>NC_045558.1:24569936-24898269 GCF_009769535.1 Thamnophis elegans
GTGAAGGCTGGTTTGTCAGGCGTGAGGTTTCCGTCTTCAGAAAGCACGAAAATTTCCCCTTCCTCCTGTTCAGAACTTGAAAGCCCAGAGTGAGGTGGGCTGAAGATGCAGAAGAGGATACAGGCTCTTTGGAGGTGGAGGCCTTAGGTTGTGATTTTCCTTTGGGGCCTTGCTCTTGCGAGGGCCCCTGCGTTTAATGCCCTCAGCTATCCCTTGGGAAGTGGCTAAGGAAATTACCTCCCTCATCTCATCAGAAAGAGCAGGGCCTTTACCCCACTTCAGTTTCTGCTTGCTGGGCCTGCGATGGCTAGGCCTGCCTGACCTGGATTTACCCTTTCACACTGGGAATCCTGAATAGAATCACGTTCCTCTCCAGTAGAGGAGCTAGGGGAGTCGGGGTACCCCCAAGAAGCTTCTGGAGACGGATCCCTGGATCTATAATCATCCCCAGACAAGAATTCACTATCCCCAGGGGAAGCTGACTCCCTGCTGCGATGGTTCAGGCTAGTTCTGGCTGATGGGGCCTAGAAACCTCCCTGGGATCCACTGTGGCTCTTGGTGAAGACCTTTCATTGGAGCCCTTGTGCCCTTTGCCTTTTTTCACAGAGGGATCCAGCTTGCTGCGCTTGCTGGAGGGCCCTGCCTGTTCCCCTAAGGCCTCCCTGCATTCCTCTGCCATTTTCAGGGTCACCCACGGGGCCTGGAAGATAGCTGGAGCTGGGATGGGCACGCGCTGGCCGAGGAGGCTCAAATGCACTCACAGAATCTTCAGGAGGGAAGGGCCGCCTGGGGGTCGGATTCCTTTCTCCACCACCCTCGGGTCCCCGAGACTTATCTTCCTCTCAGGAGGGAGAGACTAGCTGGCTCCCCAGACTAGTCCCCCAGCCTCCCTGCGGTGTTCTGCGGTCGCTGAGGGCTGGCTGTGGCTCCGCTTGGGCTGCCTGGGCTCTCCGCTTCTCCTGCTTTCTCCAAAGGCAAGGCTGGAGGGAATCGGCTCTCCACACGAGCCGCGCGTTCTCTTCTCCTCAACGCGCTCTGAAGCGATTCAAAATGGCGGCGGCTACACGTGCAGCCTCCTCTCGCTCTTTTTTGCCTGACAGCCTGAAAAGCGCGCGAAGGCTCCAACCATCGCTGCTGTTGCCGGGCAGAATTGAGCAGCCGAATGGCCCCTAGCTAGAAGGCCTGCAGGCTCCCAAACCTCCATTTGAGAGAATTTTCCTCTGGGGCTCAGTTGGGGAAGGTCTGCCACCGCCCCTGCCGCTCCTGCCACTTGCCAGCCTCCGCTGGACGAGGGGTTACAGTCCCTTGAAGCGCTTTTGACCAGCAGCTGCAGGGAAGCCCGGGTGCCCTCTTAAAGTGACACAAACCTCAAAGGCATCAATTTTGCCAATTCTTGCAACAGATATAATTTTCTCTAATATGAGAAGCCAAACGTGGTCCAAAGTGGGAAACTTTCCAGCCTATCTGACCTTAGACTGGAGCTCTCCCAAAACAGTCCCTAACGGGTGGACTGAGTTTTCGAACTAAGCATGCAGAGGCAAAGGGAGGCGTGGTCAACTAAAAAACATCACTCAGTCCAAGGGCAGATAGGCTGTGTTAACCCAGCATTGGACCTCTCCGAGCAGTGCACTGAAGAACAGCTAGAAGCATAAATAAGTAGCCAACAGATGAATGAAAATATCATTGGGGTGGTGGTGGTAATATCTGAAAAAATAAAATTCCCAAGATCCGAAGAAAATATGTGTCCCAACATCTATATATATATATATCTATGTGTCCCAACATCTATATAAACATCTATATATGTATGTACATATGTCCCAACATATATACATACATACATACATACATACATACACACACACACACACACACACACACACACACACATATAAAGTCACAACTCCTGGTATGCCCAAATATGGGAGGAAGGTCACACTTCCACTCTCTGTCCTTTGGCTCGTCACAAGAGACCATCTAGACAGAAACCCAATATTTTTTACTGTTGCCTTTTTGTTACATTTGTTATATTTATGCTGATAAATAAATAAAGGGAGACTAGTATAGATCTATTTCAAGCTATTTAGCTCTCATCAGCTAGCCATACCCTTGCTGGGAATCGAACCTGTGCTCTATTGCCTCTTAGGCAGATGTGTTAACCATTGAGCTACAGAGCTCGACTCCTTATCAGCCAGGCCAGGGTGAAAGGTATATATTTAAAGTCACAACCCCTGGTATGCCCAATATGGGAGGAAGGTCACACTTCCACTCTCTGTCCTTCGGCTCGTCACAAGAGACCATCCAGACAGAAACCCAATATTAGTCTCCCTTTATTTATTTATCAGCTCCGTTTATCAGCTCCGTTATCAGCTGAGCCAGGGAGATAAGTATGTATTAAGTGTTACAACCCTTGGTATGCCCAAATATGGGAGGAAGCCCACTGCTTCCACTCTCTGTCCATCGGCTCGTCACAAGAGACCATCCAGACAGAAACCCAATATTTTATATTGGGTTTCTGTATTTTTAGAGGGGTTGTAACACTTAATACATACCTATCTCCCTGGCTCAGCTGATAATGGAGAAGGACCTTGTGGCTTAGTGTTAACACATCTGCCTAAAATGTAATACAGCACAGGTTCTAATCCCAGTAAGGGTATGGCTAGCTGATGAGAGCTAATAGCTTGAAATAGATCTATACTAGTCTCCCTTTATTTATTTATCAGCACAAATACAACACAAATGTAACCAAAGGCAACAGTAAAAATATTGGATATATATATATATATTATATATATAATATATATATATATATATATATATATATATATATATATATATATATATATATATATATATATATGCATTCTGAATTATTATTTTTTCTGAAAGACTTCTGAAAGCCTTTAAAACTTCTAAAATTTCCCCCTTTTCAGACAATGACACTCAAATGAAACTTAAAGAATTCCTTGTGGTTCATATTTTCCAGGCTACATTTCTCCATTCCTGATGAGAAAGATATGACTTTTATGTTCACCTTTTCCTGATCAATTGCTATTATGAATATTCTGATAGTTTCCATGCTGGAATATGTGAGATAATTAATTATTTTCTTTGTATAAATATTTGTGATAATATTTATGTTTCATTGTGAATATTCAGTTAATTTTCTAAGTTCAATGTCAAAATTCTTATATATCACCATACTTTTATATCTCAAAGTCCATAAGATACACCTCTACTTGTAAAAATTCATGTCCGTATCTATGAAAGATTCTGCTAACAAATTAAATTCCTTGCTAGCAGACACTGCATTATCTGCATTTTAAAATGTTCACCATGTTCTTATGACCTAATTCATCAATAAACATGGTAGTTTATAAATACTTTCTTCTATGATGTTGTCCAAGAGTAAAAAATAATGAAATGTTTGTGAGTGAATTATGACTCAGAGTTTCTAATGAAACAAGTTTCATGAAAAGGCAATATAGTTCTCAGTATTTGAGGTTATTTTGATCATGATTTACCCTGAAAAGATATTACTCTTGATGTCTTTGATCCCAATATGTACATTTGAAAGTGAACTAAGATGCATATAAGGGTAATCAATGAATCATCCACTTTGTTAATGAAAGTTTAGAAAAACCTTTAATAACTCTGCAACACACATCACGTTCCAGCATTTCTCTCATTCATCTTATTAGGAAGCAATTGCTGAATTATAACAGTGATTACCAATGGTACTTTCATTTTATTCCTTAAACGTCATTTTTCCTTCTTTTTATATTTCAGATGTTTGTTAGCATAGACAGCATAATACATAGTAAAATGTATCTTAGTTAGTACTCAGTCACAGAATGTAAATTGAGTTAATTCGGCAAAGATTATACATTGATCTTCATAATGTATTAGATTTATTGGTTAGAATATTAATGCTATCCACATTATTTCGGATTATTATACATGAATATGTATATATGCACCCATAGATTCAAGTATATGCTATTTAACAATAACATTTTACCAAGGCCATTATGATGCACTTATATATTAATCAAACTCTAAGTTCAGAACTATGCAGAATTGTCAATATCAGCATTGCACAACATTTATTTCACAGTTAGTGAATTTTTCTTGAATGAATCTATTACTTTAACTCCATCAAACTTTTTTAAGGCTCCTCCACGAATTGGAAGCTTTTTCAGTGCAAGATCTGTATCAGCTAGTGGCCCTCCAATTAATTCAGAAGGTGTACTTTCCACTGTTACCAAGCGACCAGATGCAACCTGCAAAAATAAAGAATGTTTGCTCAATAATCTGAAAAAACAAAACAAGAGTTTGATTTCTCTTAGCTTTTCCAGAGAAACTAAGAGATTGGAAGCTTAAAAAAAATATTCTGACCAGTTTAATTCAATGTAATAGCTGTCTTGCACCTTGTCTTTCACAGTACTCTTTTCAAATTTGGACAATGTCCCCTTTGTAAACAAATTACTAGTCTACATAGACATATTACCTATCTGGAATCTCTAATTTGTGCTCTCCAAGCAGAAATTGTCCAAAAACAAGAGTTCGTGTCCAATTGGGCCATTCCGCTCTCCGGAGATGCCACTCTATCACACCCCCCCCACACACACCGCAAAGATTCCGCAGGAGAAGAGCAATCTGGACAACCGTGGGATCTGACTGGGTGAGAACTGTGAACCATAAACACAAAAGCTTTGTTACATGTATTTCTCCCTACGTCTTTTGTGGACTTCTATAAACTGCTTCTTCTCACTATAGTAGGATCTTTATTCCAGTCACCGATCAGCATTATTTCCTCACTCCAATAAAGAAAGATATTATAAATTCTACTTTTAATAGTATGTAATCCATAGATTGTATTTTTATGTTCATGCATGTGTTTGTGTATGTTAGAAAGAATCAAAAGCATTGCATATGTATACAATCACATCTATAACCTAATTTATATTTAATGTTCAAAATAAAATATTTACAACAGTTTATAGACAGGAGGAAAATATTAGAGTTTTTTTGCACAAAAGCCAATTATTTATACTTTTAAACACAACCATCCAATTTATAAAGTGAATACAAATAAACTTTAATATAATTATTTTAACAAACTAAAATAGGTATATTGGAAATGCCTTCTTAAAAGAAAGCTACATACTACTGTCCCAAAGGTACTTTTTTTCTTTGAAGACATTTCGCTTCTCATCCAAGAAGCTTCTTCAGCTATGTGCTTCAAAGAAAGTCCAGTTGCTTCTTGAAAACGACCATTGACTTACCTGCACGGTCCTTCTATGTGTGCTGCGAGGGGAATCCAAGCATGGGTTAACTTTGTCCATTAGCCTTGAGACTGAGTTATGTAAATTGGTGACCATGCCTCCACTGGCCGATGGGCTCAGTTTCGTACGAAGTCAGCCGTTTATTGATGTATAACAAGAAGAACAATGATAACATAACAATAACAGTAGTAATAAAGGCCGTAGCCAAAAGGCATACAAACATAGTCAAGAAGAAACGCAAGTCATAAAGTAAATAACATCTGACATAAAGCGGTAACATATCATGAAGAGAATGAATTTCAGACATGACCACCCTGGCCAGTGGCAGCTGCGGCGGGTTTGGATTCCCCTCGCAGCACACATAGAAGGACCGTTCAGGTAAGTCAACGGTCGTTCTCCTGTGTGCTGCTTGGGGAATCCAGCATGGGACATGCCAAAGCAATTAGATCCAGGGCGGGAACCAGGCTGGCCAGGGTCCCCCGCAGGGGGAGCACCTGTTGCAATACACGCCGGCCCGAAGGACGCCTCAGCCGAGGCATACACATCAACCTTGTAATGTCTGATAATGGTGATGGTGTAGACCAGGTAGCTGCTCTACAGATCTCTTCCACTGAGGCTTGCGTGGCCCAGGCCGCCGTGGTGTCCGCACTCCTGGTAGAGTGAGGGGTGATGCGTCTAGGAACCTGCCAGGGATGACTGTCATAAGCAAGGGCGATGCACGCCTTCAACCACCGCCCTAATCGTATGAGAAGAAACTTTCTGTCCCATGGAAGATGTTGAAAGGAAACAAAGACCGTCGGAAGGACGCTGTTGCTTCACATAGCGGCGAAGAACCCTGCGCACATCCAGGTGATGCCATTGGCGCTCCTGCGGATGAGAAGGTTGGGACAAAAGTCCGGAAGGACGAGTTCCTGAGCCCTGTGGAACAGCGTGTTGATTTTTGGTAGAAAGGCTGGGTCCAAGCAGAGAACAACTCTGCTGGGGTGGAATATACAGAGATCCGCTCGAACGGAAAGAGCCGCCAGCTCGGAAACCCGCCTGGCTGATGTAATCGCCACCAAAAACACTGTCTTAAGAGTCAATAGTCGAAGACTGATGGAAGAAATAGGTTCGAAAGGAGAGTCCATAAGTGCCCTGAGCACTAATGACAGATCCCAAGTAGGGTAACAGTGCATGGTCGGAGGTCAGATGTTGGCTGCCCCCTTCAGGAAGGCCTTGACTTGAGAATGTTGTGACAAGGAGCATCCATGACCTCCCCCAATCACTGTGGCAAGAGCTGTGACCTGCCTGCGGAGCGTGTTGGGTGCCAAACCTTTGTTAAGACCAGATTTGTAGAAAGTCCAACACTCGGGGCACCGAATCCTGGAGGGGGTCTGCCCCAGCCCGTTGGCACCACCTGCAGAAGGCCTGCCAAGTAGCCTCGTAAATTCGAGTGGTGGAAGGTCGGCGGGCCGGCTGAATCGTACTGATGACCTCGCTGAATACTGAAGGTTTGTCAGAATAGTATGCTCATGTGCCACACGGCTAATTGTAGCAACTGGGGGTTCGATGAATGAGGGCCCCCTGATGGAGCTGGATTTGATCGTCCGGGATCCTCCACGGGCGGAGATCGACAGATGCACCAGGTCACATACCAGGTCCGCCGGAACCACATCGGAGCCACCAGGAAGACTTCCGCATGTTCCGACAGAATCTTCTGGATGACCGCCAGGATCACTGGAAGAGCCGGAAAGGGGTAAAGGAGGCCGGCCAGCCATGGGCTGTGCAAGGCATCCACTCCCTCTGCTCCAGGGTCACATACCTGGAGAAGAAACAGGGCAGTTGTGCATTGTGAGGTT
Organism: Thamnophis elegans; assembly: GCF_009769535.1. Taxonomy (NCBI): domain Eukaryota; kingdom Metazoa; phylum Chordata; class Lepidosauria; order Squamata; family Natricidae; genus Thamnophis; species Thamnophis elegans. Next base: position 24,577,063 of record NC_045558.1, read on the forward strand.
GCGCGAACAAGTCCACCACTGGATGGCCGAATCGAGGGAAATCTGCTGGAAGAGGTCTGGATGTAACTGCCACTCCGCATGATCCACTGTGGCTCTGCTCAGCCAATCCACCTGGATGTTGGATTCGTCCGAAATGTGTTCCGCTCGAAGGGACAATAGCCTGGACTCTGCCCAATGATGCAATTTCTCCACCTCCATCATGAGAGCTCTGGAGTGCGTGCCCCCCTGGCGGTTGACATGCACCTTGGAGGCCACATTGTCAGCACGTGCTTGTGAGTCACAATGTCCTGAAACTCTCACAGGCCAGTCTGATGGCCCACAGCTCTAGCCAGTTGATGCTGTTGAACAGCTCCTGGTCTGACCAGCGACCTGTGCCACCCTGTCCAGGCATGGCCGCCCCATCCAAACAGGCTGGTGTCCGTCGTAACCTGGATACGTTCCGGCTCTTTGAATGGACACCCCTTGAGAATCTTTGAGGACGCCCACCCTCGGAGTGATCTGAGGGCCTTGGGTGAAAGATGGACCTTGAGCTGAGAATGACTGGTGTGAGATCTCTGATAAGGAAGCAGGAACCATTGGAGTGGTCATGCGTGAAACCTGGGCCAGGGGAATGCAAGAAATCATCTTCCCTAACAGCTGAGAGAGTAAAGACAGGGCACGAGCCGCAAGGCTGACACTTGAGAAGCCAGCCATTGGATGCTCTGTCGCCTTTCCAGAGACAGGAAAACTTGGCAAGTGGCGGAATTAATGACGGTCCCTAAGTGAAGCAACGTTGTAGTCGGCTGCAGATGGCTCTTGGGAAGATTCTGCAACTGGTGAAAGCCCCTGTTGTAATGGGGAACAAAGGGGGCCGCTGCGTAGCCGGAATAGCCGCCCTAAAGGACTGGCGTCTGTTGTATGGCTGCTGTTGTCTGGTATTGCGCTCCCCCGAGGAGGGGAGGACCTTGCGCTTGTCCCTAGTCTCTATGAAAATATGATCGGAGAACGGCGTAGATGCCAGTGCCATTTAGATTTAATGTCAGCCTGCCATGGCGGAGCCACAAGAGGCGACGGGAGGCCACATTGGAGACTACAGCTCAAGAAGCAAACTTAGCAGCATTAAGCATGGCATCTGCTGAAAATTCAAGGCAGCTATAATTTTAGTAATGTCCTGGTGAAGGTGCACCTCGTCAGGGGCTAGCCTCTCCTGCAACTGCTTAAGCCAGAGCACCGAGGTCCTATTAAAGAATGATGCCGCAGTAGCAGCACGTAAAGCCCAGCCGTGGCCTGGTGTGTCTTACGAAATACCCTCTCGGCTTTACGGTCCTCAGCCTTCAGACCCTCAGATATCTCAGATGGAATCAGGCAGGGGAAGCTAGGGCTGCTACTGGCTGATCCACAGTTGGAAATTGCAAAAGGGTCTCCAAATCAGGGGTAGAAGTATACAGCTTCCTGTCCCCGTTGCTAGGAGGAGTAACTGCAGTTGGCTGGTCCCATTGCTTCTGAATGAGATCCATGAAAAGCTTTGGAGAAGGAATCACCTCCTGCAATGAAACTGGCTCAGCAAAGAGGCATTCAGTGGTGTCCAGGCCTACAGCAGAACTATCCTTGGGAGCTACCTCTCCCATATGGGTAGTGGCCTTAGCTTTAAATAATGACTTGAACAGAGTAGGCCGAAACAGACTAGAAGAATTAGGCTGGTCAAAGATCAGGCCTTCATCATCAGAGAACTCCCTATCAATCAATCCCTTCCTCCACCAAAGCCGAATCCTCACTATAAGTAGAGGGAAGATGGGAAACAGGCCCTGTCTGCAGATCAGGCAGATCCACCTGTGGAGCTGGAAGAGAAGGCCCACCCTGGGTGCTAGCCACCACCAGGGCCTGATTCCTCCGACGCAGCTCAGCATCTACCCCCCTGGATATAGCTGCAGATATCATTTGGTAAATCTGGGGATAGGCTCTGGTCATAGCCTTCCATAGGCCTTAGGCCTGCAGCAGTGGGAGTAAATGTGGCAGAGGGCCCAGCACGTGGCATAGAGTATTTGGAATAGCCTGGGCCTCGGGCAGTGCTGTGGGGAGCTGGATCCCCAACCCCCCGCCCCAGATTTAGGGATAACAGGCAAGGAACAATCCAGAGACCAGGTCTGGAGGCCTGCAGGTTGTGGGGCTGGTGAAATATGCTGAGGTAAGAGCGTGGGAGGGAAAACTCTACCCTCTCCAGAGACTTTAGATGGTGCTTTAGATTTATCCTTCTTTTTGTAGCCCTTATCCGGAGCTCCGGAGGTCTCCCTGGGCCTCTGACTGGTGGCCCTAGAGGTGGCTCTGCCAGGCCTTGAACTAACCCCCGCTAGGGCAGCACCCTGATTATCAGAAGAGGATTCAACTCTACCTCCCACAGTAGAATGATCAGCCATTGCAATGAATTGAGATTCGAAAAGACTCAAAAGGCACAGAGCACAGAGTTCACTGTAAGGCAAAGAGACCGCGTGGCCAGCAAAGCAGCAGAAAAACAACTCCTCCCCAAGGCACACAAAGCCAAAGTGAGGGAATTGGGAGGGGCCGATGAATCAGTTACTGCAAGAGGAGGCAACGCCCGGTTTCAGCTGTGCCTGCATCAGAAACAGCCCCAGCATGGCGCCGAACAAACAAGCACCAAATTCAAAACATAAGCCACAAGCACAGTCTCTTTAGGCTCTCAGGGGGAAAATAATGCCAGAATCGCTGGCGCACTGCCCTAATGCGATCGGCTTTCTGCAAAGGCAAACCTCGCCTCGAACGGCGGGTAACTCCCAGCGGCAAGAGAAGAGAAGCCGCGCTGCGAACGGCAGGCAATTCAACAGCTCTGAGGCTCTTAACACAGTGGGGGCTCTTAATCTCGTCGCTAGCACCAGCCAAAGCTCCGCGCTGTGGAAGAAACCCCCAAAGCTGCAAAGGCTCTAAACGCCTGCAGGGAAAACTCAAGCCCAAATGGCTCCAAACGGTAGAGAAATACCTGAGCAGTAAAAGGGGCCATAGAGGGAACTGGCAGACAGCAAACTGTCGCCTCCCCATCGCAAATCTTTTCCACCAACTAAGTCCATCGTGCTTGCAAGGAAATTCAGAAAAAGAGTATAAATTTGTCCCAGAAGTCTGGAGAAGAATTGATATATGTCTCGTCGGCTGGACTGAGTTAAGAAAACTGAGCCCATCCGGCCAGAGGAGGCGTGGTCACCAATTTACATAACTCAGTCTCAAGGCTAATGGACAAAGTTAACCCATGCTTGGATTCCCCAAGCAGCACACAGGAGAAAAGCACCTTTGCACAGCATTGAAATCCTCTGAAGTCTGCTATTTTGCGTGCATGCACGCCTGAGGTGTGACCACGCAGCTCTAAAAAAGGAACATTTTGAAGCCTTCCAGGTCTGCAAAGCTAAGAAAACAGCAAGCAGGGGAAGGGGGAAGGAAATCTGCTGTGCCCGCGATTTAATTAGCTAGAAAGCAGGAAAGACCACGAATTCAGTGTTTTGCCTTAGCCGTGAAAGCCAGATGGATGGGCCAGTCATTCTCTCTTAGCCCAACTAACCTCACAGGGTAATTTCGATAGGGAAAATAGGAGGAGGTGTGTTAAATATTCTCTGTCTTGAGTTATTTATAAAAATAATAAATAAGATATAAATAATAAAATAAAAAATTAATTGCTTTAATTTGGATTAGGAATGAACAATTAAGAATTTTACTTACAGTTGTATTTAGGCCTTTAATGTCAGTTGGATGGAAAGTTGAACTGTAGTGTTTTATCTTTGGTCTAGAGTTTTCTATAGCTTTTTCTCGAAGCCTTTTGCGGCCTAGCAAAAAATTAAAAAAATTAAAAATTAGCTTTTGTTACTGAGAAATTTAATGTCAGAATGATACATAGGAGAATATTTCAAACCATACTTTTCTGAGAATCAGTTCTGAACCAAAGTGATGTGATTATGTAAATAGTTATGCTACATTAGGGTGACCAGATGACCCGATTTCAGCGGGACAGTCACGATTTTTAACAATTTTTCCCGCGTCCCTCCGCCTTTTAAAAAAGTCCTGATTTTTTCTGGCTTCATGTTGAAAGCCCGGTGGATTTGCTTAAGAAATCCTAACCGGAAGGAAAAGGGAGAAGGGAGAGAAAAGGAAGGAAAGAAAAAGGAACTTTTTTTGTTTCAAAGATGAAAGGAATGCAGTAAGAATACAATAGAAGATATATATATAAATAAGAGAATATAAATAGTAAAAAAAAAAAGAAGACACCCTCCCTCCAAAAAGGGAAGAAGAGGTGCTTCAGCTACAAGTGGGGGGAAAAAAAGCAGAAAAATGTAAATAGTCAAGAGGTGATCCAAAGGTTAAAAAGAAGAATCAAAACAGAAAAGAAAAAAAATGTAAAAGATCAAAGGTCGATGGTGATGATCAAAAAAGAAAAAACTCAATGTCGATGTCTCCACAGCAGATAATGTGAAAATGGTGTTGGGAGATGAAAGGATGCCAACAAGCTAAAACAAATGATTTTTTCGGACTCTTTTGCCCCCCCTAAGATAAGAGTCTCTCCAAGGTCACTCTCAGCTTTGCTGTTTTATCTAGCAGGTTCCCAGCTGCGTAAATACGTAAATCAAATGCATTACAGGGGGATTTAATAACAAAGTTCAAGTCCACAAGATGGCAGTATTGGCTTGTAATTTGTAGTTTACAGCTTGTTTTAGTCCGTTCCGTGGCGTTTGTTAATTACTAATTGTTTAAAAAAAACATCAAAAGGGCTAAAAGGCAACGAAGAAAAACAAACAAAAAAACCAGATCTTCAAAGCCTTTAAGTTTAAAATTTAGTGCCCCATTAAATTCAAAGTTAAAGGTATCGACAACAAAAAGAACACAAAAAGCCGATTTAAATTGCAGGAAAGTCCAGCCCGGCTTCCAAAGATTAAAAAAAAAGGGAACAGAAAAATAAACTTCCAAATGGCAAACATTTATCGCCGCCGCTTTTCTCACTTATCAGCCTAATTTTAAACTAAGTTTCCAAATTTAGAGTGTTCTCTTTCCAACAAGAAAAAAGTATTTAAAACTCACACCAAACGACATGTTCATATCCATCGCTCTCTCTGGGCTTTTGCAGTTGTAGTCAGCATCGAGCTGATCCGGAAATCACTGGATTAGGAAGGCTTTCCTTAGGTTCCCAGAGATTATGCGAACATCTCTGGGACCACTGGAGTTCCCCCCACGTCACTGTCTCTACGGGACAGCTTAGATTCAAACGAATCGTCCAAAAAGACCCCGGTATAGATGGTCATTCAGGAACTGCCTGAAAGTCCGTCTTCTCACTGCTAAGCCCCGCCTTCTCTCTTTTCCCCCCTTTTCTTATCTCTCCCCCCTCTCCTCTGTGTACTTTACGTACTTAATCCACCATACTTATAACCCTCCACCTTCTAATACTAATTGGCTATGAGTAGAAAGCAGCTGCCTCTGGCTTTACATCAACCCCTGCCCCCTCACCTGCGGGAGGCCAGAGGACAACACAGACGATGTCCCATCAGGAAAAAGAGAAGGAAGCCAATTTTGAAACACTTATACAAATGATGCAGAAAATGCAAGCAGGAAACGATACCCTTGTAAAAAAAATGGAGGCAATGGAACAACAAAACCAAAGCACAGTGCAAAAGTTGATAATATGGAAGGAAAAGTAGAAAGTATACACAACTGGATGCTGAAATACGAAAATAGGATTCAAAAAATTGAAAATAAGATTCAAGAAGGAGAGAAGAAAACTGAAAAGCTAGAGATCAGACTAAGTGATGTAGAAAGAGACAGCAGTGGAATATTAAGATGGGAGATGGACAGGTCTGAATTTTTCTTAAGATTTCAAAACATAGAAGAAGAAAAGGAGAGGACTTAGTTCAGATAATTTCAAATATTTTGATAGATGTTCTGGGGATGTCTCAGGACCAAATAATAGAAACAATTGATGAGACTTTTAGAGTATACACAAGATATGCAACGAGAAATGCTCTTCCAAGGGAAGTGCATGTAAGATTTACTAAGAAAACAATTAAATCACAAATCTTACAGAAATTGAGAGATAGAAAATTAGAATATAAAGGTAAGGAGATTGTAGTACTCAAACAATTCCAAGAGAGGTGAGAGAGAGGAGAAGAGAATATCAATTTCTGACTAAAGTATTGATAAAAAAAGGTGTTAACTACAGATGGCTCATACCGGAAGGTTTACTATGTACTTGGCAAGGACAAAGACACAGGATAGATACAACTGAGAAGGCAGAAGCTTTCTACGAAGAATACTTTAGAGAAATGGTGGAGAAAGCTGGGAAAGACGATGCAGTGATAAAATACTGGAACCACCTGCAACTGCGACCGAAAAAATAGAAGGAGCAGTAGGTGGAAGTGATAAAGAAGGGGAGACAGGGAATGGGAGCCGCAAAGAAAAACGAGAACCTAGATCTACTAGAGCGATAAATCCTGTATATAAAGTATAAACATGGAAGAAAGAAAAATGATTACAATTAACATTAATGGACTTAATTTGGCAACTAAAAGGAAGAAAGTATTCCATAAATTAGAGAAATTACAACTTGACATAATCTGTCTGCAAGAAGTACATATTCAAAAAATATGAACATTTACTAACTCAACCAAAGCTTGGGAAAAGTTTTCATCATTGGCAAATTGCAAGAAAAGAGGAGTGGTCTTTTATATTAAAGGCAACATCCCAACAAAAGTAGTCTACGCAGAGGAAGAGGGAAGAATTTTGATGGTGGAAATTATGGATACCAAAAATACACTCCTAATTGGAATCTACGCCTCCAAAGAAAAACAAGATGAATTTTACAAAAAACTACACAAAAAAGTTTTGGAACTAGACTATGCTGATATTTGTATGATGGGAGACTTTAATGGCATTGTGAATCAAAATATGGACTATAAACACATAAAACAAAAAATTAAATAGGAAGCTTCTGCCGAAATCTTTTTTTAGGATGACAGATGAACTAAATCTAAAAGATATGGAGAGAAAGAAATGCTAAAAAAGAACAATATACCTTCTACTCAAATAGACATTCTTCATTCTCTAGAATAGATATGATATGGGCCTCAGCGGAGTTGAGCTCCAACATAAAAGAAATTGAGATTGAAGCAAGTACCTGGGCGGACCACAATCCAATTTTAACTAAATGGAAAGGCCAAAGGGCAAGATCTAGATGGACACTAAATAACACTATATTGAAAGAAAAAGAGTTTGTACAAAAAATGGAAAAAGAGCTAGTCCTTTTCCTTAAAGAAAATAGGAAAGAAGATACGTCGTTGCAGAATCTCTGGGATACAATGAAGGCTGTTATCAGAGGTTTGACAATAGATTACACAAGGAAGAGAAACTCAAAGAAAAGACAAATGCATAAAGCTCTAGACAATGACTATAAAATACTTGAAAGAGATCTACAGAGAGCACCACAAAAAAAAATGTTAAAATAAAAATGGACATAATTAAACACAAAATGGACCTATTAGAAAAGGAAGAACTGGCACAAAAAATTAGAGGTGCCAAACAGAATTATTTTGAAAATGCGAACAAAGACAGGTGGTTGGCATATAAGATGAAAAAAGAGAAACAAAGAAAATACTTCAACTAAGAGATAAACAAGGAGAAATTCAGTATGGAAATACCAAAAAAAAAAATATTATACACAACTACTACGTTAAACTCTATGAACAAGAGAAGGTGGAGGAGGGACGAGTCAAAAAGTATCTACAAGATGCCAATCTCCCCCAGGTACCAGATGAAACTAGAACAATGTTAGAAAGTAAAATAACAATGATGGAGCTAACAGAGGCACTTAAAAAACAAATGGGAAAGCCCCAGGACCAGATGGCCTACCCGTGGAATTCTACAGAACATTTGAAGAAATATTGACCCTCCCACTCCTACAAGTCATGAATGAAGTGATGACTGAGAGCCAAATACCGAAGTCATGGTCAGAAGCGTATATCACATTACTACCCAAGGAAGAGACTGATTTAACACAAATCAAGAATTATAGACCAATTTCTTTTAAATTCAGACTACAAGCTATTTGCATCTATACTAGATGAGAGACTTAAAAAATACTTAAATGGCTTCATCCATTCAGATCAAAATGGCTTTTTACCTAAAAGACAAATCAAAGACAATATGAGAATAATTTTGAATACCTTGGAATACTATGAGGCCCACCCAGAAAAACAACTAGCACTGATGTTCCTTGATGCGCAGAAGGCCTTTGATAATGTGAATTGGCAGTTTATGTTTTTGCAACTGGAGCAGATGAACTTTGGCAAGAAATTCACTCAAAGTATACGAACGATATACCAGAAACAAGCAGCAAAGATAATGGTAAATGGAGAACTAACAGAACCGATTGAAATAAAGAGAGGTACAAGACAAGGCTGCCCACTATCACCGCTACTCTTTGTCCTAACACTAGAGGTCTTAAATAGAAAGATCAGAGAAGAAGAAGAAATAAGAGGAATGAAAATTAAGAGAGAAGAGTATAAATTGCAAGTGTTCACAGACGACTTAGTTTTTATTCTTGAAGATCCATTAGAAACCGCACTCAAATTGTTAGAAAGAATAGAGGAATATGGAGAAGTAGCAGGCTTGAAAATAAACAAAGATAAAACAAAGATCATGACAAAGAATATCCCAGCTACACAAAAGGAAGAGTTGTCAGAAATGTTGCAGATTCAAACACAAGTAAGATTAAATATTTGGGGATACATTTATCACCTAGATGTAGCACTCTTAAAAGAGGATAATTATACCAGATTAAAACGACAAATAGCAATCGACTTGGAGAAATGGGAAAACTTGCATTTATCAATGATGGGAAGAATTTCTACAATTAAATGAACATTTTACCTAGAATTCTGTATCTGTTTCAGACAATTCCAATCAGACTGGGTAAGGAATTTTTCTAGATTTAAATAAAATAGTTTTGAAATTTATTTGGCAAGGGAAAAAAGCTAGAATAAAACTTAAATTACTACAAGATGTTAGATCAAGAGGAGGTTTTGGGTTACCCGATTGGGAGCTATACTATCAGGCAGCAAACCTGATGTGGATTAAGGAGTGGATATCATTAAAAAAACTCTAGATTATTGAACGTAGAAGGTCACAATTTGCTGTTGGGATGGCATGCTGCTTATGGTATAAGGGAACTAAACCACATGGTTATTTTAGAAGACATTATATAAGGGAGGCGTTGTTGTTAAATTGGGAAAAGATTAAAAAATTACATTATTTAAAAATTCCAGTCTGGACATCAACAATTGAAGCATTTTCGTATCCGATAATACATAAAAAGGAACAAACAGTTAGATATACAGAATTATTGAATACAGAGGGTGAGCTCAAATCTAGTCAAGAGTTGAAGCAAGAAGGGATGGAAATGAACTGGTATTCATATGTACAGATACAATCTAGATATAATGAAGATAGAAAAACTAAAGGTTTCTATAACAAAATGACTGAGCTAGACAAAATTCTAACAGGTACTGATGAAAAAGTAATTAAAAAACTATATGGATATTTATTGGAGTTTAAATTGCATGAAGAACAACTATGATTGCTTGGGGAAAATTTTTTAAGTATGGGATTGACTTAGAGAATTGGCAGAAATTGTGGTCTCAAAATTACAAATGACAATGTCCACTGCATATAGAGAAAACTTGTATAAGATGTTTTACAGGTGGCATCTACCCCCGACCAGAATCGCAAGAATGTTCAAGAATAAATCAGAAAAGTGTTGGAAATGTCACCAGATACCTGGCTCATACTACCACATGTGGTGGACTTGCACTGAAGCCAAAAGATACTGGACTAAAATCCACATGTGGTTGGAGAAAATGATACACAAACAAATAGACTTTAAACCAGAGGTCTTTTTATTGGGAATCTTACCAGAAACCTACAACAAAGACTTAAATATTTGATTGTAAATGTGTTAACAGCAGCCAGAATTGTATTTGCAAAAAACTGGAAAAATGAAACAATACCAAAAGAGGAAGAAGTTATTCGAAAAATAATGGACTGTGCCGAAATGAGTAAATTGACATTTGAAATTAGAGAGCAGAGGATGAACAATTTAATAAGATATGGGACTTGTTTTATCAATGGCTAAGGGAAAAAAAAAATTTGGAAATGAAAAATGATACACTTATGCCTTAGTTGGAAAAAGTAAATGATATAATTATGCTGTGAAATAATTCAACAATGATATAAGGAAGTATTAATATAAGGTCTGGTGATATAATGTATAAGGTTAAGAACTTACTATAATGATATTTCGCTGCTGATAAGGCAATTCTAATAGGGGAACAAATGAAAACTGATATATATAGGCAGCGATGTTTTGTTGAACAATGAAGGAATAAGATCTCTGTTTGAAGGTATGAAATGCAAGGTTAACAATGAATAGAAGTATACTTTCTGGGGGAAAACAATGCTAATGTTAACTGAATATATATTGTAGAAGGAAAATGAGGCCTTTAGTTACATTAGAGGAAATATCTGAGATGGTAAATATTATTTGAAGATGTAGATGTTAAAACAACCGTAACCAAACGACAATGCTGCATGTGATGATGGTTTTTTTTTTCCTTTTTTTTTTTTTTCCTTTTTGGACTTTTTTTTCCTTTTGGCCTCCCCCTCCTCCCCCCACCTTTTTTTTTCTTGTTTTATTTTATTTTATTTTTTTTAAACCCTAGCTTATTGTGGTGTTTATTAAATATACAACAGAGAGATACGGGATGTACAAACTTAGTAGGGATGCACCTGTGATCAAACGACATATTGTATGTGAAGATGGGTTCCCCCCCCTTTTTTTTCCCATCTTCTCCCTTTCCCATTGTTGTCTGTGTAATAAAAAATAAAAAATAAATAAATAAAAAGAAATCCTAACCGGGGCAAGACAAACACCCTGTCTAAATTCCCCCCTCTCTCTGTCTCAGTACTTTCATTGAAGATATTAAAACGTTAAAACAACAAAATGGACCTCCCCCCCCCACCGCTTTTTTACCTCATTTTATAAGAAAAAAATGACCTAGTACCATAGAGCTGCAGGAAATGGCTAGAGAGGTCGCCAGTGTTACTTCCTGGATTTTCCAGAGGGGAGGGGCATGGAGGTTGGAGGACTGCTCAAAATGGTGGGAAAAGAAACTTTCTGGTAAGTGTGCTGGGTTTTTTTCTTTTATTTTTTAATGCATTTTAAAATAATGTAGGTTTTTAAAAATGTGCAGATGCTGTTTTTTATTCAAAACAATATGATGTGCCATGGAAAATCATTTTAAAAAAACCCTGAAAGAACAAAAGGTTTTTTTTAGGGTATTTTCCTGATCAAAACTATAATCTGCATGACACCCTTAATCACCCTTAATAGCCAACTACACTTCATTCTAAATAGTTTTATTTCCTTTATTGTATGTGATTACTCAAGTCCAAAAACTGAGTTAATTGGATAAACTCAGCTCCACAATTTACTAAATATACAGTTACAGGAGTTTCATGTATAGTATGCTGTCTCTTAGGGTTTATTGAACATAGGAGAATAATATGAGAGGGATTTGATGTAAAATAAGCTCTTTTAATGAATTCAAAATCAGCGCAGCAGACAAGACATGGGAGTGAACATAATACACACTTTAACAGTATTTTTTTTTCTTTTAGCCATCAAATACTGCAGCAAGTGTGTCAGTAATAATAGCAAGACAGGCATAGGATTTTCCAGCCAGGTTAATTTTACTTTTTTATGGTTTTGATGTTGTATTTAATTTTATCTGTATTAGAAACTTATGAAGGCTGTGCAACATTTTGAGGTGATATAGAGTATGTAAAGGCATGAATACAGTAGAACCTCTGGTCACAACCATAATTCGTTCCATAACATTGGTCGCAAACTGATTTGGTCATGAATCAAACCTAATTTTGGAAATTTGGTGCTTACAAAAAAAAAATGGCTGCAGAAGGGGAAATCAGCAGCGGGTGGGGGGGGAAGATAGGGAATATTCTGTTCAGAAGCGTTCGTGACCAGAGGTTCTACTGTATAACATCTTCACTTAAGACTTAAGATTCACTTAAGATATAACATCTTCACTTAAGATTCACTTAAGAACTGTGGCAAGAAAGGTGGTATAGTGACCAAAGTTACAATGGCATTGAAAAAAAGTGACTGATGGACAATTTTTCACACTTAGCGACCATTTCACACTTAGCGACCGTTGCAGCATCCCTCATGATCACGCGATCAAAATTTTGATGTTTGGCAACAGATTCGTATTTATGATAGTTTCAGTGTCCTGAGGTTCATATAATCACCTTTTGACAAAGTCAAATGGGGAAACCAGATTCACTTATGTTACTAACTGATCAGCTGCATTTATTCACTTAAGAACTATGGCAGAAAGGTGATATAGGACCAAAGTTACAATGGCATTGAAAAAAGTGACTGATCACCATTTTTCACACTTAGCAACCGTTGCAGCATCCTCATGGTCACGTGATCAAATTCGGATGTTTGCAACAGTACAATTATATTTGTAAATTGTAGTTATGTTGAAATAAAAAAAAAACATTACAATACTATTTTTGCGTTGTATGAAAATTTTTGTTGCTCCGTATAAATTTTTAATCAACCCCCCCTCCCCCGGTCAAAGGTGTCCCTCTTTACCAATCTGAAAATCTGGTCACCTTATGCTACATATAAAGCATGCTATATAAAATAACCACACCTTGTCAACAACTATAATAAAACTAAAAAAAAAAATTATGCCCATATTTAGAAATTATTTATCATTGCTTATTCTCAATATGCTATTTATTCACTGCCCATTCTTAACATGCTTTTTCCATATCTTAATGTTCAATCTATTTTTAAAGTAAAATACAATTAATAGTGTAATGGCTTCCCTAGTAAACTATTAATTTAGTTATTTAGAGAAATATGAATTTGAAATATAGTCATCTGTGGTGAAGTTTACTGAATATTTCTTACCTTCAAAGCCTGGTAGTTTGATGTCCGAGCTAAGAAATTTTCCCAAGATTTATTGACTATTTCCCTTTGTTTATGGAGAGAATGAATCTAGAATGAAAATCAAGAGAAGAAAACATATTACTTTAGAAGTCTTTCTAATGGAAAAATATTTAAAGAAAATCTTAGCTTATAGTTTAGCAAAGGGTAAAGTTCAAGTCATTATATATCTGCAAATGCTCTCTATCCTAAGTTCATATAGTATATTATACATATGTTCCACAAAAGTGTCACAGCATTAAAGAGGTAACATTCTAATTAGCCATAGTAGTTATTTCTAAATAAATTATTGTGGCACAAACTTACCCTCCCATAACATTTTTCCTCCTCCTGAAGTTCTTGAAACTGCTGGCTTTCTAGCATCTCAGTTTGGATAGAGACTACAACCTTTCCAACATTTTCAAGGGCTTCAGTAATAAGCTGTAATGCTTCCTGGTCAGGTGTCACTGGTCTAAATTTTCTTTTTTAAGTTCTGCACATACTTCATCCCAGATCTCACCAACCTTTATATATTATAACAAATAAGATATTTAAAGGACTACCAATATCATATTAATTTCTCTCCCTACCTCAATAAACTATTCACTATCCAGTAGCATTGACAAATTGTCAAAAAATAATTTCCCAGAATTTTGGAAAGCAAAACTCAGCAATTCTTTAACAACCTGTGTGCCACTGCAACTCAAAGAGCTGTTAAGACTATGGTATGAACGTTGAATAAAACAATGTTGTTTCCTTGCTCTGCACTGGTAGATGCAATGAAGTAGGCAGTTCCTTTAACTGATCAAATCTCTGCAGGTTAATTAGATCATTAGATTTTACTTTGCATCAACTATTTACTATTAACCTAGATTTGCTTTTAAAAATTTTTTGTTACAGGTCACCTGAAAAACTATAATATGACTCGGTTGCTTAATATCAAGAATTAGAAATCTTTGTAAAAAAAAAAACAACCTGATTAAAATATCTTCTAGTTTTTACCAATGATGTTATGATCCTACTTTCAAACAATATAGGTAGGTATTAATTCACTAAGAAACTTCTGCATATTAATATATATAGGAAGCAATACTAAGTTAATTTTTTAAAGTTAAAATATTTGGAAATATTAAATTAGGAAATAAACCTAGTTCTCCACATCTACTAACGGCACCAATGAAACAATAAATGACAGTTATGGTACTTACCTTGAAGTCTAGGTACCTGCGTATAATAGCAAGTGTAACAAATCCCGCGCAGAGAGCCCAGGCAAGTTCTCAAAACCTGAAGTAATATATCAATTGTTATTTTAAAAGCAACATTATTTTTAAAAGATTAACATTGTCTAATCCCTATGTAGAATGCACACAATAGCAAATGAATTTTCCCCACCAAGCAGTACTGGATGACTGATACTTAATGTCTCACCCCTAAAATTAGGCTGTACAGTCATGTGCTCAGAACTTGGTGCTGAGCACTCCACTATTCTTACATACAGGTGTTTTAACTCTCCCCACTCCTTATCTCTATATCTCTGCCCTTTTGACTACACTGCAAGTAGACTTCTTGGGCAGTGACAGTGGCACCAGGGCTAACATAGAGGCCCAGAGCATTCAGCTTTCTGTAGCATCTTGCTACGTCAGCTTCAGTACTGCCAGCGCAAGCCAAAATGAAAGGAGTGATACTACCAAAAAGTGCCACCCCAGGCACTCAGTCCAATACTATAGCAAAACATAACAGCTGCCTCCAATCCTGTATGCTCTGCAGGTCATGCTATTCCTATCCTACCTTTTCCATTTTCTTTTTTCCCCTTACTAACTACTTACGCCCAGCCTTGCCCTGTATGAGTAGCTGCTGGCCATGCCAGGCCTCTTTTGCAAGGCTGTGCATTTTCCTCTCCAAATCTTGTGTATTCTTATCCAAATTGAGTGCCATCTTTCTGCAATACGTCTGAGCCTTCCAAATTTCCAGACGTAGGTTTCTGCTCAAGCAGCTAGCAGTGGTAGTATATTGCTGCACTGAAGTAGACAACAGCATGCAGACAACAGCGTGCAGCTGAGATTGCTGAAGCCCTGGGCATCTACTTCAGCCTCAGCCCTATCAGCACTGTCAGGGTTGCATGCCACTCTATAGGGTAAGCAAAAAATAAGACATATAGGTGGGTGAAGAAACTGAAAAGATGGCAATCCGTTACCTTACTGAGATTCATGATTGAGATGGACCAAGCTGGAATGGCATAGGTTAGGATGGAACTTTGTGCATGACTGGTGGGATTCAGATAACATTGGAATAGGGATTGCTGTCACTGAGTAATGCAGTCCCATGTCACCATGCTTGTATATGTGTACTTGACACAACATACATCATTTAGCAATGGATACTCCAGTTCCAATTACTATTGCTAACTGAGAATTATCAGTACTTGCAGAATGTTTTTTACATAATAAATATACAGAATATACAGTAAGCATTTTCAGTAGGCATCTGACAATTTTATTACTAATGTTTTGTAATAGCAACTCAACTATATTCCTTCAATTCTTGTTGGTTTTTATTAAAGTTTTCTTGTGTAAAAAAAAATTCTGTTATTTTAGTTCACTATCAATAATACATTGAGAAGCAATTTTGGGGGGAAAGATCATGAGCCTTACCTAATTACATATTAGACAATAAATCTTTGCTCTCATATTTTCAGCAACATCCATGACAGCAATAGTGGGATGGTTAGCAGGCCATTGGAATTACTTCTTGTGTTTTTTGGAACTGGCCAACTAGTGGTTTCTTTGTATCTATGGCATTAAAAGAAAACTCATTAAAAAGCAACTATAATAGTGAAATGTTAATTGCCTGCTATTTTTTTAAAAAAATAAAGGTTTTAGAAATAATAATTCCTTAATGCAGATATAAGATGAAAATTGGAATTGCTTTACTATAAATACTCTTTTGAGATATATCGGTATGGAAGGATCTGCAAAAGCAGTAAAATTCTCACAACTGTTCACATTCTTAATAGCATATAGCCCAAAAATATAAATACTTGCAATCAAACTTTTTCAGCCATTACTACAGCAGTGATCTACTATTTATGTATATTTCATTGTGAAGTTATTTAAATCTGCATCTACTAGCAGATTCTATATATTCAATAACTTTCTAGTTTTTAAAAAAAACATTGATAGCAATGTTGTTTATATTTTAATTAGTGAGGTATCTTGAAGACTATATGATTTCAATTACTGAATATAAATTCAACTTATATAATTTGATTGCAGAAAAAGAATAGAACATTGTTAGGAAATCATATTTACTGTATCACATTCTGATAGCTATATTGTCTTCATTGGTATAATCATTATTTTCTAGGAAACAGATGATGTTCTTACTTTTTAAATAATATATTGGTACATTTTCAGAAAGTACAGCTTGTTTCTGATTTAACTAATTATAGTTAAACCAAGCATGATTCTTAAGTTCAGTCATAGATAGATAAAATATATATGCATGGATATTTATTTTATATTTTGTAGCTGTCCATCTTCCTCAGAGATGAACTATGACTTTTTATATATAGTCAATAGGTCTATAAAAGTTTATAGAGGAAAACATAAGTGAGTTGTTGAGGTACCTCCATTCTGTTCATGCCTGCTGCCCCCTCTTTGCCTTTTAATCAGAATTTTTAAATTTTATGGATTTGGTGATTGCTTTTGTATATTACCGTTTAATGTTTTTATTATATGCCACCCAGTGACTTTTTAATGAGATACAGTATGTGCCCAAATAAATATAAATGAATTAATGATTCTGGTATAAATAGTCCTTGTTTAGCTATTGCTCACTGAAGCAAACTGTTTGAAGTTATGACTGAATTGAATGAGGAGACCTTATGACTGGTCTTCAAAATTGCGGCTGTTACATGTTCCTGCAATCACAATTATAATTTGGGGACTTTGTAACTGGTGGACAATATGCAGCTGCAGTATCCACAGTCATGTGATCACTATTTACAATCTTTACTGCCAGCTTCCCACAAATGCAATGGGGAACCCAGCAGGAAATTAGTCATGTGATATTGCTCTTAATGATGGTGTGTAATTTGCTAAACAACTGCTATTGGAACTGCTATTATAGTTGATGCGATAAGTGATTTTTGCCAGTGGTTAACCGCAACTACGTATATATTCAAATCAAGCCTTTTCCTATCCAACTTTTTAAATGACCAATTTACCCATATTTCATGTAACTTCTCAAAGCATTAAAAAACAATTTTAGTCACATCTATGTGTGACTAAAGTGACATAGTATCTATGTAGGATTTAAAAAACCTGAAAAATTAGGATTATCTTCAGACTATGGTTGTTCATGAGATAAAATAGCATGGAGTACTTACCAACAATTCTTCCAGATTTATCATGTTTCACTCCCATCTCTTCTTCTTCTTGTCTCCATAGGTTTATCAATAAATTAGCTTGCTGTTTGGTTTTTTCCCCCTCTCATATATTGATATGGGATACAGTTTTAGGATTATCACAAAATTCAACTAATATTCCAAGAATTAGGTTACATACATTCTTTTGATTTATCTTCACAAAATAAAACAGAGAAGAAGAGAAGTTAAGAATGAAATAACCAAAGACCTAAGATATTAAAAAATAATTATCCTTCATCCAATTCCTATATTAACTAGAGGAATTCAAATATATAGACAGATTTTAACATAAGTGTATGAGAAGTTATTTGTAACTTGAAATTATGAACATTAGAGACCGCAGAATTTTAAATTCATGTTGAAATGTATAACTGTTTATTTTGGGAATATATGAAACAAATATGTTTGACAACTTTAATTTATTATCATGTAAAGAAAATAACTATCGAAATTATGCAAAGCCTTTAACATTTTTTTTTAATTTTAAGGGCATGGCATTATATATAATATCTGAAAAAATTAACTCCAAAGAAGATTTGTGTCAATTTTAGATAAGTTAAACATTTCTAACTTTCATTGTTTTACAAATATGTTCAAAACTATGAAAGTAATCCCATGAAAAATCAGTTCAGGTGCATTATGTTTTCCCCTTCAATCTTGTATGAATCATCTTTTCTCTGACAACAATAGATGATACCTATTTTAAATCCTAGCAAACTTTTACTTCTATTTTCACTTCATTTTAGGAACATTTTTTTTAAAAAAATGCTAAGCTTTTTGAAACCTAATATATGGTTTTCAATAAAGCATAAATGTACAATTGTATCTGCAAAGTATTATGTAATAAGTTCAACATGCTTTCATGGGTCCAAGACATTTTTTCTTAAGGAAATATAACTGATTGATTTATATCCCACTTTTTACACAGGAACTCAAGACAGCAAAAATCCAGTCCAAAGTTATCCAGGCAACTTCAGTGGTTGAGGATGGACTGGAACTTAGATATCCTAATCATCAAAACTTCAACCATTATACCACACTGGCACTTTAAATGTATAGTTTCTATAATACAACATTACTTTGGCACAGAATAGGACTATATATGACTATAATTTTCATCCCTTTTTACTGTCCTGAAGTAGGAGTGTGACATACAATTGAAGGATGGTACTTTAACTGTAAAAATTATCATTGGTTTTACTGATTAATATAAAATGCTCACAGTCTCTTAATAAAACATTTTCTTAACTGAGAATAAGTTTAAAATTTTGTAAAATTTTGGTTTCAAACAATATAAAATACATTGTTTGAACTCAATTATCTTGTATTCTCTGAAACGTGAGAGGCATTGACAATATTTAAGAAGGCCTTTACTAAGACAATTGACAATTTGTTACTGATTTAAAACAAAAACAATCTTCAATTTAAACAATATACAAGAGTATCCTATATTTCCCAATAAATGACTTTAGGCTTTAAAGCAATGTTAAATATATTCTTATGACTAAAATTCAAATAAGTTCAGCAAAGGAAACCTAAGAAATTTTTAAAAGGTTAGGTCTCTCTGAAGGTTGGCTTAATATGCTAGAGATGGAGTTAGTTTTAACTTTGGTAAGCACTATGAGTGTGCTGACTTAATTATTTATTTTACGTTGCTTCTATACAGTATTTCTTGTAATGCCTTATTATTTAGATAATTATGATTAATTGTGTTTTTAGAAAAAAAGCTAATGGTTAAAATTTTAATATTTTGTTAAACTAAATCTACAAACTCTAGCATATTTTAATATATAAAAATTTAACAGAATAAGAGTGTTGAAACGTACCTTGGAGATCTTCTAATCCAACCCCTTGCTCAGGCAGGAAACCCTATATCATTTCAGACAAATGGTCTTCTTAAAAGCGACCAAAACTGGATGTAGTATTCCATGTGTGGTCTTACCAAGGCATTATAGAGTGGTATTAACACTTCACATGATCTGGATTCTATCCCTCTGTTACTGCTTAGGACTGTGTTGGCTTTATTTGACAGCTTCAGCACACTGTTGGCTTATATTTAAGTGATGTCCGCTAGGACTCCAAGATCCCTCTCACAGTTACTACTATTGAGCAAGGCACCACATTTACTGTACCTGTTCATTTTGCTTTCTTGCCTAAATGTAGAACCTTACTTTTTTCATCATGGATTTTCATTTTGTTAGATAACACCCAATGTTCAAGTCTGTCAAGATCCTTTTGTTTCTTAAGTCTATCTTCTGGAATATTGGCTATTCCTGCCAGCTTAGTGTCATCTGCAAATTTGATGAGTTTCCATTTATCGCCTCATCTACGTCATTTATGAAGATATTGAAGAATACTGGGCCTAAGATAGAACCTTGGACTACCACTGCATACTTCCTTCCATGTAGATGCAATTCCCTTGAAGATTACACGATGAGTGCAGTTAGTTATGAATCCATGTGTGGTGATTGTCTAGCCCACTGTTTTCTATCTTATCAAGTAGTAGGTTGTGGCCTACTTTATCAAATGCCTTACTGAAGCCAAGTAATTATATTCATAGCATTTCTCTGGTCTGCTAATTTTATCACTTTGTCAAAGAATGCAGTATGATTTGTCTGGCATGATCTCTTTTTGACAAACCTGTTGGCTTTTGGTTACGATTTGTTTGCCTCTAGGTTTTTGTAGATTCATTACTTAATTATCTTTATATATCATTGCTTGATCATCTTGAGCAGGAATAGTTGTAAAACACGATTATGCACTTATGGAAGGAACCTTGTTATCTAACTATAAAGCTAACGTACTGAAATTTGTCATTCCTCAGTCCTAGATTTGTGATGCAGTGATCTGTCTGAACAGTATAACAATCTATTTTTTTCTTTGAGTTTTTCCTTTTATATTTAGAATTAGGTATTACATGCATGCATTTTCTGATTGTTTAGTTTAGTTTGCTCTTTTGCAAAGGATTTTATGTTCATTTTGCTTTATTTTCCTTTTTCTTACATAGTTTGATATAGTCCCTTATGTATTTTTTATATAATCAACTATTTTTTAAAAATATTCTTTTGTACTATATTAATGTAGTTGTCATATATATGCATGTTAAAAAGTGTTAATTTAATATTAAGAAAAATAATGTTATTAAAATATTTTAATGATGCTTTATAATACTTTAAGAAGATTCAGTAATAATATACTTAATATTTTTGTCCAGTTTTGTATAAATAATAGTACTTACTAAAAGCAAATCTAATAGAGTGAAGAGGCCTTCTTTTTCAAGAAAATAGTCTTCTAAAATAGTGCAACCCATGACACAGCACCTTAAATAAAATATTTTCAATGTGTAGGATATACTTTCAATTTAAACTTTATACTGTCAATGAATGATTTTCATTATCAAGCTGCAAATGGAGAATTTCTAATATAATTAATCATATACAAAGTCCAAAATATACAAAAAATATTTTCACATTGTTATGTAATAATGTACTATTAGAAATTGTTGTGGCTGACATTAGACTACCGCCTGATTTGACAAATATTTAATCACAAAAAATTAAATTATTTTTAAAAACCTGCATTTGTTACGTAGCACCACTGATTTACCTAATTCAGTCCTATTGACACGAGTATCACTATAATAACAATCTAGAATTTAAGGCAAGAATGCAAAAAGTATGTGGATCAGTAGACATTTTGCTCTGAATGCTACACTCCCATCCCCCACATATTTTCATATGCAGAGCAGTTAATTAGTTTACTTTATAGATTAGCCCTTGGACCATATAAATGTGCAGACACATTGTTACTAAAATCTGATAAAAACAATTTAAAATGGAATTGGATCAAATACAGTTTAAAATGGAATTAGATCAAATACAATTTAAAATGGAATTGGAGTAAAATACAATAATTTTATATATAGATAAATAAAATATGATAAAATTATATTTCTGTATCACCCCTACAATCCACCCAAACAGTCCCAGATATATACAGTAGTAAAAGGGCAGAAATAAAGGAATGGGAGTTGTTGAAATTCAGGTAAACACAGCAGGGCAGAAGCAGGTCCTAGCCTAATGACTGCATTGCTTAAAAATGGAAATTCCAGTCCCAATTAGAGTCATTAAGGAAGGACTACTTGTATTTTCTGATCTGTCTCTTTGCTTCCTGGTGGAGTCTACTAGCCTGCAAAGCTCCCAGCTTCCCCTTTGCTCTCTTCTGCATTTCCTTCCTCATCCCTTCTCAATGAGTTCCATCATTTCAAGTTTTTCCTAAATGCTTATTTCAACTTTCCCCTTGACTATCTCTCATGTCATCCTTAGGTGCTCCCCTGTGTTTTCACTACCCAATTCTTTTACTTCCTTATTTTTCTGCAATGCTCTCCGAAGCTTTCTGTATTGGTTTAAGCTTATGCATGTGTATGTATGCTCTGTACATGTATGAATATAAATGTGAAGAAATGTCTAATATCAACATATGCCCTTTAATGAGTTTCTCCTAAGATCTTGGCTCTGTCTATACTTTCATCTACATTCTCACAGAACTCTTAAAAGCACTCCAGTTTAATACATGAAATTTTTGCCCGGCATTTGAGACTTCCTGGATGCAATGTACATGCTCCACTTGATTTATGGCCAAACTTCCAAAAAGTCAAATTATTAGTATGATTGTTATAAGCTGTATGTTGAAGGATTATTCATTAAGAATAATCTTCATTAAGATTAAATTATATTCATTAAGAATATATTATATTATGAAATAATTATTAAGAATATTAATTAAGAATAATTCATTAAGAGGCTTGCATAAGCGCACCAACGTGCCTTCTGTCCCTGTCCTACTGTCCCCACATATTCATTTCCATTTCCTGTATTCATAATCATGTTTATACTTAAATCTGTTATCTTGTAAATGCTTGATAAAATAAATAAAATAAATAAAGAATCTTCAAAATATTGGCCCTACTTGTACAAAGTCATTGTGTGAATTTAATATTTGCAGTATGGGAGTAAACAGGGAAATTAAAATTGGGGAGACTTTTAAAACAAAGCAAATATCATTCCTAAACTTAACAACACTAAAAGAAAAAAAATAAGTAATTAAATAGCACAACCATTTAAAATTAAACACTTACAGACTAAACTAAGAAAATGCTTTTGATTCATTGTGATCCATTGAATTAATCCTAACCCTAACCCTGTCACCCTTCCATCAAAGATTAAAATTTTTGGAAATTGCTATATTTACCATAAGCAGTCCAGGGCACAGAAAAGAAGACGATTATGACCCAATCCACTATAGAAATTTTTGGCATCTATCTTCAAAAATGAAATAAGTGTATCCACTCCTTCCCATCCAAAGAGCTCCTGTTTAATAGTCAAACTTACATTATTTTGTAAGAATTATAAATAATTATTCCTGTCTTTTCTACTTTGGTTAAACTGGGTCTAAAATATTGTGTCCAGTTGGAACATAATAACCACCTTTCCCATACCCATTAGTAGTTTCTTATAAGAGCTTTGCCCTTTATTGGGCTTGCACAATAGCTATGCAAGCTCAGGAAAATATTCATTTGGGACTTTAAGAGACTTTACAGAGATGACAACAGGATGTGGCCATGTGTCATTCCCTTAACTTAAGAATGTATCTTCCTGAGGCCAGGCAAAGAAAGAACTCCTTTAAAGAGCTGCCAATAGGTTTAGAAAGATTACATAATTGGATCCAAAATATTTTTATCTGCTTCTGATTTAAAAACTGTACCCAATGCTGAAGCATTTTCAGAAAAGAGGAACCAAAATGATAAGAAACCTGGAAGATAAAACTCAGGAGAGAAAGATTAGAACTTTGACATATATTTAACCTGGGAAGACTGAAAGGAGATATACCTGCAATATAATAAAGGTAGTCCTCAACTTAACAATAATTGAACCCAAATTTTATGTTGCTAAGCAAGACAATTGTTAATTGAATTTTGCCCCATTTTATGATTTTACTTGTTAACAATAGTTGTTAAGTGAATCACTATTAACTTAATAACAGGATTGTTAAGTAAATGTGGCTTCCTCATTGATTTTGCTTGTCAAAAGGTCACAAATGCTGATCACATGACCCTGGGGACACTGCGACTGTCATAAATACATTTCAGTTATCAAATGGCTGAAATCTGATCATGTGACCATTGTGACACTGCAACCATAGTAAGTTGAAAAGCAATAATGAGTCAATTCTTTCATTGTGGTTGTAAGTTGTGGACTACCTGTATCTGAATACCTGTTCGTAGATGAATTAAATTGTTCAGAGTTATTCCAGAAGACAGAATAAGAAACAACGGACTTAACAGAACATTCAAGTGGACATCAGAAAGAATAAGGAACAGAACATTCTGCCTTGGGAAATGGTAGATTCTCTTTGCTGACATTGTTTATAAACAAAGGCTAAATTGCATTTATCAATGATGTTATAAAAATGTATTTATGCATAGGTATAAGACGACACTAAAGGATTTCCAAGATTCTTTTAAAATTTTCTGTTGAATATTTATATACAGTAATTACATAAATAAAAATAGCTGTACTATATTTTGCAATTTATATGTGGTTGCTCCTGATCTTTACTACTTCATGTTATAATGCAATCCCAAAGCCAAGTTATCTGAAAATCTAATAACATTCAAAGCAACTCAGGAATGCTAGTTTAATATGTTAATACATGGTGACACTATAGAGTAAAATGAATGAATGAATGAATGAATGAATGAATGAATGAATGAATGAATAAATAAATAAATAAAGTAAAAAAACATTGAACAAAGGGTCACTTTTCACTTTCTTATTCATTGGAAATTCACACAATGAACTTTTGAAATCCATGAGGAAATACAAACCTTTCTATGGATATTATTTTCACAAAGTGTTGACAGAATAAGTAAGATATCACTTTGAATTTCCATCACAAGGGCAGAATCTTTATAATTAGTTGTGGTGAATTTTAAGATACCTAGTGGAAAAGAGCAATAAAGATGGTTATGGCTGCTACACTAGAAATTATTATACTAGTAGAATACATTACATAATAATATATTATTTTGCAAATTTAATACATCTCAAACTTATTCATATTGACTTTTAACACATTTAATCCATCCTTACACTCAGATAAAAAAAAGGAAAGCTAGTTGAAGTTGGGGTTCTTATTATGATGCAGCATTTTTATTAGGAGAAACAAAAGACTAAATGGTGATTATCATTTCTTGTCCAATTTATTGGAGAAATCAGTCATGTCACTTAAGAGACAGATGTCAGTCTGATGCCCTTCTTCAATGTTTTTGAACACACAAATGATAACAAGAACAAGGCCCATTAATTCCATACTCTGACTCTCAGAAAAACCATACATCTTTTTGCAATATACATTTTTATCTTTTGCAATATTCTAAATCTTAAACAAAACAAGAGTATAGCATGTTACAAGCCAGAAGCTCCTGAGCAAAGAGCCTATGAACTGCCCACCCTCTAAGACAGATTCCCAAATATAAATATCATTTGTCTGAGGATTCTTATTTTTCAGTAAAGGAAATGAAGGAAGATAATGAAGCTTAAAGTTACAAATCAAAAAAGGATTCCATTGTCGGGAATGGGGAATCCTTGCAGAGGTAGGGACATTTCAGTCAAAATTCTTCATATTGAAGAATACAAATTCTCATTCTCAAAGGTATGAGGCTAGAGAAAGTAATATAATTTAACTGTAAATATTCCTTTGAATGGAATATTATGAAACATGCCAGAGAAGCAATATAAAATCATAATCATGCTCTCCACATATGAAAAAATAGCATTCACGGTTTTAGATAAAATATATAAAATATGCTATCATTGCAGAATTAATATTATACCTCTCTAGTTTTACGGTAAATTCATGCTACTAGTGAACTGGCTGCATTCGGTTTTACAGATAAAATAAACAAATAAACAAAACCCCTAGAAGATGCCAGAGGTGCCCTATTTAAGATTACCCTGCTATTAAGTGTCTTGTATATTAGAAAGTACTTACAAAGAAAATGCAGTCAGTTTGAAAAAATGAGGAAAAACTATATTGCTTTAAAGAATAATAAAACTAAAACTGAGCTTTATTTTTATTCAGACAACTTTAAAGTTAATGAAACAAAATTAATTTCAGATATATGTTACCCAACAGTTGATTAATTGCTCCTTGACCACAAAGGTCAACATTTACAGCATCATCAGCGAGAGATACAACTGGATTCAGGACTCTCAAACAGAAGCGCATCTGTGCAAGTTTGGTGCCACGACCACCTACGCCATGGAAACTATTACCTTGAGTAAAGAAGGGATCTGTAAAGAAATAAAAAATATTCATTTTATTTCAAATTATAGACTATAAAGCTTTTCATATTATCGTGTTTGAAACATTATTGTAAATGTCAGCACTCTACTATATTACTGTAACATAGATATTTCCCAAATATCTAATTATATAATTTTAAAGTTTAATTGAACATATAATCCTCATAGGAAAAAGGAAGATAAAATCATGGCTCTTTAATATTCTGGCTGCACATTCATGGCTGTATATTTGGGCTTCAATCTCCAAAGCTACATGGTGGCAGAGAACATGCAGAAATTTCTTGCTACTTATATAAGAATTTTTTAAAAAAAATATTTTGGCTGAGTTTGTTCCCAGAGAATGTTGCTGTGTATTTCACTTAACAGTAGTAAATTAATATAGTAAAAGTTTTTCATTTCAAAATTTCTTATACAGTAATCCTCTATTTGCAATCATAATTGAACCCAAAATTTCCACTGCTAAGTAGACAGCTGTTAAATGAGATTTTGCACCCTTTTATGTCCTTTCTTGCCATGGTTATTCAGTGAATCATGGCAGTTGCTAAGTTAGTTCATGATAGTTAAGTGAATATTGCTTCTCCATTGACTTGCTTTTCAAAAGACACAAAAGCTGAGCACATGACCAAGGACACTTCAGCTGTCATAAATACATGCTAGTTGCCAAGTGCCCAAATTCTGATCATGTGATCATGGGCATGCTGCAACAGTCATATGACATGTCTTACTCACAAGTATAGAGAGAAAATCAAGCAGGATAAAACTGGTACATATAGTTCTTAACCTAAAAGCAAATTTAGCTCTATATCAAAAATCACAGCATTTCATTAGCAAAAGCACCTAGACTTACATACCATTTCATAATGGTTAACAGCCCTCTCTAAGCAGTTTAAAGAATCAGCATATGGTCCCCAACAATCTAGGTACTCATTTTACTGACCTCGGAAGGATGGAAGAGTGATTTAACCTTGAGTCGGTGAGAATCGAACTATCCAGAGTGAGCAGTACGCTAGTCTGCAATACTGCATTCTATTCACCATGGCTAAAAATTATCTTGCCTTATTGACTCACCATTGCTCACACACCATTTCAGAAACTCCAGCAGCTGTTCATTTCCCTTGCACAGCATATAGTCTTCTATCAATAAGGGAGCCATTGTTGCTAATGTAGCAATGCCAAGAAGCTGTAACTCTTCATACTGTGCTGCAGACATATCAAGTGCTCTTCCCTTTTCGTTTGGTTTTAAATAATTAAACAAAGCCAGTATAACGTTACCTTCATGCAATAGCTAAACAAGGAAAGGAGATAAAATATAATTTGAAAAGAAATCATTTCAATAGTAAACGGATAACAATATACTTTTAATTTTCTCATGTTAGTACATGCAGAAAGCATTTTTAAAGTTACGTTTTGCATAAAATTTGAAACGTGATGCTCCCTGTATACAAGGGTGAGATGCTGCCAGTGTTATTGCAGGTTCACTTCGCTCATACACCTGCCACACTTTGTTTGCGTATGCGCAGTTGCCCGTTAATTATGTGCATGTGCAGAACATTATAAAATTAGCAAAAAACATGCTGGCAATGGCATGTGTGCTGGGAACCAGTTTGGGAGTGTGGCCAGCTGGCCATCCCTAACGGTTCAGCAACCCAGTCCCAATGTCCATTACAGGTTCACCCAAACCGGTGCAAACAAGTAGCAAGCCACCTCGCTGCATACTATTAATTTGCCACTTTTGATAAATGTTACAACGAATGTAGAAAAGGAGTAAAATTTATATCTGCTGATACCAGTCATTCGCAACCACAACCACGTCATTCTCATTCTCTCCCCTTCCTCCAAATACACACAATAAGTACTTTTGTTATATTCCTCTGATTATTTTCTTTGGGAAGTGGGTATGCAAGATACAATCTATTTAAAATTGTTATTTTATATTTTGTACTTGACAACTTCTATGAATTTATACAATTATTGGGCTGTTAATTTCTCTCTGAATATACAAAAGTTATTTTAGAATAACATTCTTCTGAGGGAGGGGAAATATTTGCCTATGTATTGACATAACTGGCATGAAGCTTTTTGGTGCTAGTAGCTGAACGTTTAGCAGTATTGTCAATTTCAACATAAACGTACATTTACAGATGTATTAATATAACTCTCTTAAAACATGTAGTATTAAAAGTCTTGAGTAATTATGATTGATTTCAATTATTTTATGACCTACCTGAACAGAACACAAATCTTTTGCTAGTACAGTAAGCATGTTAAGCAGCAGCTTTTTCAGCTCAAAGTCTTCATAACAGGAAGTAAGCTTAAGACCTTTTACCAAAGGACTCTGAGTTTTCACTGTGAATGAAATTAAACACATTTTATCAATAAAAATCCATGGTTCACATTTACATGATAAAGCATTATGATTAAAATACTTACTTTCATCAAAAGTAGCATATAGTATTAATTGCTTGGTAAATCCAGTTTCCTAAACACACATACACATAAAGTTAAGACATGTACAAAGCTGTTGTATTTATATTTGTGCTATTTTTAAATTTATAATAGACTAAAGCACATGGAAATATTTTAAACAGTGGATGGATGGATGGAAATTACTTTTTAGAAAATATGAAATGGCATTTGTAAATCAATGTAGCTCTTCACAAACATTTGAAATGGATGAATTTAGGATTATTTTTTGTTCAGGTCTTAAAAAGTAACAGAATTATTAATTTTAGTGCTATGGCAAAAGGCAGAGCTCTGGGATAAGAAAAGGAGTAGGTCCAATTCTGAAGATGAAATATAATTTCCCAAATTATTTATAAATGGCTAATGTCTCAATAAAGTTAATTTTATATACAGAACTAATTAGAAAACAAACCAAAACCAGGCATTTTATTGCTCTCAGTTGGAAAGGTAGACTTACAATATAGCCTTCTTATAATCAATGAGGAATGGACCACCTATTAAAAAGTTAGATCCTGATCAAAATACTTATATTAGGCCAGAAGATATAATCTTGCAGCCAGAGTTTGTCCAAGGCAAAATGTGACAATATAAAATTACAGCTGAATAACAAAGAAATGAAAGAAATATAGAAGTAGTAATCTCTAGTTCATAAGTAACTGAAAAGTAAAACTGATGCAGGTTCAGGCTTTTATTATTCATACCTTCTTAGCATTGTTTTACACCAAATTTACCTCTTCTTTGTCAGATGAATAACAGGTACTTCACAATAGTATCAATTATATTAATATGCAAACTAATGAACAATAGCAGAAATATGGGCACTTTGATGATACAGGAAACAATATTTTTAATACAGGATAAAAGTAAAATGTAAATGCACATACACACATAAATGCACACAAAAGAAAAAAAGAAAAACATGATATTTGATCCAGTGATATTTTACAAAGTTATTAGGTGTAAAATTTAAATCTCATTTTAAGATAAGAGAAAAAGTCAAGATATAAGATTATCATCTCTTCTACAAATTTTTCAGTGTTAATTATATTTTCATATGAGTTAATTTCTTATCTTCCATGTCACAACTTCTGAAACCTCATTTCAGAATTTATTATCATTTAATAAACCTTTTTTTATAAAGAAAGACCATATAATGCCTGCCATATTTAACTGCTATCACTGAAAACATAATTATATGTTTTTCTCTATAGTATAAAATTCCAAGGCAAGAAATAATTATTTAGAAAAAGATAAATGTGTTTTAAGGAAGAAAGGGCTGTGGCTATACTAAAAAAGCTGGCACTATGATATTAACAGAATATGTAACTAATTTTCATTTTTAATTTGCCAAAATTCAAAATCAAGTATACATACAATCATTGGAGCTCCTGGGTTCTGAGCAACAAGGGTAGCTATCACCAAAATGTCATTTCTTAACTGACGATCATAATGGCGGAAACCGTGTATAAGTAAATTTGTAAATGCGTCCTTCAGAGCCCTACGTAAAACAATACAATTCTATATTTTAATACCTATGCTTTTTCTAATTGAAACATAATATCATTCCTAGATACTAAACAGTACTTAGTAGTCCTCACTTAAAAACATTTATTCAGTGACTGTTCATGTTTTAGACAGCGTTAAACGAATGGTAGGTTCTCCAACTTACAGTCCCTGTTCCTCTAAATTACAGTCACTGCAGCATCTCCATGTCATGTTTTTATATTTTTGTTCTTGGTTTAATATACACCAAACCAATAAATGTTATATAGAAAAGGTTTAGAAGGAAGAAAGTACTTAGTCCATAATCTATTGATTTTAATTTATTTTATATCAATAAATAATTCAAATAGAATGGAACATTAGTAAAAAAAAATGCTTGTTCTACTTTTCTTTTTAATGCATATGAGAAATAGAAGATAAAAATGCCAGCTTCTAATGTATAAACTAGCATGTAAAAACTAGGTTTATATAAAGTATTTTAAATAGGCTTAACTGTACACATTCCAAGTTACTGAGTTGTTCAATAATTTGTTCCTTAGAGGTTTTTTCTAATAAATTCCAAAGGATTTCTGAGGAACGGAATAATAATTGCCCAGAGGGATCAACGTCATTCAGATGAGAACATAATATTCTTGGTGCTTCAGCTTTCATCATAAGTTTACAATTTGCTTCTGAAAAAGAAATGGTTGATAATTAGCTCCCTTTGAATTGCCAGCATTTTACTGAAAAAGAAACTAAAATAGGTAAGGATTAGCTACAATATTTTTAAAATATAAATCATACTAACCAGAAATAGAAAGATGTTGCAAAGTTTTAATGAACCATAATTTCTCAGAAAGTTGGTTTTCAACAAGTGTTAGTGATAAAACCATAGTCTCTGCTAAACCTCCTAATTCTACAATCTGCTTTTTATAATTTGCACTTGTAGGTTGATAACCTGTATTAAGAAAAATTGGAACAAGTCAAATTACTTTAACGCAACAAAATACTTGTATTTATTCATTAGATTTATAGCATGCTGTCCTCCAAGAATTCATGGTAAATGAATTTCCATGTCTGAGAATGGCATTAACTACAAGTAGTCCTCAGATTATGACCACAATTGAGCCCAAAATTTATGTTGCTAAGTGAAACATTTGTAAGTGAGTTTTGCCCCACTTTACAATTCTTCTTGCCGCAGCAGTTAAGTGAATTATTGCAGTTGTTAAGTTGGTAGCATTGTTGTTATAATTAATTTCCCATTGACTTTGCTTGTCAGAAGGTCACAAAAGCTGATCAAATGACTCCAGAATATTGTAACTATTATGAACCAATTGTTAAACATGCGAATTTTGATCATGTGACATGGGGATGCTGCAAAGGTTGTAAGTGTGGAAAACAGTGCTAAGTCACTTTTTAAAGTGCTGTTATAACCTTAAATGATTACTACTGTATTTTTCGGAGTATAAGAGGTACACTTTTCCCTCAAAAAAGAGGGTGAAAATCTGGGTGCTCCTTATATACTGAATACAGCATTTTTGGATTACCGAAAGCTGCCCCCTTTGCAAAAATGGATGTGCAGAGAGTTTGGGAAGCTTGCAAAGTGCTCCTGAGGACTTGGGAGGGCAAAAAAGAGCAAAAAACAGGCAATTTTTGCTCCCCGCAGCCCCCAGGAGCACTCTACAAGCCTCCCAAAGCCTCTGTATGCCCCCCCCTTTTTTTGGCAAAAAACAAGGCGTGCAGAAAGTTTGGGAGGCCTGCAGAGTGCAAAAACTTTTTTTTTTTTAAACCTCTTCAAAATCATGGTGCGTCTTATACTCTGGTATGTTTTATAGTCTGAAAAATATGGTAGATGGATTGTTGTAAGTCAAAGACTACTTATAGTTTAACACCTTAACTACCACACTGCACTCCCAAGCATCAAGATCACTGACAATAATAATTAACTTAATTTTATAAGATTCTAGAATTGATAAATATTATCAGAATAAACAAATGTGTATTAATTAAAGTCAGGCTATTATTTCTGATTGTATTACTAGTTTGATTAAACATGAAGTAATATATTAAGCTTGTTTATTCCTTACAGAATAAAGGATAATAATGGAGATACATGCAAACACAGTGCTGAAAATAAACTATGGTTAACACATATTCCTATACACCTTTGATTCATTAATAGATGTTAGGCTTTTCAGATAGAGGAAATTGGCACCACATGAACTGCTGGAACTCTATTTTATTATTAAAAGATATAACAGAAATTGAAAATCTCTCTCATTCCTCTTACACAAAAGAGAGTTAAGGCAAGGCAATCTTATTATGTCTTATTCCTTTCTCCCTTTCAGGGCTAAGCCGACATTTATGGAACAGTTATTAAATTTCTTCATAGATACCATATTCCATGATCTGTTAGATTAGCACTAAATATGGAATTATGCTTCTATGCTACTCAGAACTTTTTATATTAAAAGAGGAAAACTAAATTTGAATTTGTGGTGGAATTTCAGTTTATTCCAGACACCTATACCACAAAATGATTAAATTATATGGAATCCAATCTACGAAAAATTGCTCACTAGTAGTACTTTTCTACATATCTCTGTATTTAAACCCCAAAAGAGGGCATAGCACTACTGCAACAATGTAGTACTATATGCAAATAATGTGCATATAATTGTTTTCTATGCAGAAATGGTAACCATAGGACAAACCTTATAATTAAGGTTAAGCAACATGATAATTACCAGTAATTATTTCATATTATAACAATAATCAAAAACATTAGTGATTCTAGAGATCAGGGGCTGCCATCTTGTAGATGACCTGCATATTTGCATAAAAATAAAATTATGAATATTTATGTCTATTCAATGCATCAATGTTGGAAATACATGAATTTTCAATGGGACTGATCTATTATATTTAAAATACACACAACTTCTTTAGAAATAATTAAATTTAACAAGATATGATAAAAATAAGTAGTCTAGTAAAGTAAAACTAAATGTATTACTTTAATAAACAAAAGTAACAAATGAGTTTGTGATTTAATTCACATTTTTACTCAAAATAAGCATTTCTCCATAGCAAAGAAACAGTGGTTCCTTCCTTTTTCTTGTGTAAATGTGTTTTATTTTCCATTTTCATTTCGTACAGTCACATATATACTGTGCATAACCGGGGCCATATAACATTACACAATACACAGCCATTCCTCTTGTCAACAATACCCCCCAAAATACAAACCCAATGTACCACTTCGACCCTCCATACACCCTTTCTTTCGCCCCCCTCCAACTTTCCTTCTTCCCTCCAACATTCCCCTCTACCCTACTTCCCCCCTCCCCCTCTATCACTCCTCTCTCCCAATACACTCCCTCCTTTCCTTCTCACCCTCCCTCCAATCCTCTCTCCCACCCTCTCTACCCCTCTTTCTTCTTTCCCTCTACTCCTTCCTTCGGTGTATTTCTACTATCTATCAATATATTCAGCTTGTCCTATTTTTACACTAGAATTAAAGAGCAACAGTATACAAGTGGAATCGTGTTACTTTAAAATCTAGCACATATTATATTTCCCCCTCCCCCCCTAAGACCCCACCTCCCTTCCCCCCCCCGACTTCCCAGAGCCCGTACACGGTGTAGCTTTTTAACAAACACAGTCTAAAATATATTAAAACAAAGGAAATTTAAAAAAAAAAGTCAATAAGATCTCTGCGTTGAACTCAGCTTCTTGCTGTTGCACAAACTTTAAGCAGTTTAAATTATTCCTAATCTTAAGCATAGGCTATCTGGAATTTCTTAGTCCCATATTTGTTTTGTGTATAGTCAATCCATTTTTTCCAGTCTCGTTTATATCTCTCATTTGAGTGGTCTTTAAGATATGCCAATATTTTAGCCATCTCGGCTAGGTTCCTTCCTTTTTCTTCATCGTACTTCTAGTATAGTATCTTGTGTGACATTTCATTCAGACATCTAAGGCATAATGGTTGAAATATATTTGTAAAGATAAATATTTCCCTTGGCAGCAATCCAGCACAGACAAGGTGGTGGCAGCAATCCAGCACAGACTAACCTTGGCAGCAATCCAGCCTGCCAAGCTAGCCATGTATTAGTGAATACAATGACTCCTATAAAAGGGCGTATGCGCAATCATTCCTTTTATAGTCTTGAGAGGAGCCTAATTACCACCGGCTGAGTGCAATTATCTCCTGTAACTGCGCAACTGTTCCTTACGCCTATTAGCTCTCTGGTGTCGTGCATCCAGGACCATCCAACTCACTTGGCTCTTCCCCACTGCTCCAATGCATGACATCACGATCACACTCCCTTGTCTCCTCCCCACTGCTCCAAGGCTCAGGCACCTCCTGGTGGCCAACCAGCCTCTCTGCACCCTGCTCAGAGTCGAAACTCTGTCCAGGGTCCTCCACATCCTCCAGAGCCGACTCATAGGGCCCCTCGCTGTCAGAGTCTGGTGGCAGCTCCAACGGCTCCTGCTGGGCCACAACAGTCAACCATGTAAGATTTCATATGAAATATCTGTATTCTACATGATGTTACAGTTTTCCTCAACCAACTTGTTGCTCTCTCATTTACTATATAGATAGACTGTTCATATTTTTAACATCGTGGTAAACTAATTTTATTAAATATATCAAAATATAAAATAACTTACCTTCAAATTCTTTTACTGATGGCTCAGCATGGTAAAAGCTAATAATGCATTTACATATTTGTATTCTTATTTGGGAACATGGAACTCTGACCAAGTGACCTGAAACAACAGGCAAACTATAATACACTTTTATGACATTCTGATGCATGAGTTTTATTCATTTATTTATATATGAACATTATATGCATTTCTTCTTGGTATTTAGTTACAATGCTCTTTGTTTCAAGAGCTAAGGAGAAATAAACTATCCCACTATATCAGTGAGGGTGAACCTTTTCATCACCAAGTGCTAAAAAGAGAGTGTGCGTGCACTCGTTGGGGATGTGTCCCAGAAGAGAAGCTGCCAAATGGGCATGCACATGGCAAATGGACTTCCAGTTTTCGGCATGTGCATATGCACCAGCCAGCTTGTTGTTCTGGTTACTCGCGTGCATGTGTGCGTGACGATCAGCTGGCTGGTGCGCATGCACACAACAGAAACTGGTTTCCAGCACATGCAAAAAACAGCTGATTGTCATGTGTGCATGCACCCCAGAATCCCAGAAGAGGAACGGACAATACTGCGCATGCCAGCCAACATGGCTCTGCCATGTTCCAGCATTTTTTGTCAATTTCTACCAAAAGGCATAATTCAGAAGAATGGGTTTGTATTAAAAGCACTGCATTTGTTTAATGAATATGGATTTTCTTAACATTGCAATTATTCACTCACGAACACTGCAAAAAAAAGCAAATAATTGGGTCCAATCACCCCGATGAATGAAGTTACAAATGAATGAGTTACAACCATTTCAAATGGTGGTCCTCAGTTGAGGTGAAGTTATATAAGGAAGGTATGTCTACATCTAATATTACCCAATTGTGCAATTGATTCTTGAACTTCTTTAGCATACTTTTCTTCATCAGATAACTTCTTTTTGCAAAATGGTAATCTGCAGAATTAAATGTATCAATTATTAGAGATGCATTTTAAAAAGCATGAGAGAAATAATGATAAATACTTGAATAATAATGACTACAATTTTCATGAAAAAATAAAAAAAATGGAAATTAAGTCTAGCAACAAAGCCATTGTAATCTGGTGTACAAAAGGTATGCCACAAAAGACCACAACATAAAAGGGAAGATCAATGGCAAGTTAAAAAACAGGAAATAAAAGTATCAACAACAGGCTCACCAACTTTATATACACATTTTGTCCACCAAAATTAATGATCAAGGAGGCATTCACGTAATTGTAACTACATTTAATAAATTTTAATATTAAAAAGATTGTTTTTGTGGAATACTAAGCACAATTCTGTACAAGGTGGCCCTATATGCCAGCAGTGACCCTGCCTACCAGATACTACAGAAAAATCCTAATATGAAGTAACTCTGCCAAGGGACAAGCCTATGGGATAATCTGATTATCAGTAATCACTTTGTCCCTCTGGAATGTAATGTCATTAGACTTGCCTATTTATTTCCTTATTTCATGTATATCTTGCCTTTCCTCCCAAAGGCGAGGCAACATAAAAAAATCTCACTGTCCACTTTCTGTTAATCTTTTGCAACCATCTTATGAAATAGGCTAGGCTGACCAATTTCAACTGACCCAACATCACTGAATATCTTGAGATTTAGATGAGCATGAATCTGACTGTGAGCTTTTCCAATCTTAATCTAATACTTGAAAATAGTGCTATCCTCTAGCTGTGTAGCAATTCTATTGAGGACAATCTGAATGAAAAGTATTGCAGAAAAACATTGATATTTTAATATTACTAAGATGTTTAAAACATACAGTAATAAGCTTTGTTTCATTCCTCTCTTCAGGAAAGAGCAATGAAATATTTAGATTTTGCAACTGCATTATTATAACTAGTGAATATGTATATGCCCACTATGTGGCAGCAAAGTTAAACAATATAAGCAGAGGAGAAGACATATTGGTAATCTTAAATGTATTTAAGGATAATCTCAGTACATCTGAAAAATTCAAGACTTAGAAATACCTTTAGCACTTTTAATAAGTAGTTATACTAATATCCATTATGTTTACTAAGAATGGTTGGTTGTGTTCCAGGAAAACTAGCACACAATTGCTGTTTAAGTATGCTATGTAGGACAAGCAGCAGAAATACTTGACAGTTCCTAAATATTTGATGTTGGTCTAATTGAATTCATTTAAGCTAATAAAATACCTGCATCAGTTAATAAAAGTATGGAGTCTTTCTATTAATTTATTTGTTTCTTAGATTTTCATTAATTTTATATGAAAGTTGAATCCACAAATTTAGATAAAGGTTTTATATATCTGAATGATATATAAACTGAGGGTTTTCATTTTCAAATTAATTTTGAATGAAATGTAACATTATAATATTTGCTCAGTTTATTTACTGCAATCATAATTTGTGGAGAATATTTTCACCAATATCTAAATTATAATTATAACATTCTAAATGTTGAAGTCATATGCTGTTGCTAAAATGAAAATAAATGAATATTATTTCTGGCAACTAAAACTAGAAGGTCGTTAATATCAGAATAAAACAGAAGCATTAATTAAGTACTTACCCATACAATTTAAGAATTACACATGTAATTTCTATAAAAACATTGTCCATTGTTTGAATTTTCTCCACACATAAGTTTAAAATTTTAGAGATGAGTGCTAAATCATTCAGAGGCTTATAATGATTAACAATCAAGGAAAATGGTTACAGAAAACATAATTTTGCATAACAAATTAAAAACAAAAAAACAAACCAAAATCCCAAACTTTAGTTGTAAAATTAGTAACAATTTTCATGTTGGTAACTGTGCCAGAATTCTAATAGTAAAGAGAATAAATAAATCTTTCAGAGTTACTCAATCTCAATTCACCTTTTTCTCCAAATAATATTTTAGTAATTAATAAAAATAGCTGAGTAGAATCTCAACTCTAAAATATATTTAGTGCCTTCCAAAATAGCTAGAAACAATTTTCATTGCTCTCAGGCAGCAGTCCATTAAAAACACTTACTGCGAATTGCAAACCATAATCTAATATATTTGGGGTGTGCCAGATTGGAAGAAACAGCTCCAATGGACATATCAGCCATCCAAACTAGCCATATTGGTCGTATAATAGTAAAATAATCCTAGATTGTGTGATGTTTACCCATTACCAATCATAAAATAACTACATATATGGGATTTTATCCTACATAAAATATGCAGAAGTAGATCCTATTCTGTTCTGCACTACACATAATATGTTGTTGTTAATTGCGAAGTCATGTTCCACCCATTGTGACCCCATGGACAACACTCCTCCAGGCCTTCCTGTCCTCTATCTTCCTCTGGGGTTCATTTAAGCTCACACCTATTACTTCAGTGACTCCATCCAGCCACCTCATTCTCTGTTGTCCCATTCTTCTTTTGCCCTCAATCTTTCCCAGCATTAAACTCTTCTCCAGTGAGTTCTTCCTTCTCATTAGGTGGCCAAAGTATTTGAGTTTCATCTTCAGGATCTGGCCTTCTAAAGAGCAGTCAGGGTTGATCTCTCTAGGACTGACCGCTTTGATTGCCTTAAAGTCCAAGGGCCTCCTAGGTGTCTTCTCCAGCACCATAGTTCAAAGGTCTCAATTCTTTGGTGCTCAGCCTTCCTTATAGTCCAACTTTCACAGCCACACATTGCAACTGGGAAAAACCATAGTCTTGACTAAATGCACTTTTGTTGGCAAGGTGATGTCCCTGTTTTTTAGTATGCTGTCTACATTTGACATAGATTTCCTCCCCAGAAGCAAGCATCTTTTAATTTCTTGGCTGCAGTCCCCATCTGCAGTGATCTTGGAAGCCCAGGAAAATAAAATATGTCACTATTTCCATTTCTTCCCCATCTATTTGCCAGGAATTGAGAGGGCTGGATGCTATGATCTTAGTTTGTTAATGTTGAGTTTCAAGCTAACTTTTGCACTCTCCTTTTCCACTCACATCAAGAGGCTCTTTAGTTCCTCTTCACTTTCTGCCATTACATACACAATATATATACAAGTAGATTATATTCATAACATAAAAATTTAAAATTACTATTACATATCAAATATATATCAAATAATGCAAGCAACTGAACAGAGAAAGCAAGTAGAATTTTGTCAATAAACAAGAGTAATACAACAAAAAGAGGGAAATGACCATAGAACGGGATGTTTTATGGAACTGTGTTCAGCTGAATATATAGGATAAATTTGGTGAGTCACTAAGCAACATTACTCAGACTCATAAAAAGTCTTTTGTAAAATAATTCAGGTTATAACCAGAGAACTGTTAATTTGGATAAGCACTCTGAACCATAAAGCATTGACTGTACTATGCAGGACAGATCATTTCTTATATATGTCTTCATTCTTATCAGCAATAAAGATTTTAAATGTTCATATCTGGCAATCTTCTGCCAAGTTGGGCCACTTAGAAAAGTTAAATGTTTGGGGAGCTAAGACTATCATGTTCTGTGTGAAGCTTCACAATGAGAGCTGAAAAGGTAATCTCCAGAGTAATGCTAATTGCAATGGTGTGTCTGAAAATGCCAATTGTGGATTAGAGTGATTTACAGCCTACATAAAGATTGTAAGGGGAATATAAATAAACAATGGGAGCATGCTAAAGGAATTTGGCAGTGCATGATAGGAACTGATTAAGAAAACAATTGTCCATGAAAAAAAAGAATCATACAAAAAAAAAAGCCCAGTGGATAAAGGCTACCAAATGTAAGAGACATAAGTTATTCTGTACCTCTGGGCTTATAAGAAACAGCCTACAGTAGAAAACATACTTACATATATTCACAAATACACACATTGTAGACAGGAAGACAGGAAGAAGGAGCCTTGAAGGGCAGAGGGGACGTAGCTGTGCCCTTCAACATATAAAAAGATTTGCAGTACTTGGCAAATTCATTAGAATGATGAACTGAAATAAACCTGTGCTGACTGGACCTACCAGCCTGTGAAATTTGCTGTTTGGCAATATAGGTTAGAAATGTGACATAGCAGCTGTCAAGACGTATCCAATCCACAATCCTTTATTGCTAACATACATCAGGACAAGTAAAATGGCAAATGACATTATAGTCATATCACAATAGATTCTGAAGATCTAGCAAGGAAGTTGAAAGACCTGGCATTATCATCAATCTTTCCACTTCACAAAAATGTACTCAAGCAAAAGATAATACACAATACAATATTGCAAATGAATTTATACAATGACAATATTGTCAGTGGGAGAAACTTAATTTCTGTGACTTTCTACTGAATGCTAGACATTTAACCAAAGAATGGTGAGCTTGACCAAGAAGACTTTAAATGAGATCCTGCACATGGTTTGAACAAAAAATTCCTGAACTAGATCTCAGAGGAAGATTTGTATAATGTACAAGATACTGGGAGTATGGTTAACATAGAATCCATTGAAATATTCATAAAGAACATTTGTGTATAAAGTTGATGGTTATTTTTGTGTTAATATCAAAGAGTATTACCGTATTTTTCAGAGTATAAGACACACCAAGGTTTTGAAGAGGCAATTTTTTTAAAAATAGTAGGTAGGTGGAGAGAGAGAGAGAGAGAAAGAGAGAGAGAGAGAGAGAGAGAGAGAGAGAATTACAGTAGGTAGGTAGAGAGAGTGAGTAGTTAGGTAGTTAGGTAGATAAAAGATATAGAGAGAAAGAATATATATATAGAGAGAGAAATACAGTAGGAAGGGGGGAGAGAGAGAGAGAGAGAGAGAGAGAGAGAGAGAGAGAGAGAAAGAGAGAGAGAGAGAGAGAGAGAGAGAGAGAGAGAGAGACATAAAGAGATACAGTAGGTAGGTAGGTAGATGTTTCCAGGTATATTTATCCATGTGCTGGAGAAGGAAATCGCTGACAATCTGCAGCAACTAAGACCTTGTTTCTACTGGCACAGCACTTGATCAATGTAATTCAATCAGATAAAGAGCTTTCCAAAAGGGGGGGAAAAGTTTTTGCACTCTAAAAACCTCCCCAAAATGGCACGTTTTTCATGAAAATGGACCCATTCCCCCCCTCCCCAAAGGGCATAAATAGCCTTTAGGGGGCTTGCACAGTGTCCGGGGAGCAGGGGCAAAAACAAGCAAAAATGGCCCATTTTTCATGGAAATTGGCCTGTTTTTGTCAAAAAAAATTGCATGCATAGCCTTTAGGAAGCTTATAGAGTGCTGCTGGGGGCTGGGTGGGTGTTTTTCGCTCATTTCTGCCCTTCTCAGCCCTCAGGAGCTCTCTAAAAACCTATGCATGGCGATTTTGGTGAAGGGGCAGGGCTTTGGGAGATAAAAAATGCTGTATTCAGTGAATAAGACATAGCCAGATTTTCAGCCTCTTTTTTGAGGCAAAAAGATGCGTCTTATACTACAAAAAATACAGTAGCAATAGCAATAGCAGTAGCAATAGCAGTTAGACTTATATTCCACTTCATAGGGCTTTCAGCCCTCTCTAAGCGGTTTACAGAGTCAGCATATTGCCCCCAACAATCCGGGTCCTCATTTTACCCACCTCGGAAGGATGGAAGGCTGAGTCAACCCTGAGCCGGTGAGATTTGAACAGCCAAACTGCAGAACTGCAGTCAGCTGAAGTAGCCTGCAGTGCTGCATTTAACCACTGCGCCACCTCGGCTCTTAACTTTATTAACTAAAATTATGAACTGAATGGATTAGCTTTGGTTTGAAGGTTTAACAGACCATTCCCAGAACAGCCAGATTGGTGTGATATACATTAAAAAGATGGAGTAGTAATCCAATTTTTATTCATATATTTTTATTTTATATAATAATTATAATTATTAATTAATATAATTATTATAATTATATTACAATGTAATTTAGCAAGTAAACAAACATCAATTTAAAATAGATAAATATTATTTTGTTTTTTATGTTCACAGAATAGAAGTATTTTTGGCTTCTAATTTTGTATGTAACAAAACAAGAGAAAAGGATACGATTCCATATTCATAGTGCTTTGCAACCTTCTGACAAGCTTGGATTTGTTCGTCTATATTCTTAAAAAAAATAGAGTACATGACAGTAGCAAAAGGAGAACATGTACAGTATTTAATATTTGCAACAATTTGCTCTTCAAAGAGACAGAAGATTCAATGTGTCACCAGCATTGCTTTGCATGTCTTGTGGCTTTCCTCATAGTATTGAGGAAAATACTGTATATCAGTTTTAAGTAGTAAGCAAGACAAAGTTACTGTTTTGCTTGCCATGCAAACATAATCGCATAACAACAACAGCATGTATGCATTTGCAATCATGCTAGAGCTAATAAGAATCTCCTGAATTTCTTTAAGCACTCTGTACAATATATACAGAATATATTACTAGCTTTAAATTATACTGGAATAAATAGAAATAAGATTTATGCTTATTATTTGCTATAATATACTTACTGAGTCGCTTTCTTCAAGCAATTTGATCACCTGATTAAGGTCCACATATATGAAGTGATTTGCCTAAAATATTCATTTAAATAAGATTGTAATGGTTAGTAACTTCTATGAATGTGACAACTTTTCCATTTCTAACCTGTTTATCTATAAAATCTGAAAAGAAACTTGTTTCTTTTACTTTTAATAAATGGTATTTGTAAATTTTAAATATTGTCTCAGTATAAAATTCAGAGAATGGTTTTTGATTTCAGAGATAATTATGAAGCAACTCTAGGTACCGTGTTTCCCCGAAAATATGACATGTCCTGAAAATAAGGCCATGCCAGGTTTTTGGGATATGCAAAAATATACGCCCTTCCCCCAAAATAAGTCCCCTGGACAACCCCCCCTCCGGCCAAGTAGAGCATGATTCACCAACCTAGTGGTATCCCGAAGGCACCAAGCCACGGGAGCCAGGAGGGAACAGGCGCTTGCATGGCTTGGCACCTTTGGGATACTGTTGGGTCAGTGAGTAGCGCTCTGCCTGGCTGGAGAGGGGGGTTGCCGGGGGGGCTACTCTCTTGCGAGCAGGCTCCTGGCACAGGAACGAGAGGATGCAGGCATAGCCTCAGGGGCGAATAGCTGTGTTGCGCTGTTGCAACAGCGCAACACAGCAGCTGGGGCAGAGTGTCTTCCGGCAGCTGGCCCACACCATAGAGCAGGATTTTTTAATATTTCATAAATTCATCCAAACTGTTATTTGTTCATTTATCAAAAGATATATCAGAACCTTATTTTGAGATAAAACAATAAAAAGCCTGTGATATAGCTACAAATTTATACAGTGTTTTTATGATTGTACCAAAACATGCCACCCTCCATCCTCTTCCCCAAGCCCTGCTGCACTAACGTGTACCTTTCTTTGGCCTTCCCATGCTTGCATATATCCAGAATGCTCACATAACTAGACTGTTGCTGCAAAGTGATGTGGTCACAAAACATTGCACTTTATGAATGCACTTATTAGCAACAGCAATCCTGATCCCAATTTCAACCATAACTCAAAGACTACCTGTACTTGGGCAAGAGTGATGTAATCTCTAACAGCTGGATTTTGTACTTCAATGATAATGATAATGGCCAAACTATATTGTTGAATTCTTCATTTATGCTGTCAGAAGTCTTATTCTAGTA
This sequence comes from Thamnophis elegans, assembly GCF_009769535.1. Classification (NCBI taxonomy): domain Eukaryota; kingdom Metazoa; phylum Chordata; class Lepidosauria; order Squamata; family Natricidae; genus Thamnophis; species Thamnophis elegans. The sequence goes on from NC_045558.1 coordinate 24,620,116, forward strand.
TAGTGACATTGAAGTAGTTTGATCTATCTGTAATCAGAGGCAAATCTCTGCAATATTTTAGCATAAATAATGTATGTAAATAAGTTTCAAACTTTTTTGTTTTTATTTTTCTTTCTTTGCATGTTTTATTCTTTTTTTCTTGAATTTAATTTGTATTTTTTACTATTGTAAATCTTAAAAACAGTTTTCAAAAGTTCTTACTAAATAATTGTAGGAACTAAAAAAATTGATCTATTTTTACTATAAAATACATTTGATTACAAATCACAGCTGTAACAAATATAAATAAAATAAAAATGTTTTTGGTCATGCTAAAAAGATAAGAACTTAAATAGCCATAACAATATACTATTTCAAACTTTTATTGTGGTACATAACTAGAAGTCCAAGAAATTAAATATCATTGGAAATATCTGGTACATTTTCCATATACCATAGGTCTGTCCCTCTGATAACTAAACATCTATGCTGCACAGGGTATACATTTTATTGGTCAAAATGGAAGTGTAAAGGAAAATTTTATAATCACTGGATAAATAGCTTTTTTAGCATATCATCTAGAAAATATTCTTTGAAATATCTCCAATTATTCACAGATTTTGTTTTTATCTCCTCTAATTTCATCAGCATAAAATTTTGCCGAATTTGTAAATATATGTTGAATATATTACATCCACAATATCATTAAAAAAAATTTATGTTTTTAATCTAAACCTTAGAGGGAAAAATGGGATATAAGTTTAAAATGTATATAAAATGAAATTAAAGATATATGAGTAAAACTGTTATGATCAATAAGTTAATCTTTACAAGAAAATAAATTGCATTAATCAATTAAGAACAACCAAAAAATTCTAGTTGTGTACAATATTATGTAAGCCCAATTATGTGTAGTTTAAATATATGATATAAATGATACCTCATCATTGAGTGGGGTGTTGGATTAGAAAACCTCCAAGGTCCCTTCTGTTATCTCGTTCTGTTATCAATGTTCCTATTCATTTTTCCAGCCCAACTTGGAGAGTTAATTTTGAGGTTAAGGTATTCATCACCTGGGTTCAGAATAACTAAATCACTGTATTCATAGTGCATTTGAACTAGAATCTTCAGATTAGAAAAAGGCTTTGACTTAGAACTATAGTGCCTTAAGATATGGTCTCGGTCGATGTTTAAAAAATAAAAGGCTTCTGTGCTTAGAATGAAGTCTTGTGAGGAATTTATTTGTAAGTGTATAAACACAAGCATCGTTCGGTAATATATGTATGCTCACATTTAAATTAAATTCAGGTAGTCCTCGAAGTTCATTTAGTGACCATTCAAAGTTACAAAGGCCCTGAAAAAGTAACTTATCACCATTTTTCACACTGTTGCAGCATCCCTATAGTTATAAGATCAAAATTCAGATTCTTGCAAATGGTTTATATTTATGATGATTGCAGTGTCCTGGGGTCACATGATCAGCTTTTGCAACCTTCTATCAAGCAAAATCAATGGAGAAGCCAGATTCATTTAACAACCAGGTTACTAACATAACAATTGCAATGTTTCACTTAACAACAGTGGCAAGAAGAATCATAAAATGGGGCAAAACTCACTTAACAGATGTTTCACTTAGCAACATTTTGTGCTCAATTGTGGTCGTAAATTGAGGACTACTTTTGTGCTCAATTGTGGTCGTAAATCAAGGACTACCTGTAGTTGTTTTTATTGATCCTCAGTTTGCTTGTGCAGCAACATCCTGCCCATTCTGACTTGTTACTTTTAGTTTATGTTTTTAAGGTTCCCTTTATGTTCCTATACCCTGCATAAGTGCAATTGTATACAACAAAATAAAAGTACAATTTTGTTTACCCTTGCCTAAATTTTCTTCCACTGTCTGTTGTCTGTTTTGGGTCCTTTCAGAGAAGAACATGGATTGTATTTTCACCAGAACTATTCCCAGGAGAGAAAGGGGAGATAGCCATTGTTAATAACAGCATAACAGAGCTAGAAGGGACCTTGGAGGTCTTCTAGTCCAACCCCCTTCTAGTCCAACCCCCTGCTTTCTTGCTCAGGCAGAAAAGCCTGTACCATTTTAGAGAAATGGTTGTTTAATCTCTTCTTAAAAATCTCCAATTGTTGGAATCACCCACAACTTCAGAAGGCAAGTTGTTCCACAGATTAATTGTTCTAAATTTTAATAGCCCTCAGGCAGATTCCAATGAAACAAACCTTTCGTTGATAAATGCAGTAGAAAACCCACAAAACGAGGGGGGGGGGAACACCCTTGCTCTTTTTACTGCCATTTTTTGTATTTGGAAGGAAGGATCCGTTTAGCGAGATCCAGCAGTCCCAGCTAAATGGCTCAAACAATAACAACAACAACAATCGAAACTACCCAGCTATGGATAAAATGTGTAACAGTGATACCCATTGTCATCAGGGCACTTGGTACCATGTCCAAGAATTTTATAAAACACATCAAGAAATTGCAGCTTCCTGCAATAACACCAGTGGAAGTACAAAAAGTTGCGCTACTCGGAACATCATATATTTTAAGAAGATACTTGGTTGATACTTAGGGCACTGGCAGCAACCTGTATCAACCATTAGCACCCGTCAATGGCATTTGTGATGCATTTTTGAATGTTCAGTTGACTTGAGTTTCATAATAATAATAATACCATGCCCAAGAGTTTTATAAAGCATATAAAGAAATTGCAGCTTCCTGCGATAACTCTAGTGGAACTGCAAAAAGTTGCCCTACTCACAGCATCGTACATCTTAAGAAGTATTTGGTTGATACCTAGGACACTGGCAGCAACCCGTATCAACCATTAGCACCAGTTATTGGTATTTTTAATGCATTTTTGAATGTTCAGTTGGCTGTTTCATGAATAAAGTATATAACAACAACAATAATAATCAGAGGGGAGGGGGGAGGAGAAGGAGGAGGATGAAAAAGGAGCAGGAGGAGGGAGAGGAAAAAGAGGAGCGGGAGGAGGACGAGGAAGAAGAAGGAAGAGGAGGAGGAGGAAGGAGGAGAGGAGGAGAAGGAGGAGGAAGAAGAAACAGAGGGAATTTAATCTCTATGGCCGCCCCATTCTTTCACCTGCCCGAGGCCGTTGCTGAGTTTGCTGTCCAGCCTGGAGGAAGAGGAGAGACGCCTTTGTTTTTCGCTGAACGAGGGAACCGGGAGAATCGGCGAAACTTCCGGCAGGGCCGGGGAAGCCATGGCTTCGAAAGGATCGGCAACTCAGGCTTCAGTGCTGCCGCTTCAACGGAGAAAAACACAAAGCGGGCGCCGTTGCCATGGGAGCGAGAGAAGCTCCGGCGGTCCCATGGGTGGAGCGGGCGGCAGGCAAAGGAAAAAAGCCGAAGAGAAAACAAACGAACATGCCCTAGACCAAAGCCCTCCGCTAGGGCGATGAGTCCCCTTGCCCGGGGCAAGAAAGTCAGGGAAGAGGCCTCGGGCTGCTGCAAATTATTGCTCCTTCCTGCCACCTCAGTTGCTTTGTTATTTATCAGATGCCCTACGAAGACGCCGTAAGACATGTGGACTTCAACTCCCAGAATTCCTCAGCCAGCTTTGCTGAAGTCTACCTGCGGTGGAAGTTGCCGAGATTGGAGACCCCTGGGTTAAGGTGTTTATAGTTTTGCGGAAGGGAAAGGCCCTAAGGATCCAAAGCTCTGAGAAAGTAAGCCTTCCTTCGAGCCAAAGCGTGCTCATTGCCGTAAGAAAAGCACCCCAAGGGAAAACGACATTACTGCACTAATAATACCCGGCCGTAACCTTAGCGACATTATAGCAGTGTCGTCGACAGCTTTGAAAGGGAAGGAAGAGTTCGCCCTAGCAAGCCAGATGCCCTCGATCCTGGCGGTCAGAAATAGATAACAAACATGAGAAATCGTCATCGTAATTTTTAAAAGCATTCGTGCAGCCGTTTTTTCCTTCCCCGCTGAAAGCCTTTTATCGGGAAAAGTTTCTTTTCAAGTTTCAAAATCTCCGATTCTCATTCTGCAAAGTGACTTAAGGCAGTGTAAAGATTCTCAATAGCAATAGCAATAGCAGTAGACTTATATACCGCTTCATAGGCCTTTCAGGCCTCTCTAAGCGGTTTACAGAGAGTCAGCATATTGCCCCCAACAATCTGGGTCCTCATTTTACCCACCTCGGAAGGATGGAAGGCTGAGTCAACCCTGAGCTGGTGAGATTTGAACCGCTGACCTGCTGATCTAGCAGTAGCCTGCAGTGCTGCATTTAACCACTGCGCCACTCTTGGCTCAATCCTAAGGAGAATCTCTCTGCTTCAAGAGTGTCGTTTCCCATGTCAGTGTTTACTTTGTCCCAAATGCTAATTAAGTCATTTTCCAGAATAGGTTTATGGCATGTCAACAATACCACCAGGCCTATTCAGAAATGCTGCATCTGTATTTCCTTTCTGTAACTTCTTTAGGCATTCCGCTGCCCCGGCTATAAATGTGTGTAAGGGCCTATATAGCTTCTATCCCTACTTCTGTGGAGCATTGCAATGCAGGTATGAAATGGTGGGGTTTGCAATGTGAATCCGTACTTCGTCATTTTGGCTTTATTTTCATCTAACTCAAACTGTGACTCTGTACAATACACAATATGCACACAATAAATCAAAAAGGGAAAAAGGATAATCATATAAAAATAAGCAGATAAAAATGATTGAAGACACAACAAATCAAACATGGGAAATCTCATTCACTTATGGATAGATAATCCTGATGAAACACCTTCCAACAGATCAAAAATAATCAGAATAGATATTCATTACTAAACATAATTTAGGAATAAAGATCACCCTTCAACTTCCTTCTTTTAAATGTAAGAATTTATGTGACCTAGAAAACGTGCCATAAAAACAAATCTTCCAAAAGATCTTGCTACAAATCTATGTTATACGAGGCTTGCCCATTGTAATAGTTAGGAATTTTTAAAATGCAAAACTAGAACAAAATGAACATCACTGAACAATACCAGGAGACTATTGGTGGATTTTAAAAGCATAACGTTAACATATTTACCTCATGTTCATTCAATCATGCAAATCTTATGCACTATGAAATCTCTGATAGACTGAGTGTCAAAAGAGAGATGGACAGTGTGTGAGAACTCTCTGAAACAACCTTCAATGGAGCAGAAGATACATCAGGCATATTTCTTCAGCTTTTATTGGTAATGTCAGATTATCTCAGCATTGTAGCCTGAGTTGTAATTGATTAATGATTATTAGAAGTCATTCACCTTTGTGAGCATTAGGATCTTCCTATTTGTGTGTCTACCTTGATCATATCTTAACTTTAGAGAATACAAGAAATTTGTTAGAAGGATGGATTCAAGAATTCCTTTTATGATCTGGTACATCCTAGAATGTCTCTGAACATGTGTGTTTTATATCCACAGCCATATTTCATTCAACAAATTTAACACTTCCAGTTCATAATCTTTTAGCTAATTCTGTAAAAATTACCAAACTCAGAAGGTATTGGTATCCTGCAGAATGGAGACATTTAGAACAGAAAAATAATGATAGGAACCTTTCGATTATAAATTGGATGAGTAGCTACTTCTTAGGATGATGTTGCTGTGTTTTATTGATATGATATTTTATTTCATGTTTATTTTTTGTTGCATTAAACTACTTCCAACATTATTGGATTGAACATAATATAATCCATAGTAAATAATTACAAATGCACATTGAACATGTAAAATCTGTTTCACAAATGAAGTTTATTATGATTGTAACATCACACATTTGTTCAAGAATGGGCACACATTTCAGAATTTATACTGGTACAATCAAATAGACACTATTAAATAAAATGTAGTAGAATCACAAAACAATTTATCTGACATAAATTCAACTCTAATGTACTCTCTAGATGCAGTAAACAAACAACAGTCAAAATTAAAAGAACTGAATAACACTAATCAAGACACAGTTTAAACACAGAATGAAACAAACCAATCATTTACAGCTATGAAAAATTAAAATTCAAAGTTAGTTATACAGATTATATTATGCATAGAAATTTTATTTTGAATATCACATACATTAAGTGCCGTTAGAATATTATAATGCATTGTAATGAGAAATAAAGTTATATTTTTAGAAATCGTAAATATTTGAAGTTTTCTAAAAGTATATAAACAATTTATATTTATTATATGGCTTTTACTCAATTCAAAATATATGGCAATAATATTAGTTTCATTGAAAATATTGGGTGATGACGTGTGTTTGTGTGTGTCTGAGATGGCCTGGCTTAACAATAATTTTAGACAAATATATTACAATGTATGAATGTTAAATTGCTTATGTATTTCCTTGCGTTTCACACAGCATAGTGGAAATTTTCCACACATTTCTGTTAGATCCAAAGGGGAAAATAGATTAATTTACAATCTATAATAAATTGTCCTTTGGGTACAAATCATGGCTTGACAATATAAGGTAATGGTTATATCAGATATAATCAAAATTAGCTTAACAAGCCCTGGGAATTGTTATTATAGCACATAAGAAAAATGAGCATAGAGAAAGGAATATGTAAAAAGAAATTAAGATATTAAGAAGAGACTGGACAACCATTTGTCTGAAACAATATAGAGTTTCCTGCTTGAGAAGGGAGTTGGACTAGAAAACCTCTAAGGTATCTTCTAACTCTGTTATTTTGTTAAGCAAAATTCATTGTGATAAATAACCTTGGAGCAGGAGCAGTTTCTAATAATTAGCATACAGTTACATCTACATGTACATTCTGGCAATTACATTTGAGTATCTAACAAAAGTATTAATTCTAGGAACACTTTGGTTAACTTAAGAGTCATACTACTGACTCGCTTTGAACTATATTTTACTTTGAACTAAAGTCAAATATACTTTGACTATAAACTGGGTCACAATCCTTCTGTTACTTTGCATGCTTTTAAGGCATGTACATATGAAAAGCAATGTACATTTGTGGGTTGAAAACTGCAGTCAATATGTAATAACATTCTATGTAAGATATTTGTATTTCAATGTGGCTATTTTATCTAAAAATACAAGTTAATTATTTGGCATTATATTTAAAATAAATTAATCTCTCTTTAATATGAAAAATAACTGCTTTTAATTCTGTAAGAACACTTTCCTTAAAAAGTTCTGTGATAGTGTTAAAATATTTTCAGAGCATTTGCAACCAAGTACAAATAGAATATCCTGGATTTGCAGTAGCATTTGTAGCATAAGTATTTATATTTCTTGGGTCATTTAATGATAAATTCCCTTGTGCGAATCTGATGATAGAAAAACAGCTCATCGAATCTAGTCAATCTGATTCCAAATATTATTATTTAGAAGACTGCCTTACTTGATTCAATGGAACATACAATAGTTACTGGAGAATAACAATTTACTAATATTACTGGAAATTACATGGATGGAATTTCTTTCATTGTGAATTTTATTGATTTATTTAAATTTGCAATAACTGCATTGTCCATGGAGTCATGATTTGTCAGACACGACTTCGCAACTAACAACAAAAATAGCTATCCATGCCTAATGGACTCTGGACTGTAGAAATGTTTATCTTCCTTTCAATCTGATGCACCCTGAAATATTCCTGTTATGTATGATAATAACTATAGATATATAACATTACATAGTGGTCAAAGATGAGGCAACACTGATAGCTGTTACATGTATTTTGTATTATGTTGAGGATTTACTCAGGTTTAGCTGCTCCACTCACAGAACAGAAAGAAAGAAAGAAAAAGTATTTGATAGATCAAATTAGAAAACAATATACATTTATGAGGATAGTTTTACATCATTTAATAACTAAAGAGATAATTTTGTATTTTTTGGTGATAGTTTACTTATGTTTCTGTAATCCTTTCTGCAACTTTTTCATATTTATAATTATTTTTTTAAATATATTTAAGGAAAATGCAGGAAAGTTGTGAACAAATAAGAATGTTTGAGCTTATCCTAGACTTAGTCAAAACTCTTAAGAACTGACCTGCTGATATTAATAGGTTGTCTAGATCCCAACCAGCTATGGCACAACTGTAAAAGTAAAATTATAAATATGATGAAATTTAAGAAGTGTTGAAACAACCATCTGAAATTTAGTATAGAGCATATACAAGAAGTCAGTCATGGCTAAGGAAAGAAAAAAAATCATGAAAGAAATGGCTGATAAATACAAAAATTTAAAAGACTGCCTTTAAATTGACTTAATTTTGGGAGATCATTTTTTTCACTTCAATTTTTTAGAGTTTTGACTGTTAATACAGTCAAAAATTAGTTTAAAAATTAAAAGCAAATTAGTTTATAATAGTTTAACCCTTTCTGTTTCATATAAAATTATGTTAATCAGTGTTTCCTATTTACAACATAGTAGTCCAGTAGTTATGGCTGTGCACCCATCAACAATGATTCAAAAGTGCTTAAGTATCATGCGAGCACAGCAATTGCTCAAACCTCAAGAGATGTTGCCGCTTTAAGGAATTCAGTCCTGCTTCATTAAAAACAGAAGAAATCAAATTAAGTAATCCTATCTCTAATCTGTATGAACTTCCACTATATAAATATAATAGCAAGATAAATGTTTTTTTTTATTGTTGCCAGCCATATCAATACTAGCAAACAAGTACTGGTTTTTGAAGATAGAAAATTATTTAAACATTTTATTATCTACTATGCAATAATTGTTACAAAAAGCATTTAAATATTGCAAATCTAATGTAAAATATGAAAATGATTCAAAATAATAATATATGTTCCACTGTCTGAGGACTCTAACACAATGTACAAAGTGATGGTGTGTAAGGAATACATTTTTCACATACACCTGGTATTCTGGCATCATTTAAGAAATGATGAAAAAAACTACATGTATATTATTGTAATGATAATTCATGGGTATAATAATATTAATCTTCATTTCCCAAGCAGTACTACAATTCTGGTAAAAAATTCCCAACAGTCTGTATTACATTTCCTCCCCTTCCTAGCATTTTTCCATAAGTGCAGGGCCTATTTTCATGGTTCAACTGAATACTGATAACATAGTTCTCTCCCTAGAAAAATATTTACACAGATGATGTACCATAAAACTACAGAAGGCTGCTTCAGATTTTTTTCAAGGACTTAACAAATAACATTTATTTTGGCTGTATGTTTTGAGAATCTTCACAGACTTTAAATGGCAATAGTAGATCATACCTAACTTCCTAACCTGAAGTAAGGAACATATTAGCAAAGAACAGAATAATGATTGAGATTCTGATATGAAAGTTTAAAAAAACCTACAACTTTAAGCTTCAAAAATGGAATGAATAATCAATTTATGTTAATTTGGTTTTATCAGATTCATTCTAGAAATTGATTTTTTTATGAAAACACCATAAATAGCATATTTAATAAAGCATAATAAAGCATATTTAAAATATACCATTAATATCACAGGAAATATTACAAATAGCCAACGGTACCTTGGTGTGTTCCAACCAAATATAGTTTTTAAAATTATGTTAAGATAATCAAATGCTATACTTGAATACTTTGTTTTACTCAAAAGTTTTACTCAGTATGGAGATAAGTGAATGACAGGAGGTATTGCCTATGACTATTGAGAGTTAAGACAAGATAATTTACATTGGTACTTTTCCATCTCCAATATACATATATTTATATATCACTATATCAGAATCAAGACGTATATTATGTAAATATGATAACTGAAGAATTCTAGTGATCTGCATCTATACATCAAGAGAATAAGTATTAGACTTGTGCATCTCTACATTGGAATATCTAATGATATATTGATGTAAATTGAAGTTTTAGATTTGTCCTATTTGATTAATTTGTTGGAGCTTGTACTTTCAATCAGATGTTCCACATTCAAATACCCTTACTATTAATTGTTAACTGTCTATAACAGTTGTGAAATCCTTCCATAAAGTAAAATTGTTATATTTCAGTTGTTCTGAGTGAAATTTTATGTCTGTGTATGTGTGAAGAATATGGATTACATTTGGTAATCTGATAAATTACTAAAGTCCTCATAGTATAGGATATATTGCTGGCTGCCCTCAAAATTCCTGCTATGCTAGAAGGTTAAATAATGGCAACTAGTCAAAAATTTATTAACTGAATAAATTTTAAAGTTTATTAAATTTAATAAACTTTGGTACAGTTGCCATAATTTCATCTTTTTACACGCTTTTGGTCTGGATGATTGATTCTATACTTACATATTTTTCCTGATATATTGGTAATTGAAAAGTTATTGTTTAAAGAGCCATGATTATGTTTAGTTTACATGCTTCACACATAGTTCTCTTTCATTCTGCCTGCTAATTGCAAGATTGTAAGAAGGCATGCCTTCTGAAAATGTACTCAAAAACAAGGAGAGGCTCTAAAACAATATATGGTTTCTCTCAGGGCCTGCGCTATCCAATGTGAATTTGGTAATTTGGAGGAAGCCCTGCTAAAACAGTTAGTGTGTGGAGTCAGAGATATGCGACTCCAACACAGGTTGCTAGCCCAACAAGAATTAATATTACAAGGAGGTGTTGATGAGGCAAGGGTGACAGAATTAGCTGAAAAGTCAATTGCTGAAATTCAGCGATACACAATGGGTTCAAAACGGCCCTAAATGCGGGATAGTAAATCAGCAATTTGAATTTGATGAGGGGGGAAATGAGGAAGATGAGGACATTAGCCACCTCAAATCAAATCCAATTAATAGAGGACAACGACTAGCCAAGTTGCCTCATAGTGACTGGCAGGCTAGATTGCCCCCAGATGGCTACATAGGAGTGGGGGAAATCACCTCAGATCCAACTGCCATTTTAAAACAGCCACCTGTCGGCGTTGTGGAAAAAAGGGGCATATTGCTGTTGTTGATCAGTCAGTTCTTCCTCCTAATACCCCAAAAGATTAAAAAACCAAATAAAAAGTTTGGCAGCCCTGCTGGGTGGTGCAGAAATACATATTTTGAAGTTGAAAATGATCAATGCTAGGCAGAGGAAGTCAGTAATGCATCATTCTCAACGAAGAAATAAAAAAAAATCTGACAATTTTAATTGAAGGTTCTCCATGTAGAATGGAGATCGATACTGGCTCTGCCAAATCAATTATTTCCGGGTCTATCCTGAAGAAATTAGTTCCTACTCTCACCAAAAGTCAGCTGTCAAATTATGAGAGCCTATTAAGAGATTATCAAGGCAACCAGATTCAAATTTTGGGGAAGGCATCAGTCCTCATTGAGTACAACTCATTTTCGGGACATTTGCCTTTAATTGTCATGGCCAAGCCTTTAGCCAGTTTATTGGGCATTGATTGGTTCAGGTTCTTGGGCTTTCCATTGCTGGTATAAATGCCTGTTCCAAGTTGGACATCCAAGAACAGCTAGCCTTGGAATTCCCCAATGTATTTGACAATTCATTGGGTAAATACAAAGGAACTCCCATTTCTCTCAGTTTAGAGCCCAATATCGCTCCCATTCGTCTGAAAGCTAGGCAAATTCCTTTCACATTAAGGGCTAAAGTGGAAGCTGTGTTAAACAAATTAGTGGAGCAAGGAGTTCTGGAACCCAATGATCATTCACAATGGGAAACACCCATTGTTACCCCAGTGAAAGCAGATGGGTCTATTAGAATTTGTGGGAATTTTAAATCTACCATTAATAAAGCATTGCAAGCAAATCCATGCCCCGTTCCTGTAGTTCAACACGTATTACATTCATTGGGTCGGGATCGGATTTTTGAAAAAAATGGATATGGCACAGGCTTATCAACAGCTACCTGTTGATGTGGCCACTGCCAATGCTCAAACCATAATGACACATAAGGGAGCATTTCGCTGCCGTCACCTTCAGTTCGGCAGGTGCGTGGCTCTTGGTATATTTCAATATCTAATGGGTTAAATGGAGTAATTCCTTATTTTGATGACATCCTGATCGCCGCACAGTACCGGTCAGACCTTGTCGTCAAATTAAGAGCAGTTTTACATTATTTCAGTCAGGCAGGACTGTGATTAAAGCGCAGTAAATGTAAAATTGGAGTTTCCTCTGTTGAATTTTCAAAATTGATAGGTAAAAGATTCACACAACTCAGGGAAAACATGAAGCTATTCAGAATGTGCCAACTCCCAAAAATAAAAATGAATTACAATATTTTTTTGGACTCCTTAATTTTTACGCCATGTTTCTGCCACATAAAACATCTATGGCTGAGCCCCTGCATAGGCTGCTGGACAGCTCCGCAATTTGGCAGTGGGGAAGCAAGGAGGCAACTGAAGCTGTCAAGAAACTTTTGGCATCTTCGGCAGTCCTAGTGCAGTACAGCGAGGAACTATCCCAACCCTCACTTGTGAGGTTTTCCCTTATGGGGTGGGAGCTGTATTGGCGCATGTTTTATCCTCGGGTCAAGAAGAACCTATTGCATATTTTTCACACACGTTATCCCCAGCGGAACAAAATTATGCGCAAATTGACAAAGAGACATTGGCAGCCGAGGCTGGAGTCAAACGATTTCATGATTGTCTCTACGGCTACCACTTCCTATTACTGACCATAAACCTCTATTAGGCATTATATCGGGAAATCGCCCCACACCTGCTATTATATCTCCCCGAATGCTACGGTGGTCCGAATTTCTTTCAGCCTATTCATACAGCCTTCTCCATAAGCCAGGTAAGCAAGTAGGGTATGCGGACACCCTCAGCTGGTGTCCGCTTCCTCTCCCAGTCCGGCACGGGCTGCAAAGATTTTTGCTATTGAAGAACTGGTTTTGCCGGTGACCGCTACTGACATAGCGCACTGTACAAAATCAGATAAAATCCTAGTCCAGGTTTTGGAGTGGGTAATACAGGGTTGGCCAGCAGGACCTGTGGGGGAAGAGTTCTTACCATATAAAAGATGGCAGTTTGAGTGTCGGAGATACAAGGCTGTCTTATGGGCTTGCCGGGTGATTATACCTTCAAGTCTCAGAACCAAAATATTAGCTAGACTGCATGAAAATCATCCAGGCATTGGGCATATGAAGGCTTTGGGACGCAGCACAGTTTGGTGGCCCAAGTTAAATGAAGCCCTAAGCCATTGGGTAGGAAACTGTGAAATCTGGCAGGCTTCTTGCTCAGTTCTGCCTGCGGCGCCTCCTAGGAAATGGGATGCTCCCCATGCTCCCTGGTCGAGGCTACACCTCGACATCGCAGGCCGAGTCCAAGGGCTGATGCTATTAGTGATGGTGGATGCTTTTTCTCCGTGGGTAGAAATTGTACCTATGCATTTCACCGTCACAGAGGCCACCATAAGAGTGTTACAGTATTTACTTGCTTGCCATGGTCTCCCTGTTGTGGTCGTCTCTGATAATGGACAGCAATGGACAGCTACAGTTTTCCATTCTTTCCTGGCCTCCCTAGGCATTAGACAGGCTCTGACGGCTCCTTATCACCTGGCCAGGAATAGCCAGGCAGAAAGGGCTGTCCGCTCAGCAAAGGAGGCCATGATGAGAATGGGGGCAGGACATATATATGATAAAATTAATAGATACCTAATGACCCAGCATACCATGCCCTGCCCCGAGACAAATAGGAGTCCGGCTGAGTTACTTATGAGTCGGCGGCTCCGCACCACTTTAGATAGGCTTCATCCCCTTATAATAATAGCAAGAATCCGACGATAGAAAACAGCTGTCGGACTTCTAGACTCGGGGACTGGGTCTTCACCCAAAATTTCTATGTAAATCTCCGATGGGTTCCAGCCATTATTACTCAAATAATGGGAGCATGTTCTTACAGGATCTTACTAATAGACAGAAGGCTATGGCGGCACCACATCGATCAGCTGCGCCACTGCTCAGCATGTGCAAATTCGGCCATTGAGGACGCTCCAGTTGACAACGAGGTACCAGATGCCGCCTACCGGCCATCGCCATCACTCAGTGCTGCACCAGTTCAACAACCGCCCTGCAGGATTTTGACAGAGCACTCACTGCGGAACCAGGATCTTCAGATGGATTGACTTCGGCGTGGACAGTTGAGGACCATTCCCCATTGGCCATCGCACATGACTTCCTTCCTGTTCCATCGATGACTCCAACCCAAGAACTGTGCCGTTCCGGAAGAAACAGCCGTCGCCCTGCCTACCTTGCTGAGTACGCTTGCGCAATCCAGGTGGAAAGAAGTGTTACATCCCCACGGCTGCTACAGCCACGGAATGTCAGCTGGCAGAAAGAGATTCCTGATTGGTCAAGATGCAAGTCCCAGTGGGAAAAAAAGCGTTTGATGATTGGTTGGCCGTTTGACAGCTATGGTATAAGTAGGTGTCAAACGGGCTTACGTTGTTCCGTTTTGCCTGTTCTCTTTCAGAGTTGTTAACAATAAAGTTAGTTCCTTGCACCAGTCACCTCAGTCCTTATTACTCGCAGAGTCCACTACAGGTACATGCTTCCATCCCCTATATCAGTGATGGCTAACCTTTTTCCCATTGTGTGCCAAAAGCAGGGGGAGTGCAGGGGAGTTATGGGTGGGTGTGCCCATACCCATAATTCCAAGTGTGTGACTCCACTGCGTGCATGCATGCACAACCCCAGCCCCCGCGCATGTGACACCCACCCTCCCTCCACTTTTGGCGCATGATGGACTTGTTTTTCACCCTCCCCAGGCTCCAGAGGCTTTCTAAGAGCCTGGGGAAGGCGAAAACGGCCTCCCCTGCCCACCCCAGAGGACGTCCGAGGTCTTCAGGAGGCTTCCCTGAAGTTTTTGGTGGGCGAAAAACGGCCCTACAGACAACCCAGAAGTTCAGGAATGGATTCCCAGTTTGCACGTTGGGTTATTTTTCGCTTTCAGGAGGCTTTAGGAAACTCCCGGTAGGACGAAAAACAGCCAAAAATGAAGGGCAAAGTTAATTGGCCAGCACGCGCATGCATGCTAGAGATCACAGGGCAACACCTCGCATGCCTTAACAAAGGGTTCTGCGTGCCACCTACGGCACACGTGCCATAGGTTCGCCAACAATGCCCTTTATAGTATATGTTGCTTGCTGAACAGTCTTGAGATTTCAACAATTGTTACTTTTTTGGTTGAATTTTAATAAAGCTATTGTTCAACTAGGCATTTGCTTTATGGACCAATAGTTATGCTTGATTTTTTTAACATTTAAAAGAAATTAATAGCTTTTAATTATAACACAGTTATAAATACCAACTCTATAACGGCTTTCTTAAAAATTTCAAATAAAAACTTTTACATATCAGTTCCGAAGCAAGGAAATTCCCAGATTCAAAGTAGAAGTACCACCATATTGTATTTTATATTTCTCATTTTACCAGATAACTGCACTTTTGTTTTCCCTTTCCTTCAAGTGAAAAGCAGGCCTTATCTGGATCCAGTGGCAGTGCTCCAGCCCAGTTGCATTGCTTGACTTTTTAATTTTCCACAATTTTCTAGTATTTTTGGCTTGGGTACTATTTGAAATTTAAATAATGGCTAGATGTAGCTACGTCTTTCACTGCAGAGAGTGCTGTATCAAAGGAAAAAATGCTTCAGGAGGTCTATGCCCAATGATATCAGAGAATGATGTCAAATGTATCTCATATTTAGCCTAATAATCAGAGCATTAAGAATGCAAGCCAGAAAGTAGAAAAGCAATTAGGTAAAAATTGCTATAAATTGCTAGATTTATGTTTTGAAGTGCTGAAATCTATAATAGCTTTAAAGGTAGTTTGAAGCAAGAAAGAAGTTTGGCCTTTATGAGACATTCAAACCCACCCCCCCCGGTGAATAGGCAGGACCAGAATAAAGAACTTGTAACTACCTTCTGGCTTTTAGCTGTGCCATTGTTCCTAGAGGTCTGCATTAGTGATGAGCATTGGCAATGGTTTTATTAAATTGGGTATTCAATTTATATTTACCAACTGCAATTTATGTTTTATTGAATTTATAATAATCGTTGCAGGGTAGCGTATTGTTTTGTTTATTTTTTTAACTGTTGCGTAAATTGTTGCTGACAACTTTTAGAGGACTGCATGGGTGGGGTTGTGGCTGTGAGGCCCTTTTATTGGGTCTTGTATGCTAACTGAAACTACATCTAATACGTTGCAAGCAAATTCATCGGAAAGAGATTTATTCTGAATAAATTTTTCTGAATTCAATGGAACTTGTTATCTGCTACATTTGTTTAAATCTGCAGTCTTGGAATAGCAAAAGTGGCTTACATTTGCCACAAATCAAATCCTTCAAAATATATTAGTTCTTGTCTATTATGCTGAAAATGCAATGTCTGCTTTCACCTGTATTGCTTATATTCTGATAATATCACTTAATGCCTGAGATATTTCAGCCTAAAATAAAACCTATACAGTATTAAATACAGACATTTAAAGGAAAAAACATTGTGGTAATACTTTCATTGTATGATCACATGATTGTAATTCTTTCTGGTGAGGGATATGAATCAGATCCATTTCCATCATGTATAAATTGTCTTTTTTCCAATCCTCTTCTGATCTTTCTCAGTTTCCTTTTTATACACGGTAGAAGCAAAATAATCTTACCAAGAATGACCACGCAAGGCAAGACAAGTGCAAGAACAAAATTTGGTGGTGTGTAAAATCTGTAGCATTCTTCTTCAAAGGCTCTTTTCCATCCATAAATTAATACATGAAAAGTACTTATGAGAAGAGCGACGTATCCAAGGGTTGACTTTAAGATTTGAAGATGAGAAACAAATACAAATTAAAATCCTGACATCATGATTTGCACATATAGTTAACTATATGCTATAGCTAACTATATTACAAAAACTTAAAAGTATTATAAATGTAGGTATAAATAAATTAGGTATCTTCCATATTTTAGTATACAAAACATGCTGAATAAAAATTCATCTGAACATGGTTAAAGGATTTCTGGATAGACAACAAAAATAGTTCAGTATTTTGAAAATTGGTCTAGTAATTTTTAGTGTGATGACCCCAATTAACTTTTGCAATTAACAAAAAGAAAGTGAAAAATGAATGGAAACTTCTTAAATATTCAAATGCTCACAGTGGGAAATATAAAAGATTTCTTTGACAGTGGCTTGGGGAAAATTGAAGAGGGTGGACATGTCAAAACAACGAAAAGGGAGAAGACAGGAATAGAGAAGTGGGACAAAATATTTACTAGGAAAAAATCAGACAACTAGAAATTGTTATATGGGAAACTATAAAGCTGAGATAACGGGTTTATTCCTAAATATGACAATAAAATTGAGTTGCTAATTGATTGAATATGATAATGGAAAGATAATTAAAGAAAAGTTAAAATATATGGAATATGGACAAATATGAAATTGATATGGGGAGATTGTAAAGCAGAGGTTTGTGATTCACTTTTATATATGATAATTCTAATTGATTGAATATGACAATAGAAGGACAATTAAGCATGGATTAAAATATATTAAACATGGACATATATAGAACTTCTAAGATGATGAACAAAATGAGATGTGTACTGCTTGTTATTCTATATAGTAGACTAAGGGAATTGTAATGAACATTGACCAGTAAGGATTGCTATTTGTAGACAATTAAGGGTAACCTAAACCAAGTTATGGAAAAATGGAGAGGGAACATGAAATATACTTACAATGCAAAACTATTGAGATTTAAAGACAGAATCACAAAGCAGGAGCGTGTAAGGATGCATAATTATATAAATATAGTGATGAGAATAGCTGGAAATTGTAACCAGGTCTACATCTCAGCCAAAATTAGGCTGTTTGAGGGGGTGGGGGGGTTTAAAAGCACAATGACTATATATGTATACTTTTTTTTCTCTTTTAAAAAAAGGAGGAGGAAGATATATGTTAAAAGGGGAAAGAAAGGAAATAGGGAGGGGGAGGAGAGAGGGAGAAGAAAGTGATGAATAAAGTACAAATATGGTGTATGGAGAGCAAAAGAGCCAATAATTGTTTTTGGGAGTTGATGGTAAGACGTGCGTGTATGCGGCAACAAAGACCAGTTGGCCAGCACTCATGCACTGGAAACCAGGCACTCAATTTCTCCGGGCATGCATGTGCACCGGGGACCTGTTCTTCCAGTTTCTGGCACTCCCACGTGCATAAAGATCAGATCACACAAGCTTGAACCTCTCAACATTGAATGCTACTTAAGTCTTTTACTAGTTAGTTTAATTACATTTAGTATTTCAGTTTAATACACACCTGAATAAAACTGAATTCCCTCCAGTTTAATGACCTGTTTACTGATGGAATGGAAGTCACAGCCAACAAAGAAAGCAGCCCAAGGCTCATTATTCCAAAAGAAACATACATTTCTATTCGCCATACTTCTTCCTCATTCCAGGAATTTTCAATATTTTCATGGACCTGGAAAAAGAGATTATGGAATCTTTAACAATTTTAACCATTTATAAAAAAATTATTTAAAACTAACTGGAAAATCTGAAGTGTTTTAAAGTGTGCCTGGTGAACTATCATTAAGGGGAGCAAAGAGGAGTGAGTTCTTTAATTAAGTAAGGCTTTAGAAACTTCACTACATCTGGCCCTTCCATGATTAGAAGAAGAAAAAATTATGCAAAATAAGTAATCAATTCTAATTCCTCTTATTTTGAATATTTTGCTTATAGCACTAAATCAGGGGTGGGTTCCTATACCGGTCAGTACTAGTTCTAGGCCGCAAGTTGCTGGCACATGCACAGTTGACTAAATATTGTTCTGTGCATGTGCAGAAACATGTTGGAAATGGCATAAGAGATTGGGCACTAGTTCAGGGGTGTGTGGCGAGCCTGGGTCGCTGCCAGTTCTGTGACTCAGGTCTCAATTCTGCTACCGGTTCGGCTGAACCGGGCCAAACTGGGAGCAACCCACCTCTGCACTAAATTGATCATTTGGGGAGTTATGAGCAGTTTCAAGAAACAAGAGGGTGAACATTATTGAAGCTAAATCAATTTTTTAAAAACGAAATGAGTAATACTTTATATATTATTATTCATCATTTCATAATTATGTGACTTTATACATAGTATAAATGTTAACATATTTAAAAACCATAATTGAATGTTTCTTTCATGTAGGAAGGTATTTAAGGCAACGATCAACACAACTCAAATTACTAATCACACATGCAGAGTATTGTGAATTACTTGATCCAAAAAGGACATTTTCCTTACCTGTTGATAAGCTGCATTTAAAAATAGGTATCGTTCTGACCTCCTCATAGGCAAGCAAAGGCTGTAAACAACATGAACTGTTGCAAAGAAAAAACTAAGTAACCCAAGCTGTTTTCTACACTGCAGCCAGTTCTCTAACCAGGATGGAAACGATTTGTATTTAGTACCATAATAAAGTTGATAAGCAGCTGCCAGGAGCCCTGATAAATACACTAGAGATAATAAAGTAATTGCAACAACTGGCAATGTCTTGTTCACAATCTCAATAGGAATCTTATAAAAATCACTCTGATGATTTCTCACGTAAGGATGTATTACATCTCTAATAAAAGAATAGATAAAAAAGAAGGTAGCTAGGCCAACAGCCACTATAACTGGTCCTTTCCAGAGTGTGAACAACTGAAGAGGTAAATTTTCAATTTCCCTTGCGGATGATAAAGTGCCCAAATCAATAGGAATAAAACTGAGCTGACGAGCAAGTTCAATAACTTGATGTCGAGCTTGAATGTTGTTACTGCATACATAAACCTAAAACAAACAAACAAATTATCAATAACTGCATGGACTAAATAGTCAAACTAGAGTATGTATTTCCAAGTATGAGATTTCCTGTAATTATTTTTAACTTTACAGGCATCCATATTACAACTTAAAAAGGCATTTGTAATTATTTTATCTATATTTTATTTTTATTTCATGTTATACAAGTCAAGGGTGCAAAACGTATTGTCCAGGACCATACACAATTCCCCCAAATCTTAGTTACATCCCATAGAGTCCCATCAAATATTGATACTAAGGACAAGTTATTAAATACATGGGATGTGACCAGTTTACCTTGAATACTTAAAATATTTTTTTAAAGTATCTTTCAGACATACATATCTTTTTTCTACACAAGTATGAAAAATCCACAAATGCTGCCTTAATGAAATCATTGCAACCAAACCTCTTTAATCTTGCTCTTAAAGCAGATACACCTTTTTTCAGATTGATAGAGAAACACAAAAAAGACTTACATGGTATATGTGCTGCATTAAAGTATTTCTTACAAATTATTTTCAAACAATTCTAGTTGCATTACTTATACTTACTTTAGTTTTATTTAAATTGAAGGTGTGTTGTTCAACCGTCTTTTGCTCTGGACTTATCCACTTTTGATTGTGGATGGATGAGCCAATCAAATATCAAATGAGGCTCTCAATCTGAAAACACTCAACTGTCCTCACGCTAAAATTGAATGCAGAAGTTGCTATACCATGAAGATGAGAAATAATCTCACTTCATTTTTTAGGCTTCATATGAAAAATTACATCATTTTGCAGCAACAGCTTCAAGGGATTTCTCATGTATACTTGATCATCGTGTTCAGTTCAATGCTAAAATGATAACTTACCTGTCTGCTTGCATCTTTTGGTCCTACTTGCAATGCCCATGCTGAAATAACATTGAACCCTTTAACAACAAAGGAGTCTGGAAAAAGGGATGCCAGGTATTCCGCATTGGATTCTGGATACTGGTTAATTTTCATGTTGTTGCTGACATCTACAAGGATTTTACTAACAAGAAGATGCTTGAGATCCCACAAAGCTGCATAGTGTTCTCTGCGTATAGCGATAAAAATTATGTTTGCTTTTGCGATAGCATCTTCATGATGAGTGACATCAACAACATGGGGAAAGAATTCCGACACAAATTTAGGGTTTCTGCTTCCTATTACCACATGAAACCCACATCGGATAAGCCTAGTTGTCAAGGATTTAGCGAAATCCCCACTTCCAATTATGCCAACTGTAAGCTTACTGGTGTCTTTGATGTAATTTCTGCCATTTGGTAAGAAAGATTCATTTAAGACTTTAGGACTTCCCATCATAGAAATTGATTCCATATTTTGCCACAGATGTAATGTAATCTAAAAGAAAACAGAAACAATTAATTTTTCACTGATATATATTGAAACAAATTTCCTATGCCAACACACACAAGATTTAGAATAAGATGTAACACACATGTCTGCAGCATCAAAGTCCTAATTTCTCTCCACTAAGCTAGAAAGGAAATCCCCCTAACCCTTGTAAAAATAGGCAGGAAAAAATAGGCTTTGATTCTACCTTTCCATATATGCAGAGTAAAAAAACTAGAAAGAGAAAATAATTCAACAAATGTCAAACCTAGTTTATGGAAAACAAAAATAACCTCAGAGAGCTTTAGTGCTCTCTCAATTTTAGAATTAAAATTAACTTTCCATGAGAAATCTGGGGTTTTTCAGGAATATATTTGTCTGCCAAAGTAGGCCTCACTTTGACAGATACACTATATTTGAAGAAGAATTTAGTTGCTCTCTATATATTTCATTTTTTAAGTAGAAAAATAAAAATGGTAACTGATAAAAACAACACTATTGCAATATATGGTCCCTGCTGCTATTGTAATAGCCAACTAGGATTTCCCATAGATAATTACATTTCATATGTTATATTGATGCCTTTACTATCTAGTAATGCAGTAAACATTTTTAGTTCCATTTTTAAATTAATTTATCAAAATTCAAAGTGAGGAAAAAAAGTGAGGAAATAGGGAAGGAAAAATGGAAAAGGAAAATGTGTAGCATAAAAGGGAAAAAAAAAAGTGTTAACTTCTGACTTTTTAGCGTGGGATAAGATGATAAACATGCAGCCTCCATTTTCTACTTTTACATAATATATTTTAGCCATTTCTACAACAACCAATACAAAAACATTTGAACAATCAGGGGGAATACTTATAAACCAATGACTCCCATGGATTGAAATCTAGTCAGTTTGGTAAAAAAAGAAGAAGACATAAACATAATCATAAATCTGTTTATACCGTAATAGAAAATCTCAAAACTTTTTGCTATGTGTTGATGTTTGTGCTATATACTGTTTTTAGGGCAGATACATCTCTGAATATATTCCAATTTCTCCAGTGAAGACAGTACATAAGAAGCTCTGTGTTAAAGGCACTGAGCAATCTGATAAAAAATATTTCTGAAACAATGATCCAGTGGGCCATGGATTATCTAGTGTGTTTGTGCAAATTTTTTATCAAGAATTTTGATTATATTAGTAAAACATATGCAAACTAAAGAAAGAAAGGAAGAAAAGAGAATAGAAAGGAGTAAAAAGTGCAAGTAAATTTATTTAGCCTATTACAAATATAAAGGAAAAAGAAAAAGAGAGAAAAATAAAGAAATACATAAAGAAGTAAATTACAACATTCATCACAAATATAGACAAATTTAGTAACTCTTCACTCTCTTTAAGGTTGCAAACATTTATGTCTTCATCTAATATCCCATCTCTTACCTATAAAGAAAGCCATAAAACATCTTTTTTTTATGGGAATGGAGATTTTGCAGTATCCTTCCCCACGCCCATGAAGCCACGCCCACAGAACCGGTAGTAAAAAAATTGAATTTCACCACTGGCAATATGCTGACTCTGTAAAAAGCTCCAAGAGTGCTATAAAGCACTGTGGGCAGTATATGTCAAAGTACTATTGCTATTGCTTTAACCTTTGCAAAGCAAATGGAATCAGAGAAACAGGCAGTTTAACAAGAAAGTAGAATGTACCCCCAAGTCCAATCATTTTACAAAAAAGAGAGAGAGAGAGAAGTCTGGAAGAGCGTGGATGAACAGAAGCTGAGAAACAGTAATTTCTCTTTATATTTTCCCCCAATTCCTGTGCATCCACTCTCTTCCAATTTTCATTTATTTTTTTAAAAATAAACTATATTTTATTATTAGGAGGAGAATATACTGATAGCTTACTGAGAAAACGGAAAACTTCTATCTGTCCCCTCTTCTCAAAAATGTATATATAAGCTTCTTAGTCCAATTTAAGATTAAAATCAAATTGTGAATATTGAAACTCTTACTGAGTATTGTACCACCATCTACTGGTGAGCAAATAAATTCAGTCTGTTTTCTGCTTTTGATTTTGCTAAAGAGATATACAGTTTTTGTATTTATAAGATAGGAGAACCTGAAGTAATATTTAAGATCTATTCCTGCCTGTTTTTTGAATGGAGCTTGCAACATCACATATAATGACAAAGGTGACCTCTGAGTGGAATTATGTACCTCTGTTGTGTAAAATACAAATAAATACAAATATACTGGGGAATGGTATGCAAGTAATCCTTGATTTATGATTGGTTGCTCAGTGACTGTTCAAACTTACATTGGACTCCCCGAAAGATACTTATGATCCAGATTTGAAGTTCTGTCAGTCCCCTTGGTCACATGGTCACATCTTAGGTTTTTGGCAACCAACTTGCATTTATGGCCATTTGCAGTGTCTACAGTCATGTGACCATGATTTATGACATTGCAAGAAACTGGAATTTATTTTTTGGCAAAAAGCACTTATAGCAAATTATGGGTTCGCTTAGTAACTGCTGTGTTTGCTTAACAACCCTTGAAAAAAGTTTGTGAAATCATGAACAGCCACATGACCATCACGATTTACAACCATAATTGCAGGATCAATTATGGTTGTAAGTTGAACACTACCTGCTTTGTACATGAACTTATTTTTTTTCTAATTTCTCTTAACCAATCATTTATATCAGAGGTATCAGAGATGTCAAACTCAAGACCCATGGGCTGACTACAGCCTGCAGGGTGCTTAAATCTGACCTACAGTGCTGGCCTGGCAATAGCAAAGAACCAGCCCGCGATGCCTCTGGCTAGCAGGGTGCTGCAGGAGGCTTGCCGTTCCATCTCCCCTCCCCCCCCCAAACCAGCCTGCGGAGAACTACAATACTAATCCAACTCAGTTTGACATCCTTGGTCTATATATATAACTAGAAATAAGCAATGCCAATAAAATATACTTTTAATATTTCTGTTAACAATCATCTGCATATATAACTAGGAATCAGGATCAGTGCCAACTATAAGTTGACAATCAACAAGGGTGTCCAGGCAAACCCGTATCCAGTTCTGGTGGCGCAGCACCTGCTCCATTCTTTGGGGTGGGGTTGTATCTTTGCGAAACTGGATATGGACCAGGCCTATCAGCAGCACCCAGTGGATGATGAGGCTGCTGCTGCCCAGATCATTGTCACCCACTGAGGGGCTTTCCGCTGCCGCCATTTGCAATTTGACGTTTCCATTGCCCGGGGATCTTCCAGAGTCTCATGGAGTGATTGCTCATAGGCTCCCTAGCATGGTTCCCTACTTTGATGATGTCCTGATCGCTGCCCGCAGTCGATCAGGGCTCATCCAAGTTCTTTGGAAGGTCCTCGATCGTTTCAGGGACGTGGGCTTAAAATTAAAGTGCAGCAAATGCTCCTTTGCTGTGCCACAGGTAGAATTCCTGGGCTTCCTTGTAGACACCCAGGGCATCCATCCACCCCCTCCAAACTTGAAGCTGTCAGGAATGCCCTCACTCCTACATACAAAGCGAAGCTGCAGGCGTTCCTCAGCCTCTTGAATTTCTACGCGCCATTTTTACCTCATAAGGCATCACTAGCCGAGCCGCTTCATCAGTTGCTCGACCGATCATTGGCCTGGCACTGGGGTAGCCACGAAGCGCATGCATTTGTGGCTGTCAAAGTCATGCTTACATCAGCAGCTGTCCTAGTCCAGTATAGTGACAGGCTACCGCAGACATTGGCATGTGTGCCTCCCCTTTTGGTGGGGGGGCTATCCTGAGCCATGTCCTCCCTAATGGCTTTGAAACCCCCATAGCTTTTTACTCCCAGACACTCTCCTCTGCCGAGAGGAATTACAGCCAGATCAACAAGGAGGCTCTGGCTGCTGTGTCCGGGATTAAAAAGTTCCATGATTATCTATATGGATGGCATTTTACCTTGTTCATCGACCACAAGCCTCTCCTTGGACTTTTGGCCAGTGACCGTCCTACCGCACATATCCTGTCTTGTTGGATGTCCCGCTGGACGGAGTTCCTCACAGCATATTTGTATACGCTGCAGTACTATCCGGGCAAGCATATGGGGCATGCTGATGCCCTCAGCCACTGCCCTCTTCCTGTCGCTGCCCTTGACCCCGTTCTCTCTTCTTCGGTCCTCTCCACCGCCTCTTTGGGCCTGTCTCTTTCATCATCCGACATGTCTGCCCACTCCTTGGCAGACCACGTCCTATCCCAGGTTTTCACTTGGGTACAGAGGGGGGTGGCCCTTGGGCAAGGTACAGGAAGAATACCACCCGTTCAAAATTCGCCAACAGGAGCTCTCCCTCCACAGTGGGTGCTTGCTCTGGAGTGACAGGATGATCATTCCTCCCTCCCTGCGCACTGAAGTCCTGGACTGTCTCCATATGGGCCACCTCGGCATAGCTCGCACAAAGGCTTTGGCCTGCAGCTAGGTCTGGTGACCCAGGATAGATGAGGAAATAACAACTTGGGTCGGCCGTTGCACCCCTGCCAAGAGTCCTGTCCGGCTCCTCTGGTTAGGAACTAGGAGCTGCCTCGGGCACCCTGGTCGAGAGTCCACGTGAACTTTCTGGGCCCCTTCCACGATCAGACCTTCCTGGTGATCGTGGACGCCTATCCTCGGTGGGTGGAACTCCTCCTCATGGCGTCTACCACCGCTGAGGCCACCATCCAGGGGCTGCAGTCTGTTCGCCACACATGGGCTGCCAAACACCATTGTGACCAACAACGGCCCCCAATTTACCACCACAGCCTTCCAGGAATTTCTGACCGAATTAGGGATATGCCATGCCCCAACTGCCCCCTACCACCCTGCTTGCAATGGCTGGGTGGAACGTGCTGTCCGCTCGGCCAAGGAGGCATTGGGATGAATGGACCGAGATTGGCCGGACAAGGTGGCGGCTTACCTCCTCGGCCAGCACTCCACTCCATGCCACCTATCTCATAAGAGCCCCGCAGAGCTGCTTATGGGCCGGCGCCTGCCAACCAGTTTAGATAGGTTGCACCCGCATTACAACACCCCGCAGTCTTGCAACCTGGGGGTTCTGCTGCGCCAATTCAGGGAGGGGGACCTGGTTTATGCCAGGAGCTTCACGGGGGATCCAAGGTGGGTGCCTGCCACCGTCACCAAAGTAACCGGCCCCTGTTCTTACAGAGTCGGATTTCCAAATGGCAGTGAATGGCAGCTCCATGTGGATCAACTGAGGCACCGCCTACCAACTGAGGCCTTCCTCCAATCAGGCCTTTCCTACCCGGCTACCGCCTTCTGGCAGCCTGACCACACACCAACTCAATCCGCCGCACCGCCACTTCTCGACCTACCTGGGATGTTGATTCAGCCTGCAAGGATGGGCCGTGCTGATGTCACCCGGAGCTCCACTCCCGTCGGGGAGGAGCTACAACAGGGGACGACCTGCCTCGCTGGTTGCTGCACCTCAATTGAGATGATCTGGGCGGGTCCGACGCTGTCCCACCTATTTGAGTACACATGAGCCACTACTGCCAGTTGGCCAAAACTACCTCTTGCGCTCTATGGAACCACAATGAAATCTTTGGCGTAAAGGAATGATCTAATCGAAGCACTACCCTGTCGATGTGGAAGATGAAAAAAATCCTCCCTTACCAACAGAGCCTGCATCTCCAAGATCCTCCTGGTGGAGGTGATGGTCACCAGAAAGGCCACCTTTCAAGAGAGGAACTGTAGTTCCACTGACCGAATGGGCTCAAAGGGGGCGTATTTTAGGGCAGACAAAACTGTGGGCAAGTCCCACGTGGGGTAGCGGTGAACCACCAGTGGTCTCAGATTGACTGCCCTTTCAGAAACCTTTTCATGGCCGAGGCAAAGCAAGTGGAATTAAGTGTGGCGTCATCCATAAATTGGACAGCAGTCATTATTGAGGTCTTGATGGGCCCTTACATTGGTTGCAGGTAGACGTTGTTGAAGCTGCCATAGCCAAAACATGCAGGAACGAGAGAAGAATGATGCGGATGTGGAAGCTCGGATCGCCCAAGGCGCCGCTTGATGCACATGTTGCAGCATGAGGTTGGCCCTCTTGTCCTCCGGCTTGAGGACCTCCTCCTCGGAATGTTGGTTGCCGAGTGAAGGGCTGCTACCAGGGCGTCGACTTTGGAACTTGAAGGAGCTGTTCCAGGTCAGTGGCCACATTGAAAAATTCTTTGCTGTGAAGCTAGCAGATTCTTTGGCCTTGGTCAGCAAGGACTTTAAGTGGGCAGGTTGGAACAAACCCGAAAACGGTTGTTGTTTTTCTGATGCTGGCTCCTCATCCCCAGAAAACTCAGCATCCTTAATCTCCCCATCTTCAAAGACAGGGGACTGGCTATGCTGGGATTTAGCCGATGACAAGGGCCTCTGCATTGGTGGGGCTGGCGGTTATGTAGAATGGGACACTGGTGGAGCTGGCAGTGATGTAGAATAGGCCACCAGTGGAGCTGGCAGTGATGTCAAATGGGCCACTGGTGGATCTGGCAGTGATGTCGAATAAGCCACTGGTGGGGCTGGAAGTGATATAGAATAGGCCACTGGTGGGGCTGGCAGTGATGTCGAATGGGCCACTGATGGGGCTCGCAGTGATGTAGAATAGACCACTGGTGATACTGGCAGTGATGTAGAATGGGCCACTGATGGGGCTGGCAGTGATGTTGAATGGGCCACTGGTGGGGCTGGCAGTGATGACAAATGGGCCACTGATGGATCTGGTGGGGTTGGAAGTGATATAGAATAGGCCACTGGTGGGGCTGGCAGTGATATAGAATGGACCACTGGTGGAGCTGGTAGTCATAGGCCAATTGTGGAGCTAGCAGTGATGTAGAATAAGCCATTGGAGGCACTAGGGCAATGTTAGGCACATAAACTGGTGGTGTAGCAGACCCAGTCTTCTGCTGGAGACCTGCAGCTATGCCTTGGGTAATGGCTGAAGCTATGGCTTCCTGTATGTCAGGCACGGTCAAGGAAGAACCGGGTAGTTCTGGGAGGAGGCCCGCAGCTGTTGGAGTGAACGTAGCCTCTGCACGCTTGCCCACTGTCCCAAACTGGGCATCTTGCAAAAGATGTCCCTGTAGATCAGAGCCATAGCCCCATAGCCTAGAGGTTTTTATTGGAAACAGGGGGCTGAAAGGACCAGGAGCCTGTTCCAATGTAACTGGAGAGGGCTGGACAGAAATATTGCTGCTAGATTGGGGCACAGTATTCCCCTTTGAAGAAAAAGGACGTTGGTCTTACCTGAACGTCTATTTTCTGATGGGAGGAGGGAATGGTCACACGTGGGTCTTATCACAACCTGATTGGTCCAAGGCTGAGAGGAAATCTATAAATACCGGTGCCTGTCCATTGCTAGCCCAGATTCTCGAACATGAACGGTACAACTGAAAAACAAGAAACAACACAACAAACCCCGGGAAACACCCCCCGGGCCCTCCCCTTGGCCCCAACAGACAGAACTCAGGGCGGGTTGTGACCATTCCCTCCTCCCATCAGAAAATAGACGTTCAGGTAAGACCAACGTCCTTTTTCCAGAATGGGAGGAGGGAATGGTCACACGTGGGACATACCCAAGCTAAAGTCCCAGGGAGGGAGAACAGGAACTCTAGGAACCAAGGGGAGCCTCAGCTGCCACCCCCTGTAGGACCCTACGACCGAAAGATGCGTCCGCCGACGCGAAAGCATCTAGACGATAATGCCGGATGAACGAGGTTGGAGTGGCCCAGGTAGCCGCCCGGCAGATGTCTTCAAACGGGGCCCTCGTGGCCCACGCTGCCGAGGTTGCCGCGCTCCTTGTAGAGTGCGCCGTGACGCCTGATGGAACCGGCCGCCCTGAGGCCACGTAGGCCTCCGAGATGGCCTGACGCAGCCAACGGCCGATGGTAGCCGAGGACACCCTCGAACCCAGAGCTCCAGGTAGGAAGGAGACGAACAAGGCCTCCGACTTGCGGAAATCCTTGGTCCGCCGGAGGTAGATCCGCAAGGCACGGCGGACATCCAGACGATGCCAAAGACGCTCCCTGTCAGTGGACGGACTCGGGCAGAAGTCAGGCAGGACGATCTCCTGAGCCCTGTGAAAGGGGGTATTTACTTTGGGGACGAATGCCGGGTCAAGGCGAAGGACCACTCTGTCCTGGTGAAAATGACAGAGGTCGTCCTTACAAGACAGGGCGCCCAGCTCGGATATACGCCGGGTGGAAGTGATGGCCACCAGGAAGACCACCTTCAGTGATAAGAAGCGCAAGTGCACCGAGCGGAGAGGTTCAAACGGAGCTCCCGTTAAGGCCTTGAGGACAAGCGGAAGATCCCACGTGGGGAATCTATGAACGGGGGGAGGCCTGAGATTTGCCGCCCCCTTGAGGAACAGCTTGACCAGAGGAGACTGGGAAAGAGAAGAAGATCCCGCCCCCCCCAAGACCGAGGACAGAGCCGCCACTTGGCGACGCAAGGTGTTTTGCGAGAGCCCGTCCTCCAGGCCCTTCTGAAGGAAATCCAAGACGTTGGGGATGGTGGCTCTGTCGGGAGAGATGCCCTTGGGGGAGCACCAGCAGACGAACGCTGCCCAGGTGGAGTTATAAATGCGGGTCGTTGAGGGACGACGGGCCGCCTCGATGGTGCGAATGACCCCGGAAGACAGATGAGCCCCCCTTAGAAGCTGCCGTTCAAGAGCCAAACGGTCAGCTGAAGCCACTGAGGCTCTGGGTGAGTCAGGGCCCCCTGCCGTAAGACCACCTCCCCCTGCGGAATCCTCCACGGGGAAGTCACCGACAGCTGAACCAGGTCCGCAAACCAGGGTCTCCTGGGCCAAAACGGGGCCACCAGAATGACCAGGGCCCTTTCCGTTACCACCTTCCTGACGGTCCCCGGGATGAGTGAAATGGGGGGAAAGGCATAGAGAAGGCCCGGGGGCCACCGGCTCCTGAGGGCATCCGTGCCCTCCGCCGAGCTGGATTGAAAACGGGTGAAGAAACGCGGGAGTTGTGTGTTCTCGGGAGACGCAAACAGGTCCACCCGGGGGGACCCGAACCGACGACAGATCTCCCGGAACAGCGACGGGTGGAGTTGCCACTCGCCGTTGTCCAGAGTTGCTCGACTGAGCCAGTCCGCCTGGACGTTGGAGAGTCCCGAGATGTGCTCCGCCACCAGGGACTGTAAGTGTTTCTCCGCCCACGACCCCAATCGCAGAGCCTCCAGCCAGAGGGCTCTCGAGTGGGTCCCGCCCTGACGATTGATGTGCGCCTTGGTGGCCACATTGTCCGTCAGGAGGAGAACGTGGCTCCCTTCCACCGAGGAGCGAAAGTGACTCAGAGCCAGACGCGCGGCCTTCAGTTCCAGCCAATTGATGTTGTGACGGAGGTCCGAGGCCGTCCATCTGCCCTGAGCCATCCGAGAGCCCACCAGGGCCCCCCACCCGAACAGACTCGCGTCCGTGGTGACGGTCACCCTGTTCGGCTCCCAGAACAGACACCCCCGCTGGATGGCCGGGGAGAGCCACCACACCAGGGATGCACGGACCCCCGTCGAGATGCGGAGAGTCCGAAGGGAATTGCTCATTTGTCCCCTCTGATAGGGGATAAGCTCCCATTGAAGGGGCCGAAGATGGATTCTGGCCCACGGGACAATCCCTATGCAAGAGACCATCTTGCCCAATAACTGCGACAGAGAGAAGATGGAAACGGAGCGCTTTGTGCGAACGCTCTCTGTCAGCCGACAAAGGCTGACCTGCCTCTCCTGAGACAGACGCACCTCCCCCAACTTGGAATCTATGACTGTCCCCAGATGCAGAATGCGAGTGGAGGGAGTGAGATGGCTCTTTTCGAAGTTTACCGAGAACCCCAGGGCCTGGAGGCTTCGAATGGTAATCTGAAGATCTGAAACGGCCTGAGACAGGGAGCCCGCCTGAAGCAAGACATCGTCTAAATAACATTGGAGGCGGACCGGGACCGATCTCAGATGGGCCGCCAGAGCCGCCAGGACCTTTGTGAAGGTCCTCGGGGCCGAGGCCAGGCCGAAGGGAAGAGCCCTGTACTGGTAATGGTGGGGCCCATGGGAGAACCTCAAGAACCGGCGATGAGCGGGCAGGATGGGGATATGAAGATAGGCCTCCGTGAGATCCACGGAGGCCAGGAAATCGCCTTTCCTGATGCCCTGAAGGATGGACTTGAGCGATGACATTTTGAACCGCCTGTAGACCAGAAACCTGTTCAGGCGCTTGAGGTCTAGAATTGCTCTCCAACCCCCCGTGCTCTTCGGGACCACGAAGAGATTTGAGTAGTGGCCCCGGCCCCGTTCCCCTGCGGGAACCGCCTCCACCGCATGGATTTCGAGGAGGTGGGCGATCGCCTGACTCATCAGGCGGCGGCGCTCTCGACTCCGGGATGGAGGGAACGACCGAAAGAGATTTGGAGGAGTGGAGAGAAATTCTAACCTGAGCCCGTAACGAACCGTGGCTCGAACCCAGGCGTCCGACGTGATGTCGTCCCACCGGTCCGCATAAAGAGCGAGGCGGCCGCCGATGGGATGACTCGGGTTCGAGTCACTTCCCCCTGCGGAAGGGACGGCCGCCTCCCCCCCGAAAGGGCCGCCGAGCCTGGCCCTGGAAACGGCTCCTGTCCTGGAAGGGCTGCCCCAAGAAATGCCTGTCAGAAGAGAAAGAAGAGAAGCGCTGGTTATAGCCGAAGCTAGGGGCCCTATACCGTTGCCTACGGAAGGGACGTGACTTGTTCTCGGCCTTCTTAGCCGTGGAGGGTAGGACCTTCTTCTTGTCCTTATCCTCCACGAGGATGCGAGTAAGGGCCTCCCCGAAGAGATCGGGCCCCTTGAAGGGGGCAGCCGCCAAATCCCATTTGGCTTTGTTGTCCATTTGCCAATGGCGCAACCACAGGAGCCTACGGGAGGTGACCGAGGTGGCCAGGGCGCTAGAAGCAAACTTGACCGTGTCCAAGGTCGCGTCAGCTGAGAACTGACACGCCGCCAGAATCTTGACCAGATCCTGATGGATCCGGTCCTCCTGTATGGGAATGCGTGCCTGCAGCTTCTTGAGCCACATGACCGTGGCACGATTAAAGTAGGAAGCCGAGGCCGCCGCCTTAATGGCCCACGCTGTGGCGTTGAAGTTCTTCCGCAAAGTAAGCTCTGCGCGCTTATCCTCCGGCTTCATCTTATCTGCCGCATCGCCCGACACCACCGGGGAGGAGGACACCAATGCGGCCACAGGGGTGTCAACCGTCGGGAGCTGAATGGCCTGAGCAAAGGTTTGCTCCATGTTATAATGCCGACGGTCGGTACTGCCTGGAGAAGAGAAATTAGAAGGTTTAGCCCACTGGTCGGTCAGAACCTCTAGGAACAAGGGAGGGGCAGGGATCTCTTCCTTGTTGGTGGCCGTGGCAGAGAACATGACCATGTCGGGATCCCTTGGGGGGGGCACAGAGGGATCCCCAGTTCCGACCTTGGTGGTGTGTCTCGCCTTATCCAAGAGAACTTTAAACAAGGCGGGCATAAATAGGACCTTGGAAGAAGGCTCCTCCGAAACAGTGGTATTCTCATCATCTGAGAATCCCATCTCCTGGGGTAACTCCCCCCCACCCAGGAAGGAAGCCTCACTGATCATGGAAGGGGAGGAAGCCCGACACTGAGCCCTGTTCAGCCCCCCATGCCTAGAGTAAAGGGAGCCTTTGTCCCGCTGGGCAATGCCCCGAGTGATGGCTGCCGAAATAAGCCTCTTAATCCCTTCAGGGAGATTATCCAGATCCTCCACATCCCCATAAGTAGAAGCAGGGCCCTGAGGAGCCAACCTTTGGGGGGAACAGGGGCCTCTGGACGTGCCCTCCAGAGGATCATCTATGGGGGATGGAGAACGCCCCCTCCTGGAGAAGGCCCGCGACCTACCAGGGGAGCTGCATGAAGAAGCCGGGCTAAAACCTCTAAGTAGAGACCTTTCTGAAATGGGCCTAACAGGGGACCTGGATCTGTCCCTAGATAAAGGCTTGGAGGACTGGGCCTGCCTTTCTGCCCTGGCAAAGGTCCTTTCCAGCGCCCTATGGCGAGCTGCCTCGTCCCTAGAGACAGAACTGGAGGGGCGCCTTGAAGAAAGGGATCTCTGAGGGGGAGCCCTCCCCCCCACCTCCTGATCCAGGGCCTCCTCACTCCCAGTAGGGCCTGCCCTTTGTCCCTGGGGAATCTCCGCTCCCTCGTCCATGCCCCACTCACGTGTCCGACGAAAGGAGCAGGAATCGGCCTCCAAAGTCCCACCTGAGACCAGGGCCTGAAGCCTGTGGGGAGACCTAGGCTCAAGGCCTCTCACTAGGCCGCACTAGGCCCGTCGATAAGGGCCAGGCCTCACGCACGTGGCAGCCTCCAAAATGGCCGCCGGAACTCCGTGCGTGGGAGAAAAGGGCTGGAAATAATCACCAGCAGCCCAGCCAGGCGTTTCTAGCCGGCTTCACTTTAAAATGAGCAGGGAGAACAGCTCTCCCCCCCTGCTCTGTCTCCCCGGCAACACAAACAAAGGAAGCCTGCAGCGAGGGGCCCCCTCCGGAGCGATCTGCTCGCTGGAGCCTCGAGGCTTAAGTTTCTCTTTCACTTTCCTGCTGCAAAAAACAGCCTCTTCAAGAAGTTTGAACGAAGCAGTTTGAATGGAACCGCACCCCCGCACCCGGGGACGGGCAAAGGTTCCTGGCCTGCGGGGGGGAGACTAGTGCCCCACTGGGCCCTCCCCCAGCCGCCCAAGGCAGAGATCTGTCCCTTGGGGCCGCAGCAGATCAATTTAGAATTTAAATTTAAAGTGCCCAATTAGCCAAATAGGAATCAGACTGAATAGAACTCACCCAAAAGGAGAAAACAAACAGAACCTATCCAACTACTCTACAGCTTGGACCAGGCTGAGAGAATCTGGGCTAGCAATGGACAGGCACCGGTATTTATAGATTTCCTCTCAGCCTTGGACCAATCAGGTTGTGATAAGACCCACGTGTGACCATTCCCTCCTCCCATTCTGGAAAATAAGGAATGCCTTCAAGATGAGGCCTTGGAACTTTTGTCCTTAGGAATTAGACCATCTCCCTTGTCAGATGGGACTGACTTGGAGGATTTTTTTTTGTTTGGCATGGGCAGTGTCTTTCCCAGACTTTTTGTGCCTCTGAGGATCTGCTGTAGTCTGGGAAGTGGAAGCCTCCGCCGTGATTAGAAGACCTTGGCCCCGTTTCCCTCAGCATTTGGAACAGCAATTGCAGCATATGCCATTTTGAGAGAGAATTAGCAACCAAAATGGTGGCTCTGGGCAGAACACTTCAGGGTTCAATTCAGGGCCTGGGCCAATTCAGAGCCTCACCTCCTGCCTTTCCATTTTGAAGGGATCCGCAATAGCACTGCAGTCTTTCCTTGCCATCTGATATAAGCGTCCAGTTAGTGACCTTTCAAGAGTGCTACGCTCTCTCCCGCCTAGTCAGGGACGTGGAAGGCAGATGGCTCACAGGATGATCTATGCGCCTAAACCCTCACGCTCCAGCCCAAGTTGACAGCTCAAAATACTATTCCAGTCCCACTCACAGTATAAAGAAAGAAATCAATTAATTCTTCAACCAATTCATTCAATCAGCAAAGTGCTCAGGAGATACACGATGACACGACTATCCATGAAGTGGATTGAGTTGAAAAGCTGGGTAATGCTAGCAACAAGGGGCGTGTATTAACTAACTTTTATCTGACTCAGTCCAGTCAGAAGGCGGACAATGTCAACCATGTATAGATGCTATCTCCACTTCTATTGAGAACAAACAGAATTCTACTGTGTCCAATAAATCTGATAATAAAAGAATAACAGCTAAAGTGCTTCCTTGGCTCTAAGAACAGATAAATAATGGAAACTCTGCTACAGAAGGAATACAGAGTTAGACAAATATTTTACATTGTCTAACAAAGAATAACATGGCAAAACGGAAAAATCTTCACAGATTCCAACAAAGTGTGAGAAGAAGGGGCCTAAGGCAATTCTTATGGATCTGCATTCCACATCTCTGGGACAATAAAGGAGAATGTTGCCTTCAACACATCAGAAAGACGGGCTTCTTATCTTTTTAAGGCTTTTCCTTTTGATCTTCTCAATTGTACAGAGTTGTTGTAATTGGATAACTGGACACTGCATATTCAAAAGTTTTGAATTAAGAATTTGTAATGTGGCTACTATGAACCCAATGGATTTCAAGGAGATGTGATAGTCTTGGAGAGGTGTGATGGCTCAGCAGTTAAAGACACTGAGCTTGTCAGCTGGAGAGCTGACAGCCCAAATTTGAGACCCCCAGCTCCGCACAACAGTGTGAGCTCCCATTACTTGCCCCAGCTTCTACCTACCTAGCAATTCAAAATTAATGCAAAGAGATTAATAGGTACCACTTCAGTGTAAAGATAACAGTGATTTGGCATACAGCATACAGCCATGCTGGCCATATGACCACGGAAATTGTCTTTGGCAATGCTGGCTCCCTCGGTCATGATTGACAGGAAAGCCTTTATCCTTTTAGTTAGTCTTGGATCAAATAAGTCTGACTACTTCCTGGAGATAATGATCAGCAAGCAAAAACTTGCTGAAACAGGAAAGATGCTAAATGATTGCCTGAAATCAACCTTTGTGACAATCCTCCAAAAAATAAATGCAAAGAAGTGTACCGAATACAGAACAATAAGCTTAATGAGTCATGCCCTGAAAATATTCCCAAGAATAATTCACACGAATATACAATAAAATTGAGAAGTGTCTAAGTAACACACAATTTGGTTTCAGAAACAATCTTGGTACACAAGATGCCCTATCCAACATTCAAGTTCTTGTACAGCGCTGTAGAGAAGTCAATCACAGTGTTTACATGTGCTTCATTGATTTGGAAAAAGCATTTGATAAAATAAGGCACAGCAAACTATTACAAACCTTGAAGCAAGGGGGACTAGATGACAAAGACATCCGAATCATAAAGAATCTATATTGGCATCAGGTAGCAAATGTGAGACTAGACCAAAAATACTCAGAATGATGCAGAAATACTAAGAGGGAGGAGTCAGACAAAGCTATATTCAGCCTCCACTGTTGTTTAATATCTACTCTGAGTCAATTTTCAACGAAGCACTGGAAAACATTGATGCTGGTCTCAAAGTAAATGGTGTTCAGATCAACTATTTAAGATAAGCTGATGATACAGTTCTGCTTGTCAGTAGCATGAAGACCTTCAACTCTTCATCAACAGAGTCTCAGAAATATCTGAAAAATATGGCTTGAAGCTTAACACCTCAAAAGCCAAGATCATGATCGTGAGAACAACCCATTAATTTACTACTGATAAATTTGGAAGGAATACCAGTAGAAGAAGTTGAAAGGATCAGATACCTAGGTTTTAATTTACATGAAAGCTGGGACATGATCAGTGAAGTATAGAGAAAGCTCGAACAGCATTTTTCAAAACGAAAAATGTCTTCTGCAGTCACGGCATAAGCCTAAGTTTGAAAAATAGGCTTGTCAGATGTTACATCTTTTCTATCCTGCTCTACGGAGTGGAGAGTTCATCTCTGACAGAAAACCACTTGAAAAAACTCGAAGCATTTGAAATGTGGATTTACAGATGGCTGTAATCTGGGTTGACAAAATCACAAATGAGAAAGTGATAAGCCATCTGGGAAAGCAAAGGGAAATAATCAAAGCCATTAAAAAGCCATTAAAAAGCAAAAGTTATAATATTTTGGACATGTGATGCGGCCCCCAGAAAAACATGGCATCCTTCATTTAATACTCCAGGGAAAGATTGAAGGAATATTGCATCACCATGATATTAAAAAAAAGAGGTTGATACTCTAGAAAGAGAACAGAGAAGAGCAACAGATGATTAGGGACTGAAGGCTAAAACATATGAGGAACAGTTCCAGGAATTCATTGTGTCTAGTTTAAAGAAAAGAAGCACCTTGGGCGATACGATAGCAGTGTTCCAATATATAAGGGGCTGCCACAAAGAAGAGGAAGTCAACCTATTCTCCAAAGTTGTGGATTCTCCAACACTGGAGCTTTGTAAGAAGAGATTGGACAACCATTTGTCTAAAATAGTATTTTGAGCAGGGGTTATACAAGAAGACCTCCAAGGCCCCTTCCAACCCTGTTATTGTGTTTGTTTAATGATAAAATCAAGAGTGTCTGGAACAATCATGTGAATTTTGCTTAGCAACTGTTGTGTTTAACAACAGAGTTAAGCAATTTACCAATTGTGGTTGGTAAATGAGGATTGCCTGTTCAACAGTGAAGTAACACTGCAGGAAAATTACCAATTAAGCTAATGATATAACAGTGAAGATGAAGACAGGGCCCATATATAAACATATTAAAAATGAGAAAAGAGCCTGGCTTTACAACACTTCAAAAATGACAAGATAAAAATGAGACAGCAAAACAAAATCTCAAACTGTGAGAAATACTAGTAAAACAAATGTAAAATGGCAGTAATAAACACAAATGAGTTTCAGGCAATGATTTAGAATGTTTAGTGTTTATTCAAAATGTTCTGGCTATGGAAGATGCTGCCGGACAAGTTGAACTTTCCTGTGACAAAATAACTATTTCAACAGAGTATAATGCTGGATTTGTAAACTTTAGAGACTCTGTGGTCAGCAGTTCAGATGAGTAAGAACATTGCTGGAAACAGACACATACTCTGCAAAACAGTTCTGACTAAAATATCCCAGCTCAGTGATGACATTCAGCAACGATAGACAAAAGATAGTGAATCTGTCCCTGAACCCATTGCCACATATCTGAGAACATGTGACGAACAAATGTTATCACTTCTATCCATAGATCCCATGAAGTCTACCCAAATGTCCTTACAAAATAATTAATTTCTGAATAAAAGAACACAGGAATATTAAAGAAATATGACCAGTTCTTAGGCATATAAACATTTTGAGGTGAATTCATACTCTTCCATAGGATTCTTCTGTAAATGTATATGCTTACAATCATTATGTGAACAGATAAATTGTCCTACACAATGCATAATTATTGCGAAATTTTATTTCACTTTTTAGTTTCAAAAATAAGTTAAAATGGATGACAAAATACAGAAAAATATATCAGCAATAAGCAATTAAAGCATATTCATGAGAAGCTAAACTAGCAAGAATAATAAAAGCACTATTAGTAATTATTATTAAACAGCTAGTCTCAAATGTATGATTAATTTTTAAAATGTCTTCATTTTCCATCTAAATCTTGGGGCAGAGAATACTATATATATATAGAATATATGACAACATAATCCTGTTTTGCACATTTATATCAAATATGCTTTTGTGGTCGATGGCATATATAACAAGAAATACCTGTTCATTTTAAAGGATGACTACTTCCCTAAGAGGAAAAAACAGCTCTTCATTTTAAGCTATGTAAAATTTTAAAATGTTAAAATGAGCACCTTTAACTTTATTTATAAACTGGCATATGATTAATGGGCCACTCTACCCGTTTGCTTGTTAAAGTTCTAGCAGCATTACTGAACGCCAATTGAAATTTCTGATTTTTTTTTTAACAGCAGGTCCATATTTATCAAGAATTCTTTTAATCACATACAATATAAGTTACTGCTACTTATGAATTAGAGTTTATTGATCTGAGCTCGGGTCATTCTAAAAAATGAAAAAGCATTTTAGATCCGGAGAAAAGATAACATTTGATTGAGTTACATGGGTGCTAACTGCTTGTCCTTATTCTATCCAAAACACCCTTCTACTTTCATTCTTAAATTTACTGAGTTCTTTCATCAGTACATTACTATACCAATATCAAACCACTAGGTGTAGTTTTTGTTTACAAATCTGGCAGTTATAATCTTTTCTACTACAATACATTTTTAATCTGATGTGTAAAAGATCGTATCATTAATGTTTTAAGATAATCCTTAGTTCACAATGAAGTTGGATTTGGCATAAGCACCTGTAATTTTTGAATATATGCCAGGAACATGAAGTAGTTTGCTATAATCCTTTAAAATATGTATTGTCTGAATTGTTGGATCATCTATGAAATATAAATAAGCTAACTTATGATAGGTCAACAAAGCAAAAGAATCATGTATTTTCGTACAGACAGTCCTTGCTTACCAACTGACTTGTTTTTTTTTAAACAATTTACGATTTTATTTGTTTATAGACAAAGAGACTAGAACAAATAAAAACACTCAGTGAATATCCAATTAAAAAGTCTAAAATAAAATAAATAGCAGATAAAATCTATGATAAAACCCAGTCTGTAATTACACAGACAGATAATAAAATAAATAAAATAAATAACAGATAAAATCTATGATAAAACCCAGTCTGTAATTACACATGGTCTAGCTATACTAAAATACAAAACATAAGCTGTGAGGCCCTTAGTCAGTTTAATACTAAAATGCAAAGGAATAAGCAGTGCAATGGATTTGTTATATTTGTTGTATAAAATAGCTATGGTGGATTCGACACTTTTCTGACAAAAACCCACTGTTGCTGCTGTGCAGAATCTAGCCACCTGCGCTGTTGTTGTGGACTGTTCGTCCTTAAGCAGCCACTGAAGATAAACAGTGTTGGACAAGCCAACAGCCTTGTTTTGCAAACTTTCAAAGTTACAATAGTGTAAAAAAAAGTGGTTTTTTTTACACTATTGCCCTATACTCATGTAATGTCCCATGCTCACATGATTGCCATTTTTGTGCCTTCCCCAGCTTGCAACAAGCAGAGCTAACAGAAAACATAGAAATAAAATAGTAAGTTGTGGTCACATGATGTTTCACTTCACAACTGTGGTGACTTGCTTAATGACTGAATAGGAAGTGACATCTTAAGTCCATCATAGCCATGTGATTTTTTTTTTTTGCTTAGCAACCACAGTGCTCAGCAATGGGACTACCAATCAAAATTGTAGGTGCTAAAAAAGAACTACCTACAATTACACCCCTATTTTCTAGTCTAAGGCAATCCTTTTCCTGGCAACTGCAATTTAAAAGTTTAAGGGGTGTCTTCCAGATGCTGCCACTGCTTATTTGATTTGGAAATGTCTTTTTTCCCTAGTTTGTTCTTCCCTTTCAATTACATCCATCCATTGATTAGCTCTCAATGTACAGGTCAAGTGTAGTATAGAAATATTATCTTAATCCACCTAAAATATTGATACAGGTAATTGTTGATTTACAATAGTTCACTTAGTGACCATTCAAAGTTACAATGGCACTGAAAAAATGACATGACTAGAGGTGGTATTCATTTACCTTCCCTACCAGTTCCCAAATGTGAGTGTGCATGCGTTTTTGGCGAAAAAGGGGCCTAAATAGGATGCCTTAGAGCTGGGGCATGTGGGCGGAGCTACCCACGGTTTCCGCTATCGGTTCAGGT
The DNA here is from genome assembly GCF_009769535.1 of Thamnophis elegans. Classification (NCBI taxonomy): domain Eukaryota; kingdom Metazoa; phylum Chordata; class Lepidosauria; order Squamata; family Natricidae; genus Thamnophis; species Thamnophis elegans. Next base: position 24,660,628 of record NC_045558.1, read on the forward strand.
GAACTGGTCCAAACCCGTAGAATACCACCTCTGCTTATGACCATTTTTCGCATTTATGACTGTTGCAGCATCCAAGGTCATCGTGATTTACATTCAGATACTTGACAACTGATTCATATTTATGACAGTTGCAGTGTCCCTGAGTCATCTTTTGGGACCGTCTGATAGGCAAAATCAATGGGGAAACCAGATTCACTTAACAATTGTGTTACTAATTTAACATCTACAGTGACTGTTGAAACAAATGTGGCAACAAAAATTGTAAAATAGAACAAAATTCACACAACAAATTTCTCACTTAGCAACATAAATTCTGGTCTCAGTGGTGGTCCTAAGTTGAGGACTATCTATGCTTATCTAAAGCAGCTATTGGGCAAAAGTTTCTAAAAACAAAAAAGAGCAGAGAAAAGCAAAATAGAAATTAGAAAAGAATGTGTCTATGTAACAATAGTCCAGTTTCTAACATACATAGAGAATAAATCTCTTAAGCAAACCTACCCGAGTTTACTATTCATTTCCTTCAAATTAACAATCTCAAACAGTAACTGATTACTGCATATTCAAAATCTTTTCTTTCTCCCTTTCTGACAAAGAGATAATGGTTTATCACTGTAGGATGAATTAAAAATTCTAAACAATGAAGTATTAGTTTTTAAAGATCTTAAAACTTCTATTTCTTATATAATGTGGAAAATTTCCCCATTTTTCTCCTGTTGGTATCTGGCACCACTGGCTCTTCTCCCAAGTATCAAGGTAGGATGAGGGTAGAGCTGAGGTTGTAATCCTTCTTGATGCACTGTGAAGGGCACCAGGTTTAGGGGATGTCAATGGTTGGTTTTCTTGTCTTTATTTGCTTGTTATTGGCATTTTTGTTAGCTGACCAGAGTTATAGCATATATAGCACATAACATGGACAAAGAAACAAGTCTTGAAAAGGAGGGAGGGAGGGAAGGAGGAAGGATACGTTCTCAAAGAAAATCATATATAGGAAAAAATAACTTTGTTTGCCAGAAGGAAAAACTGTATTAAAATTAAAGCACAAAAATTAAGGCAATTTTTAATAGATTGCATGCAAACGACCACTTAATTATACTAAATACCACACAGGGTAAAGTTTTCATTTTCACTTTCACTAATCCCACCAACCTGAAACAGATTCTTTCAGAAGCTTTTGATTGTCTGGTGGGAAGACCGGGGGCTAAGTTTGACTGGCAAATCGACAAAGTTTACCGCGTTAACTCTTGGGTGGCAAAGCAGAAGCAGCTCCCTCGAGACATTGTTATATATTTCACTATAAGAGAGCTCAGAAACACGATATTACAAGAGTCTTATAACACTAAGCTCCAAATTGGGGGTCAAGACCTGACTGTTTTGAAAGAGATACCACCTCAAATGCTAAGAGCCAGGAGAGATTATGCTTTTTTAGTTGAAGAACTTAGAAACCGTCAGATACAGTACAGATGGGACACGCCTTTTGGCATTATACTTACATTTGATAGGCAAAGATATCGTCTCAACTCCGTATGGAAAGCCCGAGATTTTTACCATAATATTTTGAAGGCTGGACATCCTGCACCATCTGGACCCGGAGAAAGACCACAAGAAGGACAAGACAGACAGCAAACCACACAACTACCAGATAAGATGGATCATCTCTCTCTCCTAAAAGCGCAAGGTGTTATGGGACAAAGACCTAGCCATATGATTACTAGACGAATGGAGAAACAAGCTAAAAGGCAACAACCTCAACAATCACCGGCCATCGATCAAGGAGCTACAGCAACAAGTCCAGAAGCAGTGGGAGGAGCTAGGCCAAAGGTTAAACAGGCCATGCAGGAGGCTCTAAGAAAGCTTCAGGTAACCAAAGATGACAACTAAGATTTTAACATGGAATGTCAATGGATTGAATTCTCCACAGAAGAGAAAGAAAATATTTCACTATCTTAAACAGTTTAAGAATGACATAATTTGTTTGCAAGAAGCTCATATTAAATCAACCGATCAAAAATACCTGATTAACCCAAGACTTGGTCAACATTTTGTAGCTTCTGCTATGGAAAAGAAAAATGGTATAACTGTATACTTAAGAAAAGATATGACAGCTGAATTAATTGAAGCAGATCCCTATAGAAGATACATCGTGTTAGATTTAATCCTAAAAGGGAAAAAGACATTGTTTTGGGGAATTTATGCTCCTAATCAACAGCAAGATGGATTCTACAGAAATCTTCATGCTAAATTAGTACAGTGGGATTATAGGTCTTGTATACTATTGGGTGATTGGAATGGTGTTATAGATACTAAGAGAGATAAGAAGATTTCTCGCCCAAATACTAAGATGCGAGCAAAGCTACCTAAATCCTTTTTTGACATGATGGATGACTTTGAACTGAGAGATATCTGGCAAGAAAGAAATGCAGAGGAATATGATTTTACATTTTTTTCTGATAGGCATCAATCCTTTTCTAGGATTGATTTCATATTAATCACTAATGATTTGCTTTCATGGGTCAAGAAGACGAAGATTGTGGTTAGGGTCCTTTCGGATCATAACCCAGTTTGGATGGAATTGGGAGGGGTGGTACAGGCAAGAAGGCCTTGGTGATTGAATGAAAACTTATTTAGATATGAAGAGCATATCAATGATTGTAAAAAATTGCTAACCGAATACTTTGTTTTTAACATGAATAAAGGATACACCTATGGAATTTGTATGGAATGCAAGCAAAGCGTATATGAGAGGAGTACTGATAAATATAAACAAAGCATATAGACATAAACAAGGGGTAAAACGAACAGAATTGGAAGAGGAAATTAAAAGGAAAGAGCTGGAGTTAACATTAAACCCAGGCGATACAAAGGTCAAGGAAGCAATTGCCATATTAATTTGACATGTTGATTTCTGACCAGGTAGCCACTAGTTTGTTATACGCAAAACACAATACTTTCTGCAACGCAAACAAACCTGACAGATGGTTAGCTCATCAGATTAGGAAAAAAAGGAAATCTCGAAATATATCTAAATTGACCTATAGAGGGAAGGAGGTGTTTCAACAGGATGAGATTCAAAAGGCATTTCGGGAATTTTTTACAGAGTTGTATAAGGGGGATAAAATTAATGGTTTAGATATAGACAAATATTTATATAAAGAGAAAACACCCTTAGTTAAAGAAGAGCACAGGCAAAAATTGAATCAACCAATAACCTTGGGGGAAATTTTACAGGTAATTAAGCAGTTAAAGTTAGGGAAGGCACCAGGCACAGATGGCTTGACAGTGGCTTACTATAAAAACTTACAATTAGAAATGGTAGAACCTCTTAGAGAATTATTTAATAAGATTCAAACGGAAGGTAAGGTACCTCCATCTTGGAAGACAGCTTTTATATCTTTGATACCCAAAGAAGATCAAGATACTACTCAACCTAAAAACTATAGACCTATCTCATTACTTCATGTAGATTATAAAATTTTTACTAAAATATTAGCAAATAGGTTAATGTTGGTTATTCAACAATTGATACACGCTGACCAGACAGGTTTTATACAAGGGAGACAAATGAAAAGTAATGTTAGATTAGTTATTAATGCACTAGAATACTTGGGAAAGAACAATCAAATTCCTGCTGCGTTCATATTTTTGGATGCTGAGAAAGCCTTCGATCGAGTTAATTGGCAATTTCTGTTGAAGATATTGCAAAAAATGCAGATAGGAGATAATTTTTTACAGTCAATTAAAACAATATACCAACAGCAAACAGCTCAAATCATAGTCAATGGAAGTTTAACAGACTCTTTTCAAATTAGAAAAGGTACAAGACAGGGCTGTCCTTTGTCCCCACTATAATAATTGTTTATTATAACTTTGGAAGTATTGTTGAATAAAATACAGAGCTTGGATGGTCTAAAAGGAATTAAGATTAGGCAGCAAGAATACAGAGTGCGTACTTTTGCGGATGATTTGGTCATAATATTGGAGCAACCGCAGGAATCCAGTATGGTTTTAATGAATACGATTAATCAATAGGTCAAGTGTCTGGTTTTAAAATAAACTTAGGGAAAACAAAAATATTAGCCATAAATATGAATACTAAATAAAAGGAAGAATTAGGAGGAATGTTAGGATGTGAGGTAGTCAAAAAGGTCAAGTATCTTGGAGTTAATATTTCAATCTCAAATGGAAAATTATTTAAGTATAATTATGAACCACTCTGGCATAGTATACAGATAGAGATGAAAAAATGGGAGAAGTTGTACTTATCTTTGCTGGGAAGAATAGCGGCATTGAAAATGAATATTCAGGGTTGATTCAGCCTTCCATCCTTCCGAGGTGGGTAAAATGAGGACCCAGATTGTTGGGGGCAATATGCTGATTCTCTGTAAACCGCTTAGAGAGGGCTGAAAGCCCTATGAAGCGGTATATAAGTCTACTGCTATAATATCTTACCAAAATTTTTATTTCTTTTCCAAATGTTACCTATACTCAAAAAAGATGCGAATCTTTTAGAATGGCAGAAGGGTATCAATAAATTTGTATGGGCAGGAAAGAAGCCAAGAGTAAAGCTGAAAATAATGCAAGATGCACGCGAGAGAGGAGGTTTGAAACTACCCAAACTATATTACAATGCAGTGGTATTATCCGTAATTAGTGATTGGATCGATTTAACCAATGATAGGATATTGAATATTGAGGGACATGATCTGGTATATGGCTGGCACGCTTACCTGTTATTCAACAAAAAACTGGACAAAAACTTTAAGTGTCATATTTTAAGAAATGCTTTATTGTGGGTCTGGAAAAAATATCAACATAAACTAAATGACAAGATACCCATGTGGGCAATTCCTAAACATGCAATTGAAAATATGAATATAGCACAAAAACAGGATAGAACTACTTACAGACAGCTCCTCATTTTGGAAAGGGGGGCACTACAACTAAAACCCTTAGAGGTATTGAAAGAAGAGAAGGTAGTTCAAACATGGTTCCAGTACAGGCAATTACAGGCCAGGTGGAAAATAGATCAAAAAATTGGTTTTATCCAAGTTGAGGATAATCTATTTAAACAAATAAGAGACCAAAGTTTAATGCATATAAAGAGGATATACAATGTATTAATACAGATGGATTCGCAAACAGAATTAGTTAAAGATTGTATGGTAAAGTGGGCTCAAAATATTGAAGAACCAATAATGTTGGATACGTGGGAAAGAATTTGGGTAAGAAATGTGAAATTTACACAAGCTCAAAACTTGCGAGAAAATTTTTACAAGATATTCTATAGATGGCATTTAGATCCTAAAAAGTTGGCTTCTATGTATCTGAATTTACAACCCAAATGTTGGAGATGTGGTTCTCTTGATGCTACATATTTCCATATTTGGTGGACTTGCCAAAAGGTTAAGGCATTTTGGATAAAAATATGGTGGATTATGCAAAATATTTTTAAAAGGATAAAGTTTACTCCTCAGTTATTTTTGTTAGGTATAAGTACTGACTTTACAGCGGTAGAGATCAACTTGATTTTGCATTTAATAACGGCAGCAAGACTGTTGGTGGCGCAATATTGGAAGAAGGAAGATTTGCCTACAATTGAAGAATGGACATTGAAAGTCACAAATTTAGCCGAGATGGCTAAAATATCTGCATATCTTAAAGACCAAATAAAAGATATAAACGAGACTGGAAAAAATGGATTGATTATATACAAATAAATATGGGACTAAGAAATTCCAGATAGCCTATGCTTAAGATCAGGAATGATTTAAATTGTTTAAAGATAGCTTAGCAAGAAGGAGCTAAGCTCAATGTAGAGATGTTGTTAATTTCTTATTCTTTTCTTCTCAATATATTTTAGACCGTGTTTGTTAAAAATCTATACTGTGTACGGGTTCTGGGAAGTCGGGGGGGGGAAGGATGTGGGGGGTCAGGAGGGAGGGTGAGGGGAGGGATGGATATATATTAGGTTTGACAAGATGTGTTAGATCTCAATGTAATGTGACTTCACATGCATACTGTTCTTTTTTAGTTTTTTTAAAAAATAGGATAGGCCAAGTATATTGATATGTAGCGGAAATACACCAAGGAGCGGAGGAGTGGGAAAGAAGAAAGATGGGCAGAGAGGGGTGGGAGAGAGGGTGGGAGGGAAAGGTGAGAAGGAAGGAGGGGAGTGGATGTGGAGAGAGGAGTGGTAGAGAGGAGTAGTAGAGGAGTGGAGAGAGGAGTGGGAGGGGAAGTAGGGTAGAGGGGAATGATGGAGGGAAGATAGAAAGTTGGAGGGTGGTGGAAGAAAGAGGTGTATGGAGAGCGGAAGAGTTATATTGGGTTTCTATTTTCTGGGGCCTTGTTGACAAGAGGAATTGATGCAATTATTGTTTAATGCTGTATGGTGTTGGCTATGTACAGTATACATGTGAGTGTATGAAAATGAAAATAAAAATCTGTGAAAAAAATAATAAAGTAAATAAAAAAACAATATAAAAACGAATCCCACCATCCTAAGATAAAGTGCATTTTATGATAATGTGCTAATTTATTAGTACCTAGCAATTCAAAAGCATACAAATGTGAGTAGATAAATACCAATTCAGTGGGAAGATAACAGTGTTCCTTGTGCCTTTGGCATGCTGGCAACTGGACTATGGAAATTGTCTTTGGAAAACACCGGCTCCATTGGCAAGAAATGGAGATGAGCATGGTGGCTTAGAGCAGCAGTCACCAACCAGAGATCCATGGACCACTGGTGGGCCATGAGAAAATTTTGGTGGTTTGCAGGAAAATTATTTGCATTTTTTATATTGCACTAAATACTATTTATCTTTTTTTTAAAAATCATATTAGTATTCCATGGGATTTAAAATTATGAATTTAATGATCCCTAAGGTCCGAAAAGTTGATGACACCTGCCTTAGAGTCTGACATGACTGACAGGAAAAGTTTTACCTTTTTTGTTGCTAATTTATTACATCTGAACAGATGGTAAAATTGGGTGATCTAATCAGAACTCAAAAGCCAAGCAGGAATAGGTTAATACTTGGATTGGAGACCACAAAGGAATATCAGGGTTGTATAAGGTGACCAGACGTCCCGCTTTTGGCGGGACAGTCCCGGTTTCTAAGAATTTGTCCCGCGTCCTGCGGCGTTTTAAAAAAGTCCCGATTTTGGCTTCATGTTGAAAGCGCAGCGGATTCGCTTAAAAAATCCTAACCGGGGCAAGACAAAAGACACTCTGTCTACCCCTCTCTATGTCTCAGTACTTTCATTGAAGATATTAAAACGAACCCTCCCCCGCCGCCCCTTTTACTTCCTTTTATAAGAAAAGATGATCCAGTACGATAGAGCTCCAGGAAATACTTTGGCTAGAGAAGTAGTGACTGTTCCTTCCTGGATTTCCCGGGGGGAGGGGCACAGAGGTTGGAGGTCGGCTCGTGTGGGAAAACTGGTGGCGCGCAAGGAGCTCCTCATAACTATCAAGATTTCTTTGAAAAATATTTCCCTGGGACTAATTTCATCATTTTAATTTGCTCAGTTCTTTGTATTAACATCTACATCATTTTGGATTGACTTGGAGTGCTTCTTAAAGGCAAGCACAGAGAAAGAGTCACTGAAATGTATCATTTTAAAGGTCAGAAAGAACAGCAAACCCTTCTCAAAGTCAAAATTATAGCATAGGGAAAGAAGAAGAAACTTTTCCAAATCTTTGATGGAAATGGCACCAAACTGAGCAGTAAAAGGCACTGAAATGGAGCTGTGCACTTCACAAAGTTGTTCAGGGGTTCTTTTCAGCGGGGGGGGGGAACCCTGCTCCTTTCATTCCCCATAGCAACTGAGGAAAGGCACAGGAAAAAGGGGTCATTTTCCTTCTGCCTTTCCCTCTTGCTAAATATTTTTAAAGAAAAGTTTAGAGTTTTAAAATGGATGTAAAAAAAGGTTTTTCCCTTTTTGATATAAATGATGATAGTCTATAAAGATTAATAGGTGTGAACAGAATTATATGTTATTTATCACAGCAAGATGAAAAGTAGGGATGGTTAAACTGATTGCTTTATTCAAAGAAAATAATATATCTATTTTAGTTTCCATGTGGAAACCACTTTTAAATTTTGTGCTTGCAGTGGAAAAAATGAAATTGTGATTTTGGTTTTCCTGATTAGATAGTTTGTTGTTATAGAATTGGATAGTATATATTATTGTGTAAAAGTAAAATTTGAGGTTGTAATGTTATTATCTTCTACTGTGCTAAAAAAGAGTCAGAAGTCAATGGCTTCCCCCCTTTTCCCCTTCTACCACACACTTTCTCCTTTTTCTCTTTTTCCACTCTTAATTTCTCCTTATTTTCATTTTTTTGTCTTTTATATTCTGATAAACTAATAAAAATAATTAAGCAGGCGAGAAAGATGAAAAGTAAATGTGATTAAAGTTCACTTTTCATCTTCCTCCACCATCAGTGCCTTTCCCTCTCACTTTGGCCTTTTCTAGTGGAGCAAAAATAATATTTCTGTCAAAGCTTCCTTCCCAGGGGAGAACTCCCAGAATGCCAAGAGATGGGCATTAAAGCCAACCCAAAAAAGAAAGACCCTATCCCAGAAATCTTGCTTCAAGCCGAATTTCCCCCCATTTCCCTCATTACATTAAAAAAACCTCTTCCGTGTCTTCCTACTAAATGAGAGCCTTTTGGTGTAGTGGTGAAAGGGCTGGCCTACACACCAAGGGAAGATGAGTTCGAGTCCTGCTTTGGGGGCAGTTGTTCTCTCTCAGCCCAACCCACCTCACAGGGTTGTTGTTATGTGGAAAATATTAAAAGAAAGATTAGGTATGTTTTCCGCCTTTCAGTTATTTGTAAAAATAAGACAGGTGGGATAAAAATCTAATAAATAATAAAAAATAAAAATAAAAGAACCATAGACCATTTATTCTACCAGAACATCTTATTCCTAATCAATTCAGTTGGATTATTCCTTCATGAGGATTGAAGGTAGCATTAACTAAAAAGTCCCACCTTTTTTTATTTTTTTATTTTTAATCAAGACCCCCCCCCCCCCCCCCGCAATCAATGGTGTCCCTCTTTACCAATGTTAAAATCTGGTCACCTTAGGATTGTAGCTTAAAAACTATCCTGGAAAAATGGAACGGCATTCTCTACTGTTGCCAAGAATGCTGCATGGCTATATGCATTACCAGGAATTAAGCTGAACTCAAAGGAAACTTACATTTCTGCTCTCAGTGTAAATATTATTAAGTGCATTGTAGTTATGTTCCCATGTTGAACATTGATGCTTAGCTGCATTTTGGATTGTGGATACAACAGGTAGTTCAATGAGAGGCTTTAATTAGGAAGTAATTATAGAATTCATTTGTAATATTGGTGAACGGGAGAAGATCCATTATATCCTATCTATGCAGATATCTCTCTAACCATCACTTGTTATTAAGAGGTGACCAAAGGAAGGTGACTACGCCAATATATTTAATTTCCATTGTACATAGTTTATTTCTAAATGATCATAAAAACCTGTAGACCATCAGAATTTTCCAGTTTCAGCTTCCAATAATCTTTGCAATACTGAGCTCTGTGCTGCACTCAGGACTGAAACAAACAGGGAGCCTCTAAAGCTCATGTCCTATTGATTTTCTCTCCTCTCCTTAGACTTTTGACACAGTGGTGCATTCTTTGACCTCAGCAGTTTAACAGCTAACCATCGGGTTAATCATTTTGTTGACTGTGCCTTGAAAAGAAATATAAATACATAAGACCTAATCACGATTTTATTAGCTTGTAACCCACAGCAACCACATAATTAGGCCATATATAAACCTTGCTTTATTAATTTTCCTTTTTGCTCTGCAGCTTTGCCCTGAACTATTTGCAAGAAGATGTCATGTCAAATAGCACCATTCAGCCTACTGAATTTTTTTTTGGGGGGGGGAGAGCGATGGAGGGGGGTTATATACTGTTTTCCAGGGCCGTTTTTGCATCCTGTCACCAGTTGAAAGCCCTACTGGGCCAAGTTAAATAGAAATCAATGCTTCAGTTTCAGCTCCAGCAAAGCTAGCTCTCTCTATGCTCCCTGTGCTCCCCCCCACCCCACCGACCAGGATTTCCCTGCTCTCTGCTCTTATTTTCAGAAGGGACTACTATGGGGAAAAACAATCACCGGGGGGGGGGGTGTAGGTAAACCCGCGAGAGGCTCAGCTTCTCCGCTGTTTTTCCTCTTGGCTCTGCGTGATGTTACTTAATGAATGCATCTCAGCTTTGGTTGCTCTTTCTTTATTGCTCACCTCACTTCATCGCCCGCGCCGCTGCCCACCGCTCTCTCTTTGCTCTCTCCAATCTTCAGCTTGCTGCGGCAGCTTCCAGCCAAGAGGAAAAGACGCGCTTCTTTCGTCGCTTCGTCGACTCTGTCGTAGGGGAGACGGGTGACACAGGCGAGCGGAGGCCGAGTGGGCAGCCCGCTTCGTCCTTGAGCAGGGCACTGATAGAGGGCGGAGGAAACGGCAGCGGAGTATGGGTCACCGTGGAGAAGCGTGGGGGGGGGCGCAAAGCAGCCGCCACTTACACGCGTGCAGTCTCACCCACGGAAGACGGCGCGGACTGCAGCGGGCGACTTCCACCCGAGGATGGAAGCGCGCGTGCGGAGGGGGACATTGAACAGGCCCTACAGGCGCTCTGCTCTTGCGCGCTCAGGAAGACCGAGAAGAGTCTAGTTTGCTGCTGTTAACAGAAAAAACAAACAAACAAAACTCCCAAATAGTCCAGGAGCTTTTTTTCCCTTCTGTCCTGGGTGTTTCTGTCCCTAGATGCAGAATTACAGAATAAAAGCAAACATTTAGAAGATAAGGTGACATAGTTTTGACATATTGTGTAATCCTATCTTACTTCCCTGACTATTTACCTACCTATCTATCTGTATAAAATAATCCTAAAGTAGCCCTGTGGGTATTGGGCTATGATCATGACTCAGCATTTTAACCAGCCTTTCCCCCACCCCAGGCATTGCAAATGTGATGCCAAAGGTTAAATTGCTTGCATGTATATGTAAAAATTCATGTTTGGTGACCTTGTTTAATAAAAGGAGATCATGTATAGCTGTAGTAATTGGTCTTGTAAATACCCTTGACCCTGAGTTGTATAGTGATCAAAAGGACGTTTGTGGAAATGTTCTCAAAGGTCTTTTTGTTCGAGTTTTAAATAGCTGAGGGAATGGTTTTTAGCGCATAGTAGCACTGAGGCTACTACTACAAGTTCTACTACTATAATAATTACAGGTAGTCCTCATTTAGTGAACATTGTTAGAAGGGTGTTGAAAAAGTAACTTTAGGAAAAATTTTATGACCCTGAAATCTCTAAACAAAGGAAAGCTAAAATAAGATTATAAGCACAGTTGTGGTTTCACTTAGCAACCACTTTTCTTAATGATGGCATAGTTGCCAATCTCAATCGTGATTGCTAAATGAGGATTGTCTTTTCTCCAAATTAGTTGCTTCTTACAAACTCATGTTAAATAACTTTAGTATGCGAACAGAAGGTTGGAATGAGTATTGTAACTGGAGAAAGATGATGGTGGGAAAACAACATAACTTTAATTTGTTGCCTTCAGCTGCAAAATAAAAGTTCTAATTAGAGTTAGCCATACAATCAGAATTAGAATTCTAGTGGTATGTTACTGATCAATAATTCACTTCCCTTCCTTTCCCTGAAAAGGTGGAAATGCTGACGGGCTTTGATTATATAAATTTAGCAATGTCTGAGGCAATGGTAATATTTTCAGTTAGCAATATGGTTCCATGTAATTTTGTTCTTCCAGGACTGCCCTTACAGGTAGAATTTCTACCAGGGAATACCATTTATTGATGCTTTTCTAATAGCCTACTTACATGACTACTCAAGAAAAGAGTTTTGAGATTATGATGGATAGCTCAGTAAAAACTTAATTCTGCATGCAGCTTCTGTGAAAATGACAAATTTGGAGGTAGTGATCAATAGGAGAGGCATAAAAACCAAAATTGCTTGCAATCTATCTCCTCTTAGTGCATTTATTAGGTACAAGCAAACCTTTTGACATCAAGCAGCAGATCCAGTGCGGCACTTCCATTACAGAGTTCCTTGTTAAGTGATTTGCACAAGTCTAATATATGTGCTTATGTAATTTGTTCAACATCCTTGACAGGTGGGAGAATTATTTTACAACATTCTGAAGTTATGTAACTATAATTTATGCTTGTGCTAGACCACTTTTAGAGTATTGTTCAACTATTTGGAATCTCCACCATATATCTGACATCAGTACAATTGAGCAGGTTCAGAAGTATTTCCGAGAAAAGTCTTGCACTCTTCTGTACACAATAGAGTTCCTTATGCTACTAGGCTCCAAATTCTCAGTTTGGATAACTTAGAACAGTGTTTCTCAACCTTGGCGACTTTCAGTCCTTTGGACTTCAACTCCCAGAATCCCCCAGCCAGCATAGCATAGCTGGCTGGGGGAATTCTGGGAGTTGAAGTCCACAGGACTGAAAGTCGCCAAGGTTGAGAAACACTGACTTAGAAGCTTGTGGTAAGACCTAGGTACCGCATACAAAGTTATATGTAATAATGTTTTACCTGTAAATGACTTTTTCTGTTTTAATCGCAATAATACGCACATGAATAACCGTTTTAAACTCAATGTAAATCGTCTTAAACTTGACCGTTAAAAATATGTTTTTGTGTAGTAAGAGTTGTCAAAGTCTGGAATGCCCTACCTGATTCAGTTGTCTCAGCTACAAATTTTCACAGTTTCAGTCACAAATTGACTTTCAGGGACCTTACTTCATACTTAAGTGGTCAGTAGAGGGGGCGTGCATAAGTGTCTATCATTCCTGTCATATTTTTTATCTCTTATTCTTGTTCTAGTTTTTGTTTGACAAATTCCAATAAATAAATAAACATCATATATTTATAAGTAATTGCTTAAATAGGAAGGAAGGTTTAACTAAACAAATTTTGGGAAGCTACACTCAAAACACAGGTGTTCTAATCATCTAAGAAACAATGCAGTACTGTTAGAAAAGGACACATGGTATGGAGCGTCATCTCTGAGGAGATCAGAAAATTTTAAATTACACGAATGGAGAAAACAGAAAGAAAATGTTCTCCTTTATAATATTGAAATTTAATTCATCCCAAGAAGGGTTTTTTAAAACAACTTACATAGGGATTTTTAGGATTTTAAAATTAAGAAACATTAGGCCTTCTGGCTTGCCACATTTAATGCTGCAGGAAAATGAGAGGAGAGATTATATGGAGTACAGGAGATATATAATCATAATATTCCTTTTTCAGAGAATCAAGGATATCTTGCCCTGCACCTGGAAAGGCATGACTGGGAGGTATCTCCAATTGGGATGGTGCCTGATTGGGCCATGTGGTGGACTTGTGGATGATGGGCAAGGACTTGGGACTTTCATTTGTGTGGGGAAAACTAGAAACTTTCAAATTCCGGTTTTCACAGATATGCCAAAGTGCCTGCTATATGTGGCTTTTTAGATGTTGGTTGGGGTGTGTTAATAGCTGGCTTTTGTTATTAGCTGTCATTTGTTTGTGGGGCCAGCCCTCATTTCTAAGTACTTGATAGGCTGGTGGCAAATCAGTACTCTTGTTAATTGATGTTCGCCAGGTTTCAATCACTACCCTGGCTGTTTTTGTTCCTGCTCGTCCAACAATCTTAGTAACTGCAAAAGTGAATGTGTATCCTTGTTCATTGCAGTGTGAGGCTATTAATAGTTTGGGTCTCCTCGTCTGACTGCTCACTTGTGTTCTTGTATTCAAATTTTCTTCTCTGTAAATAGTTGCTTCCTTATGCCCTCTTGTATATAATCTTTCTGAACTTTAGTATTTGTCTTATCTAATTTGTTGCTACTGCTTTTGTGAATGCATGTTAGGCTAACAATTATCCATCTATTTAGTGTTCTGATTTCAAATTTGAACTAATTCATCCTATTTATTATTCTGAAATTGCTGGAGAACAAGTAGGAAGCAAAATTATAGTAACACCCTGCTTATAGGTTTCCCTTATACATTTGGCTAGGAATGTCTATAGGTGGGGCAAAATTTTTAAAAGGGTGGCTATGATTACCCAAAGCCACAGACCATTTTATGTGTTATGCTATGTATGTACAAAGAAGTGAGGTTTAATTGCACAGTTGAAATACTTTGGCTTGATTTTTTTGACACTTCTTCCCCATTTAGCTGGCAATTTTATGATTCCCACATATTAAAATTATACAAATCTGTGTAATTGTGAGTGGTGACTTAATATTTATCACAAAGATAAAAACAGCACAATTAATTTAAAATGTGACATGGTAAATTTGCCACTGTTAGTGTTTTTCATTTAAGACAATTTACTAACTGAATATTATTTTTTATTCTCATACAGTACTGAAATATATTGCTATTTTGATCCCAAATATGTATAGTTGTTCTTAGATGTCCTACGTGTCTGGATTATTAATCTAATTCTCATCTGTAAATAACAACAATAACAATAATTCAAAAATACAATCACCTGACACATAACATTCTTAAGTGTTATGTTATACTTCATAATAGTATAACGACTGATGAGAAGAAAGAAAATAAAGTTTGGATAGTGGATGTTGCAGTACCTGGAGACAGGAGAATAAAGAGAAAGAACTGGAGAGAATCACAAATATAAGATCTAGAAGTAGAGCAGTTGTAGAAAAAGAAAGAAAAGATACTGTCAATATAATAGCCATATTAATGCAATCCAAAAATATTTGGAGGACTATTATTGGCATTGACAAAAGCACCATCAGTCAATTGCAAAGGCAATTTTACTTGGAACAACTTATACTCTGTGATTTAACCTCATCAAATAACATCTGCCTATCCCAGGTTTTTAGGAAGGACTCAATAGGCGGATTAGAATGCTAAATTCAGTCCAAATATCTGGTGGTGTAGCCAACCATAATAATAATAATTAGAAGCATCAGCATCAGAGGCAGACAAGGTGATGCCAATACTTTTGAAAGTTGTGGAAGACAACTTCATAGCAGCATTGATTAACACACAAAAGAAAGATAAACTGGGTTACCTTTCACCTTCTACTATTATCTCTCATAGGCATTTGATCTATTAGCCTTTAACCAAGGTCTTTAATACCCTCTTTTAATATCATATTTGTTATCTCATTTATCTCAGTAATTTTTATCTAATATTTTGGCAGAAAGTAAATGCACATTGAAATTCTGTATTTGTTTATTTGATGAGAATAAATCTCACTAAATGAAATAAAGCTTGTGATTGACCATATATGCAAGGAATGTTCTGCTGTAATTAACTAAACTGCTACAAGTCTAGTTTACTGCAAATTACAAAACAAATCCACCAAACAGAAGGAAAATTTGATGGTGCTTTAAAAACTGATTCTACAAATGTTATCTCATTTAGAAGTCTCATTATACAGAGACGAAGTTTTCAATAACTATGCATTTTATTGTGGTTTGATAAGATTTACAAGCAATCCTATATGTTGTTACTCATGTATATTTTTCCATTTGTTTGCTACCATGAAACTGGGTATAGGTTGCAGAGTTCTTATCATTCGTAGATTTTGTGAACTACTGTTCATTACTTGTTTTATATTTTCCCTAATTGAACACGGAAAAAAAAATATTGTGTGACAAATAGCAATGAAGTTTAGAAAGGATGATACGTAATATTACATATTTTGTGGATATCAATGTGTGTGGCTTATTGTAACAACTTATATCTATGAAAACTGTATGCTCAAATTGATAAGGATTTTTGTAAGTCTACACAAAAGTTGATTTGTTGCCATTTCATGATCAATTAGATTTTAGTAGCCCAGACTTGGTCACTGCAAATTTTTTTTCAGAAGGCTTCTTCTACAACTATTAGTGTTACTAATGCAATAAAACCACCTTTCAGCTTGTTTTGACACTCCACCTTCTTTGTATTTTGGAAGTTGAACCAGAAATGCACTATCGATACTTGTTAAAGAATAAATCTCATCGAAATAAATGAAATGTACAAATTCAAATTTAATGTTGAGAAAATTTTCCTGGAGAGAAAGCAACTATATTCCTCTCCAGCAGTGCCATTGCAGATGTTAGATTTTATATTGTATTTAGCCGTAGTAAATGATCCATTTGTTATGTATTGATTGATTATGTCAAGAGGGAACGTTGTATGTACACCTTGTAATTAGCAAGAGTTGCTAATGTATTTTCTACTTGCTTGGTCAAAGTAGAGTTCACTACATCCACACCCTGTAGTATAAATGGAGATCCCATTAGATGTAAAATGTATCCAGATATATTTGTATTACTTATTCACTTCCGATCAGTGAAGAAATCACAACCACACAATTGTTTCTGCCTACAGATCTCCTTTAATGGATATGTATTGTAGATGATAACTTGTTTCATGGTTAATTTAAGTCCACCACTGTTTTATTGGTATTATTGTCATGAAAAATTATGGTACCTTATACATTATTTTTATTCAGTACTCCTGTGTTAGATTCACATGATGAGATTTTCAGAGAGAAAATTGTTTCCTGTTTATTTCCCTCTGGATACAAACTACCTACTCCATATCTTTTCTTAAAAGACTACTGTAGAACAATCACTTAACTTCTATTTAACATAAAATCACTGGAATATGAAGGTTGAAAAAATGTAAGAAAGTTTTATTATATTGCATACATTCTTACAAAAAGTATACAAAAACTACTTTTACATAAATTTATATTTACATTATCCAATTCTCAATATAATTTTAAGAACATACACTCAATGAAAAGAAAATGAGAATATTCTCCAGACTTCAGAATCGTCCCTATTAATTAGACCTCAACTTTGCACAGATGGAAATCATTCCTCCCAAAACACATAGAAATTGGAAAGTTCCAGATCAATCCATGCCCAAACTTCTTTCAATCATAAGTTAACTATATTGTTAGGACCAAAACTGCATTTTCTGCAGTTATTTGGTTCTTGGATTAGCAAACTACCATAACCAGTAGTGCTCAAAGAGTTATATAAACTGAATATGCCAAACATACCAAACCTAAAGTGGCTTTAACAAACAAGACTCTTAACATTCATGCATCTCTTTTTCCAAGTAGGCACATTGTCTCAAAATCTCCAGGTATAAAATAATAAGTTAGAAGATCAAATGCTGGTGGATAAAGTCATATTTTTCCCCGTTCTGCTTTTAATCAGACTACGCACCTATTATCTGACAACTGAATTCATGTACTATATTCCCTAGTTCAATGTAGTGACATCTCATACAAAGAGATTTATGTTTTAAAAAGTATTTTATATAAGTTGGCTGCATTAGTTGATCTGTACATGCACTCAGATGACTGTACAAATCTTTGTTTTTTTTTAAATGGGATTTTGTATGTGTAATGAGAGATTGAGGGAGAGTAGAACATGATGTTTGTGGGCAAAAGAACGTATTGTATCCTATTAAATTTCAATCACTGTTACATTGAGGCAAGGACAGCCCATTGTTAGTGTTATACTTTTTAGCGTACATATTGTCCTGCATGTTTTAGATTGCAATACAAGGCATATTTCAAGTACATAACTATTATAGGTACACAATATTCCTGAAGAAGTTTCTGAATAAGAAATTGAAAATTTGGGATTTTTAAAGAATTCATATATAGAATTTTTATAATTCAATCAGAGGGACAATCTTTTTCAGAGTATAAGACGCACCAAGGTTTTGAAGAGGCAAATGTGAAAAAAAAAGTTTTTGCACTGTGCGAACCTCCCAAAAACGGCCTGTTTTTTGCAAAAATGGCTACCCCTCCTTTTTTTAAAAGGGCATGAATAGCCTTTAGGAGGCTTGTAGAGTGCTCCTGGGGGTGGGATGGGGACAAATTGTTTTGGGGGGACAAAAAATGGGTTGTTTTGCTCATTTCTGCCCCCCCCCCCAGCTCCCAGGAGCTCTCTGAAAGTCTCCTAAAGTTATGCATGGCCATTTTGGGGAAGGGGCAGGGTTTCAGGAGGCAAAAAATGCTTATTCAGTGTATAAGATGCACCCAGATTTTCAGCCACTTTTTTGAGGGAAAAAGGTGCGTCTTGTACTCCAAAAAATACGGATTTTTTCATTGTGTAATTTGATCCTAGATAACCATATTCAGACGTAAACCTCAACAAGTCTAATGAGGTTTACTTCATGTACTTGAACTAAGAGAACTGCAACTATATGTACCAATTGTTTTGTTTATGATTTGGAAAAGCTCAGTGAATCTACAGCTTGGAAGTAATCTGTGTCTCATTGCCACAACAGCACAACCAGACCTGATCTTTTGTAGTCTCTTCCTAAAGCATGGGAACATCAGGATAGCTTTACAAGTCAGAACTACAATTGGAAGAATAACTGCTATTATAAATGTGGGTGGAGTATACCATAAGTACTGGTGTAGATCAATCCATTTATCCCATGCAAATACTAGTGCATGAATAGTACAAAGCAGCAACGCTAAATATCCCATCTTGCTCTAGGGAAAAAAAAGAAGAAATTTTAATTAGTGTTAATTAATATTAAATATAATTCACAGTACCTGCTAGATACATATATTTAGGAGTATCAGTTGACAAGGGTAAAAAGAACAGCTTAGTCTATTCATGGGGATTAAGAGCAACTTGATATCGCGAACCAGCAGGCATGGAAATAAATGTTCATTTGCTTCTGACTGCAGGAATCAAAACTGTGTCAAAAAGAAAGCTAAAAGAATTGGTTCAAAAGTTGATAATCTTAAATGTTTTAAAATTCTACAAGAAATTGATGAATACTTTTTGTTGTTCTTAATATCTATTAGTTCCAAAACATTAGTCAGTAAAATATTAATATGTAGTTTAAAATAATCAGGGTCTCCATATCTGGACTTTTTAAGACATATTATGTAAAATGTATGAAATTCTGCAACAGTGGTGTAGAATACTAATAAATAAATATTTTATTATCTGAATGTGAAGAGTGTAATACCTTCATTCTAAAGCAGTGTTTCTCAACCTTGGCAACTTGAAGATGTCCGGACTTCAACTCCCAGAATTCCCCAGCCAGCGAATGCTGGCTGGGGAATTCTGGGAATTGAAGTCCGGACATCTTCAAGTTGCCAAGGTTGAGAAACACTGTTCTAAAGTAAAAGGAAATATTTTTCAACCAAAGAGCCTCTCTTTCTCATAACAGTTCCATGAATTATATATCAACAAGCAGAGTTGAAATCAATTGAGATGGGAAAATGGGACTAAGTTTACAGGTATCTCTCTCTTTCATGCATCCCATCATTATTTCATCATTTCAACTGGTTATAGCAGAGATTGAACATCAGGCTTGTAACACCCAAGTTCATGCCCTGCTACTAAACAATCCTTTGTAATAATCCATCTGTCCGTCCATATACCTGAATATAATGAAACTCTCTCCAAGTCAATGAATAGCTGACAGATGGAATTGATGTTACTGCCAGCAGAGCCAGCAAAGCAAGTGCCAGAATTCCTAGAGATACATAAATCTCCATTCTCCAGACATCATGTTCAATCCAGGCATTTTCCTTTTTTTTCTGTACCTGTGGAAATAATATTACGGTTGGAAAAAATACCAGAAGGGCACCTTGACAGCCTACATATGCTTAACATTCAATTCTAGTTGTAAAGATTTTGGGGGACTGTATAGATAACTCTCTAGCAGGGGTGAAATGCTGCTGGTTTGGAGCTGTTCGACCCAACTGGTAGTAAAAAAAATGCTACCGGTTTGGGTGAACTGGTTATTTCTGACAATCAGCTGGATTTCCTGCTTTCTAGCTAATCTAAATTGCGTTGCACAGCAGATTCAAACCCCCCCCCCCCGCTGTTCTTCTTACCTTTGCAGGTGAGCTCAGTAGCAGGCTCCGCCCACCTGCTTGGACATGTTTTTGATGCTCTGTCCATGGCAGGTTCTGCACATGTGCAAAGGTGGCGCACAAGCGAAGTGCGCACCCATTCACATTTGAGAATCAATAGCAAAGATAAGTACATTAACCACTGCCCTCTAGAAATCAGATTAAATGGAATGACAGCCTATTGTCATTTCTGCGATTGAAATATAAGCAGTGGTTACATCTCAGACAACCCTGGAGTTTCCCCGTGTAAAAGTACACATGGGTCAGGAATTGCAGTGGGATTAGGGAGAAAAAAATAAATGTATATGTGTAAACAAGACCACCTCTGTATTTGTTTAACAACAAACTTAAACAAAATAGGAGTCAGCTGCTGCATTTTCTCAGCTTTGTGTACCAAATTAAGATGTATCCATATTTAAATTATCCTGTTGTTTATACCAATGACAAACAGAAATTGCATCAGCCTACACCAAAGCAAAGTCAATTAGACTGAATATTTACTTACTTCAGCAAAGTTTTAACTCCCTAAGAAGATTAGTTCCAATTCCTTGTTAACTTGATTTTCCCAGCATGACTCCCTTTATTTGCTGACAAACAGAATTCCTTCTCAAGCTAAATACAACCTTTGACATATTGTGACAGGTAGTGCACTAAGGAATAATATTTTAAGTGACTAATCAAGGGAGGTTCTCTTGGCAACCACTATTAATCTGCTAGGACAGTTCCTGAATCAAAATGTTTTACAAAAAGTTATATTATACAGGTAGTCCTTTAGAGCACAATTGAGCCCAAAATTTCTGTTGTTAAGTGAGACATTTTAAAGTGAATTTTGCCCCATTCTATGACCTTTCTTGCTGCAGTTGTTAAGTAAATCACTACAGTTGATAAGTTAGTAACATAGTTGTTAATCTGGCTTCCCCATTGATTTTATTTGTCAAAAGGTTACAAAAGGTAATCATATGACCTTGAGGCACAGCAATGGTCATAAGTATGAACTAATTGCCAAGCATCTGAATTTTGGTCACATAATTGTGGGGCTGTTACAAAAGTGGTGTGAAAAATGTTCCCGACACTTTTTTCAGTGCCGTTGTAACTTTGAACAGTCACTAAATGAACTGTTGTAAATCATTTAGGACTACCTGTAATTGACGTGCCCAAATAACAAATGATCAAAAAGTTAGCATGGGAGATAGGATGCAAATTACATATTTTTTTTTCTTCACATTGCTTTGACAAACTTTTTGCATTATATACTTTGGGCAAACCATTTAAGATTTCTAGCAATGTTTTGTGTCAATGATTTTCAGTGTGCAAAAAAAAACAACAACTTTCAGCTACTGTTCTTGATAGGTTCTACTAAGTTGCCTTCATTGGGTAAAAAGCCCAATTCCCATCCTCAATTCAACAACAATTCTCAAGTTGTTGGGAATACGTAAAATAGCATAGTATGTATCTATATATAAGAATAATCCAATGGAATTAATGGAGCCTATTGTGATGAAGCATGTACAGAATTAGAAGCCTTTCTTTTCTTCACTGAATCCATTTTTTCAACATTACCGATTAGAGACTAGATCACCATAAATGCACACGTGGGTGCATTTGTTTATGTAGCTAAACTGTAATAATACATACCTGTTGATATGCCCAGTTTAAGAGTTTGTATCTGTAGGATCTCCTCAGTGGATAGCACAAACTGTAACAGGCATGCATGGAACCAAAAAGAAGCTAAGAAGCCCAAATTGTTTTCTTGATAACATCCATCTGTCTAACCATTGTGGAAAACGTCTATACTTAGTTCCATAATGGAATTGGAAACCTGCAGCTAATATCCCAGGTAAATAAACCAAGGCCAGAAGAGTAATTGATACCACTGGTAAGACTTGTTTATCACCAAGATTGGAATTTTATAAAATACATTTTCTTGAGCAGTGACAAAGGGATGGATGATGTCCCTTAGGAAAGTATAAATAAATATAAACAAGAGAGTATTAATGCTGTTTTCACTGGTAAATGCCATTTAGGAAAAATATCATATTCGCAAGTACTTATTGGGAGGAGACTCAAACTCATCTGTGTAGGTCCTTTCATGCATGCGAGAGAACATTTCTTCAGGAACGCCAGGAGCTTGTAAATCCATTAGCTGAAAAGAACAAAAGGTACACATAAGCCTATAGAATGATGCAGTATTACTAGCAATAGTAGATGCGTGCATTGTTTTTCTTTGTACATTAATGCCAACATAAGATTCCTTCCATCTGAAATTTCTCTAAGCCTCAGATTTTAGGTTACAGGAATTTGTATAATCTGAGGTTGTATTTCATTAGCTTAGTCATGTGTAACTTTCGGGAAGCTGGTACTTCTATATAATGTTTTCTCACAATATTTTGCGAAGTTTTGAATTAGTGGGAAAACATTTTAGCCAATGCAGAGATCTGAAGATCTTAAATTGCATTGTTTTATGATCTTTGAAGTTGGTTTAGTAATGTAAAGCTCTTAAGAGGAATATAGATTTTTATGGGAATAAAGCTATAGCTTACAAAATCATTTTAAAATGGAATCCTATATTGGAAAGTATTTTATGATATTTGAAACTAATATTCTTTACTCACTAAAGTTTTGTTTCTCTAACAATATAGCTAAAATTATCTTGGTTAAGATAGGAGAACCATGTTTTTCTTAAAGATAGATGTGAATATGGTTGAATTTTAGGTTCCAAAAAATGCAGAATAAATGTAGTGTACTTTCTTCTTTATTGCAATATGTTAACCTAAAATTATAGCGACAATTGTAGACTAAATGTTATCTCTTCTACAGGCCATTTAAATTCAACAAGACAACTTTAATGTTAATTAAGGGGTTCTTTATATTAATAATGTTTCTAAATTCCATATAACTTCCTGCACTGAATGGGAAAGTCAATGCTTTTACACTCTTACAACATCTTAAATATTTTATTCAAGGATGCATTTTTATGTTAATAATATTAATTCAGCTAGTAGGTTTTAATGCATAGCTTTGCCAGAAAGCCCAAAGCACATTTCCTACATTATCACGGGAATATAAATAAAGAACCCAATGTGTTAAAAAACAAACAAGAACCTTTTTAACAAAGTAAATCACTGCACCAGAACCTTTCTGGTGAACATTATATCCTGTGAAATAATACCAGAATGTCTCTGAGCAACTTGCACATTTTAAAGAATAGTGAACCAATAAAAAGGAAAAAAGACCACATACATTCAGACATATCACAGTATAGACATTAATATCCCCCGCCCCTCAAGTAATAAAGACTCCAAGGCATCCTACCACAAGGATAGGGAAAATAGGCAAATATTTAAAGACTTCTGGAACCTATCATATCTCTGGAGGGATATTATTCAACAGAGAAAGCATGCTTCCTAGGTCCTGTCAGGTACCATTGTTTGATTAAAGAAAATTGAAATGTACCAATATTACCTGGTTTTTACTGGATGGACAGAAACAATGGAAGAAATAATCTGGTCTTATACCATTAAAGGCTTTATAGATTATAGCCGGCACATGAATTGCATCTGGAAGCTCACTGGAAATCAATGCAACTTGTTCTGTAGTGGTGCACATGGGCATATTGAGGGTTGCCCATTGCCCATACTACTGCATTCTGAATCAGCTTTTGAGTAGTCTTCAAGGAGAGTCCAACTACATAAGAACTAGGCATGCATCATCTGGAGGCCCTATAATTCCAGGAATGTCTGTCACTTGCATGATAGATGGAAGTATGAAAAAAACTGTCTTGGATACAGCATCTGCTCTTTGCCCCAGGAACTGTGAGTCCCAGAAGAACACCAGATTGTGCACCAGTCAAAAGTGGAGAAGTTTAAAGAAAGTTCTTAGATAAGCGGGAAGGGGGGAGTCAAATACAAAGCCACTCAATCTTGGCACAATTGAATCTGAATCTGTTGCTCATCATCTGGACTCACAGCTTCCAGACATTGGGACAAGGCACTGACAGAGTCACTTGGTCCATCCAGGATCAAGATGTTAGGTATCACGTACATATTGATGATACTGGACTCTAAGCCAATGGATGACTTCCCCAGTTGTTTCATATAGATATTCAGTAGGAGAGAAGATAGCACTGAGCCCTGAGCCATTCTACAAATGAGGAATATATGTTTCATGCTTGGTCAGATCCAGCAACCAGAACTATATACAAAAATTAACACCCACAATTAAGCAATAGGTTTCTTCTGACCACATCCCGATCCCATGTCTATGAATGTGTTTTTGGCATTGTAGTGAACTGACATCATAGCCCTTTTAAGGTTCCTTCTGAGTCTGTTTTCTTGTAGTTTTAGAAACTTGATGTAGATATCTCGGTTTCTACTGTGTGTCCATTTGAAATAAAAAAACTCTTGCTTATTACCATTATTCATCACTATTGATAATTAAGTGCTGCATCTACTGCACCCCTCAGAAAAAAATGCAGATGGGGCACCAAAGTACCATCCAAGGACAATTTAGAACAGATTACAAAAAATACAAAAATTACCGCTTTGCTGAAAACCTCCTGTGTAATTTCAGAGTTCATTTCTGATTTTCATCTTGATCCATATTCTTCAACCAATGACTGAGGTTCTGTATATAGTTACTGGATGTCTGAAAACAATTTCAGGAGTTTTTGTTACTTATTTGCATTAAAAAAGATGGTATTAGTGAAATTTATAAACAATCAAAGATATTTCTTTAAGAAATCTTTTTTTTAATAAAGAAGAGAAGGCCAAAATGTTCTTGCTAACCTAATGAAAGAATAAGTATTTATAGTCACATTAAAAAAACTTGGATTAGAAAATATAAAAAACCAATGATGTGGTGTCATTCATAATTACTAATTTCTAATAATTTGGATTTTTAATATTTGAACTTGATAGATTTAAGTCAAGAATGTCACTAATCTGACTCAGATATTTCTAAAATCTACTCGGGATTTTAATTTTAGAATAACATAGTTGGAAGGGACCTTGAAAGTCTTCTAGTCAACTCCCTTCCTACAAATGGATATTGAACGTCTTCTTTAAAGTTCAGTATTGGAGCATTCACAAAATGCTGGAGGCAAGTTGTTCCCACTGATTAATTGTTCTAACTGTCCGGAAAATTTCTTCTAGTTCTAAGTTGCTCTCCCTGATTAGTTTCCACCCATTGCTTCTTGTCTTACCTTCTCTTCTTTGTGGCCAGCCCCTGAGATATCGGAAGACTGTTATAATGTCTTCCATAGTCCTTCTTTCATTACACTATCCAGTTCCTGCAACCCATTCTTCATAAATTTTAGTCTCTAGTCTTTAATCATATTTTGTTGCTCTTCTCATGCACTCTTTCTAGAGTCTCCACACTCTTTACATCGTGGTGACCAAAACTGGATGCTGTCCTAAGGTTAAGATTGATTCCTTTTCACGTCATGTTGATGTTCCAATTTTAACGAAAAATCCTGCCACTATTTTATAGAAATCTGAGAATATTTTTATAAACAAAACTGAATTTTGACATGGATTTTGAGATTCACAGATGTTCACCATCATCTCCCTTTTAAATAATCTAACTTTGGTACAAAACCTGACTGGTTTTATGATAACCTCAATCATTACTTTATTATTCAACTTGGATTTGATTTTTATGCACCCAACACAAAGTCAAATAATACTGAATTGCTGAATCTGCATCCTACCCCCAAAACAATGGAAACAAAACCAGAAAAAAACCAAAGAAAACATTTCTTTATTGTGAGTGAAGCGAATATTTTCCTAAGGTGAAAAGAAAAATGAAAACATGGAATAGGATACTTGCAAGCTTTGCTTCTTGGATATGACATAAATAGATCTTTGCCCAACATCTTCAGTTATAACTACCCCAAATTCTAATTGATGTGATTTGCATGTCATAAATTATTCATATTATAAAACTTTATGATGTCTAATGTTAGAAGCCCCTATGTTCTATAGAGGAAGCCTGGTTTGTTTGGCTCAAGACAACAATGACTTCAGGGCATCATTCAGACTTTTACAGAAATATCAATACTGTGGCCTTCCCAATACCTAGGCTGACATTGCATGGCAAAAACCATAACTCAGTGGTTCCCAACATGGGGCCCAGGCCCCTCAGGGGGGCAATTTGATTTTTAATGGGGGCAATTTGAACCTTGTTTAAACCAAGTTAATGGCCTTTTAGGTTTGGGGCATAACCCCAAAATGGTTGGGAACCACTGATCTAATTAAAAGAGTTACAATTCTGTTTATTGTGAGAGAGACTACAACTATTAACTGCTTTTCAATTATACTTCCTTGGCGATAGCTGTTTCTCATAACTTCCAGGTCCTTGATCTCCAAATACTGAATACTAAATAAAAATGCTAAAAATGAAGATATTAAAGTTTGCTGTTCCAGCAACTCCTCAGTACAGGTAGTCCTTGACTTACAACAGTTCATTTAGTGACCGTTAAAAGTTACAACATCATTGAAAAAGTGACATGACCATTTTTCACACTTGCAAATGTTTTGCATCCCCATGATAGCAATAGCAATAATAATAGCAATAACAGTAGACTTATATACCGCTTCATAGGCCTTTCAGGCCTCTCTAAGCGGTTTACAGAGTCAGCATATTGCCCCCAACAACAATCCGGGTCCTCATTTTACCCACCTCGGAAGGATGGAAGGCTGAGTCAACCCTGAGCCGGTGAGATTTGAACCGCTGAACTGCTGATCTAGCAGTCAGCCTGCAGTGCTGCATTTAACCACTGCACCACCTTGGCTCATGATAATGATTTACATTTGAATGCTTGATGACTGATTCATATTTGTGAGAGTTGCAGTGTCCAGGAGACATGTAATTGCCTTCTGACAAGCAAAGTCAATGTGTAAACCAGAATCACTTAACCACCGTTATTTATTTAAAAATACAGTGATCCACTTAACAAATGTGGCAAGGAAAGTCATAAAATGGGGCAAAGCTCACTTAAATTTCTCATTTAACAGCATACATTTTGGGCTCAATTGTGGTCGTAAGTTGATGACTACCTGTATTTATTTTAGCCTTGCTACATACTTAATTTTTATGTAGAGGGATGAATAGCATGGTTATCACTTAGATTACATAATAGTTTATATCTGTTACCTAGACATTTGTAGAAAGAAAACTGCAGCCCTTTTTAAAATATAGAAAGGTTTGGGTGATTGACTTTACCCTGATGCCTAAATCAATAGTTCTAAGTTTATCAAAACACACTTAGGCAGAATAAAGTCTTAACGAGACCTTAAGGAGGTCTCATTGCTGAGTATCCATTCCCAAGAATGAAATCCTATCCAGAGTTATCTGAATGTAACTTTGTTTTAGGGCAGTGGGAATCATCCAGCAGGGTATTTTGCATTGGTACAACTTTGGCCACCATCATGCACACACAGATAATCCTTGACTTACAACCATTCGCTTAATGACTGTTCAAAGTGACAACAGCACTGGAAAAAAAGTGAGTTTTAACTGTTTTTCACCCTTACAACTGATGCAGCATCCCCATTATCACATGATCAAAATTCAGGCAACTGGCAACTGGCATGTATTTATGACAGTTGCATTTCCATGTGATCATTTGTGACCTTTCAGCTAGCTTCTCACAAGCAAGTCAATGGAGAAGGGCAGATTTGCTTAACAACCACATGATTCACTTAAAACTCAGTGATCTGCTCACAATTGTGGCAAAAAGGTCATAAAATGAGGCAGAACTTAGTTAAGAACTGCCTGCTTGGCAACAGAAATATTGAGCTCAATTATGGTCAAGGACTACTTGTTAATGCTCTTACAAGTAGTTTGCACAACCTTGTTTTATTGCACTCAGACCTTCACAAAACTTGGCATATTAACTGCCTGTCAAAGAGCTTGAGAATGTGTAGAGGTGCCAAATATGGGAATATATGTAGCTCAGAGTTGAAATGTGAATCCATGAATCTACTCCCTTTTAGTAATGAAGATGCTACCTAATGGAGTAACAAAACATCTACAAGAAAACAATCAGGTCAGAGAGCACCAAGGGTTCCAACCTTGGCAACTTTAAGGCCTGTGAACTTCAATTCCCAGAATTCCCCAGTCAGCTATATTGCCAAGATTGTATACTCCTGTCCTAGAAGGTACAGTAAAAATGTGTCCTTTTTAACTCTTAATTCAGCAAAGCAAAGCTTGGAAGAGCTGGGGTGTCATTCTCTGAGCTGTAAATATCAAAGTTAGTTCTGTGATACCTCAATATGAAAAGTGTGTAAAAAGTGTGGCTGTGCACAGCAAATGCAAGCAGGGAAAAATGTTCTTAGTCCTTTCCCTTTTGCCCTAGTACTGTCTCTGCCACTTTCAGTTCTTTTCCTCCCTTTTCCTGCTGATGCTGCAAAAGGCAGGGCGCCAGGCAGCTCCTGTACTGAGATCTCACGATAGAGGGTGCTTTGCTTTCTATGCCAGCGTCATCTAAAATTAACAGATTCAAATCTACTTACACCAACACTCAATTCATTCTCCACTTATTGTCTTCTGTGACTCAAATGACCCAGCAGGCTCCAGAGGGTTCTAAGAGTTGCCAACTCTAACCAAAACTTATCACCACACACACACCAAAAAAAGGGGGGGGGGGAGAACTGAAAACAGTCCCAGATGAATACCCAGTGGTGAAAAGGATAGTTTGAACAGTTGCATAACATAATAAGATAAAATTGATTCTATAAGTTCCCACCGAGCAGAAATATTTCTGGTTCTTACAGTTCCTTAGAACTCTAGGCTTCCTGTTTCCAAAAATCCCGTTAGAGCCAGCCGCATGTCATCACATAGTATATTCCGAATTTGCTTCCCTTTTCAAGAGCTGCCGCTCAGAATGGACAATTTTTGGTCACTTAAAACTCTCCAGCGAAATTTGTGGCTTTGGGATCTTGTGACGTGGGCGACCCCGTCATGTATTCCTGCTCATATTGCTTTTGTTCGGGTGTTCAGGTTTGCACTAGGGAGGAGGGGTGTGTGTGTGAGTGTGGGTCTTTACAGCTTCTCTAACTAATAACCGAGCCCACCCCCCACCTCCCGGCGATATTTGCTGAGCGACGGAGGTGTGGATGGGCTGCTCTCTCACTCGACTGCCTGCCCGACAGAACTTGGTTCTGTTTTTGGTGCTGGGGAATATTCAGCAACCGACCGCTCTGAACTTACGACTTTCTCCCCCTCAACTCCGGGAATCCGGGCGGAACGATTCAGCCGGTGCAGCGTTTCAGCCAGCCCGGCGTCTCTGCTCAGCTCCACCCTGCGCAACATGCGGCCGTGTCGCTTCATCCTCCCCTTCCAGCTCCGCCTTCCCATCCCTAGTTTGTATTTTTTTTTTCCCCGGGCGTGCCCCGCCTTTCTTCTGCCTGCAGGACTTGGCTGATTGATATGTAAAACCAGCTCGTTAATCAAATGAAAGAGGCGATGTGCGGGAAAGGCAAACTTTGAAGAATATGCAGATGTAATAAGCAAACCTCTCTGTTCTCCCCAATTCAGGTCTGAGCCTGGTGTCGAAGCCAATGATGGATGCCAGACACGAGGTGCAGGTTTTCTGATTGCTTTTTATTGGAGTACTCCAAGGAAAAGTGTTCCTGGTCAAAAGGCCAAGAACAAAGGATTAAGAAAGCTTTATACTTTTCACTAAAAGAGAAGGCGGGACAAGGTGAAATAATAAGAATATCCTCTAATAAACATTTTAGCAATAATGCTACAATTTGTTCTATTGGTCTATAGCTGTCCCATTCCTAAGGCTTGGCTAATGAATGCCCCAGGAGTTATCTAATAGACATTTCATTTGCTGCAGACCATCTCCATTGCTAACTTTTAGCTGAGGTCTGCAAGTTGTCTAATCCTTGTTATCAACTTTCTAACTACCCATAATTGCTACAAGCTTTACACATGCATATTTCCTGTTGATAAGCATTATTTGTTCTTGCCAGACACACATCCCAATTACAGCTTCCTGATTTACTTTCAACTGTGTGCAATGATTTTGCTTTAGCATCCAGCCCATCATCCCCCCCCCCCCGATTATTATCTGAAAATAATCTAATTTTCCAAGATTCACCCAACATGGATATCCTGTACTGGGAGACCCCCTCCCCTTCAGTTTGCTTACAGGTGGGGAGGCAAAGCAGATGGCATTGTAATGCACAACAGGTGATTAAGAGAACAATGACTATGCCTGCCAGTGTCATTATTAAGTACTTAATCAGTGAAATCAGGCAACCATTCTGTCAGCCAATGCCACTAGTCTTTCCATTCCTCCATGGGATGGGGAGTGGGGTTGCAGCTATCTTTGCGATGTGTTTAGTTCAGCTGTGGAATTCCTCCAATTTGTCCAGAATAAGCACACAGCATGTTGTCCAAGTAGTGCACACACATCTTCTTAGGATGCCAATATCATATCCAGAACCATTCTATTCTGAGCTGTCCTTATCCGAATGGCTTCTTGTTCTTTTGCTGCAGCAATAAAAAAAACCTCCCCAGTCTCATTAGCTAGGATTTCCTCCACTGCTTGTATATGGCACAAAGCATTATTGAGGGACCAGAGCCCACGGAACAAAGTAAGGGGTTGGTATTCTTCAGTACTTTCTGAATTGTTCAAATTCCTATGGTTTCCAATCTTTTTTTCAGTTAAAGTGGGAATAATATAGGTGGGTGGGAAGAGCACAGATACATAACAAATCATATGGTCTCATCCTGACAGTTGTTAATCTATTTGTCTTAATATCTTAGCCTTCACACACAGTGATGCACCAATCAGCTAGTGGTAATAATTGTGTAGCTCCTAATTCTAGTGTGGGTAGCTACAAATACCTTTTGGGGAAATGTTCTAATTGAGAAAACACCTATGGGAGATCACAGTTCTCCCCTCACACAACTATGGTTCCAGAGGCTTTTGATTCCAGAACAATAACTTAAATCCCAGTTCTTCTACTGAGAAAGTCACAAGCTGCGTAGTCCAAGAATCGTGGGTATTTCTTCACTCTGGAAGTGATGTATCCAAGATGCCAGGCCTTCCACTTTTAGTGCTGTATGGGTGGTCTGAAGCACTTGAAATGGCCCCTTTCACTGCTGATCCAAGGAGGTTGTTGGTCCCACGTCTTTACAAGCACCCAGTCTGCAGGCTGAAATGGATGCACTGGGTGATCTAGTCCTACAGATAACGGGAAAGAAAATTCATAACCCCAGCGAGTTGTCTTATATATTGGTACAAGGTCAGCTTGCCCACCAGTGGGATGGACCTCTCTTCTGCCTTTACGGGGGATGTGGTCATCCAAAAAGGGCCCCAAAGAGGCTCAAGCCTATTTGCTTTTGAAGTGCAATGTGAATCCTCATCAAGTAGCAAAGTTTGTGGTGAGGACAGATGAGTGTCCTAGCATAGCTTAGCTAGCTATTGTTTTTGTAAATCATTGCAAATTTTTCCATAGGACTAATTGCCAATTGCCAGGCTGAGTAAAGCTTCCAAGTAATGTTTAACTGCTCACACAAATGTAGCTATGAAATATGGATCACAATCAAATGATATACTATTTGGCAGCCCAAACCTAGGAAAATTTCTTCCAGTAGGACATTTACTACTTCATGATCTTTATTAATCCTGCAAACCAAAGCCTCAGGCCATCCTGTGAAGGTACATCCTAGTCCCAAAACATACTTAAAACCTTGCTTTCTAGGTAATTCAGTGAAGTCTATTTCTCAAATTGCTCCTGGGTAGTTGCCATTAAGTTGGACTCATAGGGATGGGTGCCTTGCTGCTTTTGGATTATTTTACCACAGGTCAGACAGGCTGCTACAGCTTGGAAATAACAGAAGAGATCTTTGCCTACTACACAGCATGTCATAAAATCTACCAGTGCTTTGACCCCTAATGTGTGCCAGCATGTATTTGTTATAAAAGAATCTTTAGAGGTGTATCTAGTAGAATAAATTTGCTCTCTACCCTCCACCATCCAACATTCCCCTCCTTGCTTCTGATAAACTTAGCCCATGCCCTGTCCCTGAATGTAAAAGAGCGCGGGGAAGTGGGTATGAAAGGACACATGGAATTAGGGAAGCTGTTAATTCTGAGTGTTGTAGGGCAGCTTCCTTAGCAGCCCTATCTGCAGCTTGGTTACGTTTCGTGTAAAGGGTGTCTTCCTTAGAATGCCCCTTGATGTGTATGACTGCTACTTCTTTTGGCTGCCAGACTGCTTCCAATAATTGTTAAATTGTGGACCATACTTAATAGTTGACACCTTTGTATTTAATAATCCTCTTTCCTTCCATAAAGTTCCATGGGTGTGAAGATTCCAAAGGCATATTTGCCATCTGTGTAAATATTTACTGTTAGTCCTACAGCAAGCTTTAAGGCTCTAGTTAAAGCTACCAGCTCAACCAGTTGAGCAGAAGTGTTTAGTGGTAATGGTTTGGCTTGGTTTGGCTTGTATAACCTCCCACACTGTGACCACTGCATATCCTGCCTTTCTCAGACCTTCCATCGTAAAGCTACTAATCTGTAAACCATTCACAGTCAGCATTTGGGAGAGGCTGATCACTAAGATCGGGTCAACTGACATATACAGAATCCACCACCTATACGCAATCATGATACAATTCAGTATCCACCTAGGGCAAAAGTGTGGCTGGATTGAAGGTATTGCATACCTTTAATTGTATGGCTGCAGAGTCAAGCAGCATAGTCTGATACTTGGCTTGACAGCCCCCAGTCATCCAAAATGCTCCCTTCACTTCCATAATCTCCTGAACCCCGGTGGGACTTTGACGACTAGATGTTGTCCCAGTGTTAATTTTTGGGCTTCCTCAACTAGCAGGGCAGTTGCTGCCACAGCTCTCAAACAGCCAGACCATCCCAATGCCACCCCATCTATTTGCTTACCAAAATAAGCCACAAGCCTTGCCATGAGCCTAGTTTCTGAGAACTCCTGCTGCAATGTTTTTCCACTCATGTACAAAGAGGGTAAAAGGTCTAGTGGGGTCATGAAGCCCCAGTGCCAGTGCTTTCATAAGCTCACTCTTTATTTATTGAATGCTTGTTAGCATTCTCCAGTCCATTCAAATATTTTCCCACCCCCCCTTTAACAGCCTCATAAAGGGGACTTGACAATAAATCGAAAATTAAGAATCCAAATTCTACAAAAAAAAACAGCCATCTCCAAGAATCCCAATTGTTTTCTATTAACAGGGGGCTTTAATAGATTGCTCCCCTCTTTAGGCTAACAGCGTCTGCTGTCCTGCAGAGATGCCATACCCTAAGTTTTCACCTCCTGCTGTGCAATTTGGGTTTTTGTTGTTTCAGGCACATTATAGCCTTTCCTGAAGCCCCAACAAAAGGCATCTCATCAGTAGTGAGATGAAAATACGTCTGTTAAGGACAGAGCTGCTGGCTCCTGTATCTATTAAACCTTATGTTTAGATCCCCCAATCATGGTGGGTTGGGGGAGCAACAGCTCCCTGCCCCTGGCCTCTTCACTCTTCTTATCTGCTTGCATGGCTATAGCCACCATGCATCCACTCTTCCAATATCCTTCTTTTCTGCATATAGCACACTGGTAGGGTCCCAAGGGGACCTTTGCTCTTCCATGCCCATAATACTTTCAGATTCCCTAAACTCCCACTCCTTGCCACCTCTTCCATTTATCCCCCTTCCTTCCACCTTTTCTTGCCTAAGGACATTTTCTAGGAAGGTAGCATTTTGTGGAGCCTTCTGAATTTCTTTCTCATTTCTTCTTACCCTCCAGTAAGCTATCTCAACTAAGTCTGAAATATCTTTCTACAGGTACCTCCTACTTTCTGTAACTTTCTTCTAATATCCCCTGCTGACTTCCCTATAAAAATCATGTTTATCATTTCCTGATTATCCGAGGCTTCATGATCTTGAAGGGGAATAGTAATAAGGATACAAACTTGTTGGTTTTAGTAGAAAATTTGCTTTCTGTAACACACATATATTATGCCTTGTGTTTGTAACATATAAACTTGCATGCTGTAAGTGCCTTTTGTTCCCTGCAACTGACTTCCTGTGGCACTGTTATTAGGGTCTGTAGAATATCTGGCAAATGTCAAAATGTGGGATCCTTGCCATTTGAACTCTTATCAATCTGCAATCTATGGGCATAGAACTTATCCCAGAATGGAGCTGTAAAGAGCTGTAAAAGTGACACCTTTGATATGTCCCCCTTCTGCCTGAGAACTATCTCACCTTTGATCTTGCCCTTCACAACAGGGGGGCAAATGGCCAATCATGGGAACAGAGGAAAGAGATAATGCTGATAAGCCTAGTGAAGAGTATTGTGAAGCCGGGATGTTATTTATGATGTCTCTAAATGTAAAAAGGAGCTACATCTTCTCTGAAGAGGAGTTCTTCCCTGATCCTTGGGGTATGTTGGGAACAACTGACCATCCTGTCTTTAAACTTTGATCAAAGATTAAATGGTGATTGTTAGTCAAGTCTCCGTTTAAGTCTCATGTTGGGCTCATTGTGGCTTGGATGTATTCTCAAACTTCTATGGGTCTCAACGTATTCTCAAACTTTACATTCTTAACCAGCGTATTGCCTAAAATCCTGGTATATTCTTTCAAGAAAAGTCCTCAGGACTCTCAACTTTCTTTTGCCTTTTCATATACTTTTGCAAGATTCTTAATTTAGGGAACTCCATTTTGGATCCCATATAAGATTGAGAATTCTGTAGCCTCATATTGTTCCCATCATCATCCAGATCTCATTCTGGCTCATGAAGGGGGGGGGGGGACTCCAAGCGGCTGTCATCCCTCCTCCTCCTCCTCTCTTCTTCTTCTTCTTCTTCTTCTTCTTTTTTCTTCTTCTTCTTCTTCTTCTTCCTTCTTCTTCTTCTTCTTCAACTGCCGCTCC
This sequence comes from Thamnophis elegans, assembly GCF_009769535.1. NCBI lineage: Eukaryota > Metazoa > Chordata > Lepidosauria > Squamata > Natricidae > Thamnophis > Thamnophis elegans. The sequence continues at coordinate 24,695,467 of NC_045558.1, forward strand.
ACTGCCCCACCACACCACCAGTCTCTGTTTCTCTGGTGTTAAAAGGACATCCATCAATGTCTGAATGTCTGCCCAAGTGGGTCTATGTGTCCTTATAATAGATAAGAATAGAAGAATAGAGAGTGTATTTTCTCTGGCTCTTCCCTGTAACTGGGATTTTGTTGCTTCCAGTTTTAAAGGTCAGAAGTAGAAAATGGTGTGTAAACTAGCACTCAACAGAATCTATTTCCTTCTCCTACCACTATATTTTCTCAAGTGAGACTGCATCTCTGGTTTTGGTTTTGAACGAGATTGGATTTCACCAGAGTCACTCACTGTTGATTACATTGTTCCTTAGCTTTCCCCTTTACTGGCATCACTTTGTCTGGAGTGTCCCATTCCATAAGTAAGTACAGGGTGGCAGACCAGTCTCAGAGTCCTCCAGTTTAACTGGAAGAGCACTGGGTTTCTTTATAAGAAAGGAATCAAAATAATTAACCCCTTTCACAGTCTAGGGATAGGGAGTCAATACACACAAACATTTACACATCAACATACTTACAGATTTATCCTCCATTCAAACTGCTTACATAAAAAATCCACATACAAATATTTCCTTTCATACTTTCTCCAGGCAAACCAATCAATATTATCATTATTTTAGGGAGCTTGCACAAGTCAATGAGCTTCATTTTTTTTTTCAAAATCCTTTTTTAAAGTAAAATAATAAGGCCTTTTTGTTTATTGTTATTAGAGGGTCTTATTCCTCTCCCAAGTCTTGGAAATGACACAACATAGAAACACATATACACTACTTCCACACTCCTCTAACAGAAATGGACTATTAACAAGTTTCACAAATAAACTCAAATATTGTATCTGTTTGAATCTTTTGTTTCTGCAATATTGCTTTTAGTAGCTCAATATTATGAGCTTCCTGAAATGGCAAAAATCACCTGGATTGTCCAAGGCAAGTTGAGGCCAGGCAGACATACAATAATGCGAAAAGGCTGCCTTTGATCCCTATATCTAATCCTCCTAATATCTCTGAGGCAAAATACAACCCAACAGCAAATCTTTGGGCAGCTTCTCTTTTGGCAATTCTTTCGCTCCTGGACCAGTTTCCCATTTCAAAGCCGGATCTCAGGTGGATTCCTCTAATCCCCTGGGACATCTCCTGTCCAGTCCTTATCTTTCATCCACATTTTGCCTCTTTCTGTTCCACCACCAGTTCCTGCTCCTCGCTTTTCTTCAGGGTTTCAGCCTTTGAGTTCAGTTTAAGAAGTCACCAAGGATCTTACTGCGGCTGGACATTCATTTAGACAGTGGCTCATAGCATTCAGTCAACCCACTCTTTGCATCAGTGGGACACGTGGATCTCTGCATTACCCCTTGCTTTTCAGAGTACTCAGTTATTATCAAAAGACTTATGAGCTCTGAGGGCGGCTGGCAGTGCAGAAACACACAGTCCTGGTCACCGACCAGGAGTTTTATTTCAGAGCAATCACACACCTTTCAGCCACTAAGTCTTACCCGTCCAGGGGCCTTCCCCTGGTAATCTGGTGCCTTCCAATTGAATCTAGACGTGGAATTCCTGACGAGTCCCCAGATTGTTGTCCCCAATTCGGGTCTGAGCCTGGTGCAGAAGCCAATGATGGACGCCAGACATGAGGTGTAGGTTTTCTGATTGCTTTTTATTGGAGTATTCCAAGGAAAAGGGTTCCTGGTCAAAAGGCCAAGAACAAAGGATTAAGAAAGCTTTATACATTTTCACTAAAGGAGAAGGGGGACAAGGTGAAATAATAAGAAATATCCTCTAATAAACATTTTAGCAATAATGCTACAATTTGTTCTATTGGTCTATAGCTGTCCCATTCCTAAGCCTTGGCTAATGAATGCCCCAGGAGGTATCTAATTGACATTTCATTTGCTGCAGACCATCTCCATTGCTAACTTTTAGCTGAGGTCTGCAAGTTGTCTAATCCTTGTTATCAACTTTCTAACTACCCATATTACTACAAGCTTTACACATGCATATTTCCTGTTGATAAGCATTTTTGTTCTTGCCAGACAGACACAACACATCCAATTACAGTCTTCCTGATTTACTTTCAAGTGTGTGCCATGACTTTGCTTTAGCATCCAGCCCAACATTTCCATCAGCCAGTTCAAAAGCAAGGCACTCTGCGATCTGAAAAACCACACCGCCACACACACCACACTTCCACATGTAAGATAAGCAACCCTAGATGCGAGAACAGGAACTCCCCAAATCTTTAATGCTGATAGGAGCAATGGGGGATATGTAGGCGGCTGGGTTTAGAAGACAAAAAATCTATTAGGGAAGCAGTCCCCCTCATTGACCCCTTAATGAAGTTGTTTAGCAACCCCAACTATTTATAATATGTAAATAATTTAATCAATGCTACTTTAGCCAATAATGATAGTCCTTTTATGCTATAGAGCACTGCACACCAAGACAACTACACAACAAGTTTTTCCAAAATACCATCACTGCTAAAAATAATTCCCTCACCAGTCAAACTATTCACTAAGGCTGTATTACTATTACTATTAGTCTATTCATCCTTCCTATCACCCATCTCTTCCCACTTATGACCCCAAGACTGTAACTTTGTTTCTTGTATCCTTACGATTTATATTGATATTGATTGTTTCCTGATTGCTTAGTTGAACCCTATGACTATCATTAAGTGTGTATCTTATGATTCTTGACTAATGTATCTTTTCATGCCTTTTTATGTACACTGAGAGCATATGCATCAAAGACAAATTCCTTGTGTGTCTAATCATACTTGGCCAATAAAGAATTCTATTCTATTCTATTTATCCTTGGGGCATTGGTTAGTCGCTTTTATATTGGGGAAATAATGCAACCGAACATCATGTTGCAACCTGCACTGATGTCAGAAATGGGGGAAATGGTTGGCTTTAAATCTTCCCTCACATAGGGAACGTGTAAATGCACTCTAGGTCTTATTTTATTGATATTTCATCATCTACTTGTGGAGTTGCCTGATATCTGCCTGATAATTAAATTATAATAATGAATATCTCTGTTTCTATAAGGGGATATAGTTTGTATTTGGCAGTGAGAGGGGTTCCTTCACCTGGGCAGCTTGCTAACATGGCCTTTGTATGACTGCTCAGGGTCTGTAGGCCCCTGAGGGTACAGGTAGTCCTCGACTTAAGACAAAGACTAGTTTGGATAATGAGTATCAGGTTTGTGGACTTGACTGAATAGATGAACAGACATGAATCAACCTTGCTATAAACAGTTGAGAAGAGAGAGGGTGGTACAGTATGTTAATCTCTGATACTCTGTACTCACAGCTGGTTGTGTATCATAAAAAAAGATCACACATACAGCAGATTGCAGCACACCAACATTCCATGCACCTGTGTTGTAGGCACTGTATCTGATACCCCTGGGATAATTTTTGATATCTTTTTGAGTTGAGCATTCTTTGTTGTCCCACCCTGACTGCAGCTGCATAATGGAAAATTTTCCTTAGCCAGAGAAATTGTAGCAACATCTGGCAGATCATATGCAAACTAATAAGTCTCAGTAGCTACCTATCTGATATTTCAGGAAAAAAATAAAACAAAGAGCAAATGAAGAAGCAAGTTACTCCATTATATAATTCATTGCGAAGACCTGGCTGTACAGTTCCAAAATGCTGATTGACAGCTGAGCCACGCCTATTGTTACCTGACTGGCTAATGCATATTGGGCTAGCAATGTTTATGTAGCCTTGCCAGTATTTTTCTGGTATAAGAACTTGGGGAAACGGGGGTCATCTAGGAAGAAGGGTAGAGATTACCAAATGATGATTTTTTCATTCAGTTAGTATGATTAGGTCATATGATAATCACCGGAAAGAGGACTTGATGGAATAGTGGCTGACTAACTTGGGGATGTGATAGAAACAAGATGATTAGACAATGAGATATGCAGTGTCAGGCCCAAAGAATCCGGACCACAAATTAACTTCCAGTTAAATTGATAGATTGTTTGTGCCTACATACATTAATCTAGTCAAGTAAAGGTCAGCACTAAATTAGTGCTAGATAAGAGCTGATGGAATTCCAGAGGGGTTGGAGTTGGGCTGATTGTGGGAACATAATGACTCCAAGCTCTGTTCTCCTTCTTCTACATGCAGAGACTATGAGAGCAAAGCTTTCCTCTTGTTTTCTCTTTCTTATGTGCTAGTCTTTCCCAACTCTAGGGGACAGTGCTCATCTCTGTTTCAAAGCCGAAGAGCCAGTGTTGTCCAAAGACGTCTCCGTGGTCATGTGGCTGGCATGACTAAATGCCGAAGACGCACGGAATGCTGTTACCTTCCTACCAAAGGTGGTTTCTATTTTTCTACTTGCATTTTTACGTGCTTTCGAACTGCTGGGTGGCAGAAGTAACGGGAGCTCGCTCCGTTACATGGCACTAGGGATTTGAACCACTTAACTGTCGACCTTTCTGATCAACAAGCTCAGCATCTTAGCCACTGAGCCATCATGTGTTACTCTGTGTTACTATGTGATTCTGTGTTACACAACTCTGTGTTACTCTGCCATTAAAAGCAAGTGAGCACTCCTTCAAAACTGTTTGCTAATCTTTGTGCTTCCTCTTATGCTTAATGCACCCAACCTCTCTGCAAGATTTATAGAACTGCAACTCCTACATCTCATTGTCCAATTTCTGGGATAGCATGAAATAATGAGAAGTATAGTTATGCATGTCTGGAAGGCGTCAGGCTGGGATGACTGCTGTACATGTGCCTGACAACTCCTAATTCAGATAAGTTTTTCAATAATCTATTCTGGTTTATTTAGAATATGTATGAACCTGGTGACTACTCCATTTGAAACGCCTAGAGATAATTACATTTATAATTCATTTGATATATATTGCCATGAATTAGCCACCATACGGATTTATTTTCCTTCATATTCCTAGAACAGATGTTGCCCCTGTAATAACTATAATTTCATTTATGAATATTTATGTCTGTGATGGATCAGATTTTCAAATTTAATATTTAAAAAGTTAAATTGCATTATGCTCCTTCCCCAACTAACAAAAGCAATAAAATAAAGTTGACAGGTACCTTTATGTGTGGAATACAATATAATTCATGTAATACATAGGCACTCAGTACAATAGATGTGGCAACCTTTTCTATATTACCAGCCTACAACCGTTATGCAATAGTGATATGGTCTCAAATTTACGTTCAGCCTATAGCAAGTGCAGCAGCAGAATAATACAGCTTGCCTCCAGAAGTTGTGAATGCCCCAACACTGGAAGTCTTTAAGAAGATGTTGGATATCCATTTGTCTGGAATGGTATAGGGTTTCCTGCCTCGGCAGGGGGTTGAACTAGAAGACCTCCAAGGTCCCTTCCAACTGTGCTTGTATTGTATTGTATTGTATTGTATTGTATTGTATTGTATTGTATTGTATTGTAGGTAGGCCTCAACTTATGACCACAAATGAGCCAAAATTTCTATGGCAAAGCGAAAAGAATAGTAAGTGAATTTTTCCCCATTTTATGTCTTTTCTCGCCACAGTTGTTAAGCAAATCATTGTAGTTGTTAAGTTGGTAATCTGGTTGTTAAATGAATCTGTTGACTTTCCTTGTCAGAAAGTCACAGAAGGACACTACAACTGTCATAAATATGAGCCAGTTGCCAAGCATCCACATTTTGATCATGTCACCATGGAGATACTGCAAGAGTCATAAGTTACTTGTATTGGCTATGGAGATTAGGTCTCTCCAGAGTAGGGATTTTCCATTGTTAATTTTGGATGGGTTTATACTTCCTGAGTCAAGTTTGATGTACAATTGTGGGACTTCTTATACTGACAAGCTCCTGTTCGATGATCAGGTGGCAGTAGGGGTGGATTCTAGCCGGCGTTACTCCCTGTTCGCACATGCGCTCGCATGGCACTATGTGCATGCACCATTCAATAGAAATTGTTCTGTTCATGCGCAGAACTCCAAAACAAGATGGCAGTGGTGACTATGGTTACTGAGGAACTGGTTCAGAGGCATGGCCAGCCTGGGTCGCTGCTGATTCTGCAATTCAGGCTGGCATTCCACTACGGTTTGATCGAACTGGTAGGAACCCACCTCGGCTGGCAGCTATGACCAAGAAGGCCTTTGCACAGCTTCATCTGATTCACAAATTCTTTCCTGGATCAGGAACATCTTTAGATAGTTATTCTTTAGTTACCCATAATTAATTACTACAATATGCTCTACATGGGGCTGCCCTTGAAGATCTCTCAGAAGCTTCAACTGGGATGTATTTCATCCAGTATAGCAAGAAAGTAGAAATCAAAGCATAGAAACAAAATACTCAGAGAAAGTTCAGCAATTTAACAGTTCAGCTCTTTAGAATTAGTAGTAAGTATAAGTATCTTTATTGAAATTGGTTTTAACCTCACTGGTACAAAATTATAACAGTATAATAGAAGTATGACTAGATTTTTACTGTTTCAGCTGGCGCTCTGAGCCACTCTTCACATAACCATCAAACTCATAGATGACACTGAATTGGCACTTGATCAGCTTCACCTATTTTGCAGGATTATTTCAAAAATATGGAAAAAATATACTCTGCCCTGATTATTTTGGAGGAAAAACAGAACATAAATGTAATAAACTAAAGCTCAATCCAGACAGAGACAGTTATTATTTATCATAGTAACTTGTTAATGAATAGGTTGATATGTTATATTTAATATTTTTACCATAGCCTTCTTAGATTTTCGTCTAAAATGGCTTAAGAGGAAGAGGCTGGAAGAACCTGAGGAACCAGAACCTGGTTTAGGGATTTTAATAGAATTGATGCTTTTGATTTAATAGGCTGGAATTCAATATACCAGCATATTGAGAGAGGATAGAGTGAACTTGCCTGGTAACTTGGAACACCTTGGACACACTTGGAAAGTGACTTGAGAATCGATTATGATTCCTGAGAGAATCTGTTTCTACAACTTGCTGTGATTAAATCAGTGAGAGTAATCTTATCAGCTGGTTCATCCTCCCTTAACAACTTGAGTGTGAATCTTTTGGATTAGCAACCCATGCTTGCTTTGATTACCTAGATCAGTGCTCACCAACTTGTGATCTGTGGACCATGGATGGTCCGTGAGAAAATTTGGTGGTCTACATAAAACTCTTTGCATTTTGCATTTTTTATATTGCACTAAATCAGGGATCCTCAAACTATGTCCCACCAAAGCAATTAATCCCCCTCGCTGATGGGGTCCAGAGCCAAGGTGGCGCAGTGGTTAAATGCAGCACTGCAGGCTACTGATAGATCAGCAGGTCAGCGGTTCAAATCTCACCGGCTCAGGGTTGACTCAGCCTTCCATCCTTCCGAGGTGGGTAAAATGAGGACCCGGATTGTTGTTGGGGGCAATATGCTGACTCTCTGTAAACTGCTTAGAGAGGCCTGAAAGGCCTATGAAGAGGTATAAGTCTACTGCTATTGCTATTGCTATTCCTATTTAGTAGCTCCAGCCCCTCCCTCGAGGCGCTTCAGTGAGCAGCACGGGAAAATTCTTCAAAGAGTTTGCAGGGGGCCAATCTAGCGTCCGGACTGGCTACAAGACAAATATTCTTGGCCATATTTAAGATTCCTAGCTGCCATGTACAGCAAAGCTAGGATTGACCCAGGCACTTCTCTCTGCTAACAGGTGGCCAAGCTGTGCGTGAAGGACCCCATCCCATCATTAATTCATATTAGTGATCCAAGGATTTAAAAGTATGAATTTAGGGGTCCTTAGGTCCAAAGGTTGGTGATCACTGACCCAGATCACTTGATTGGTGCTAGAATCTTGAAAATGTTTTCTTATAAATGTCTTGAATTTACTATTAATCAGGAACTTTATAGGTTGTCTTTTTACTGGACCTTGACTATACTTTTACTGACTTTTGTAATTAATTTTGTGGTGTTTGGGCCCAAATTGTTTGAATTTATCTTTATATCTTCCTTATGCAGCCTAGTAATTCAAGTAGAATGTTCTAGGAAAAGCTTGTGTTTCATTAACCAGTGTTTTTCACATATATTTGTTCTGCTGCTTTTTCCAATTTATATGGATTTTGCACTTTATTTCATTCTGTTGCTTAAGACTCTCAGAATTATTTGTGACAGGGCAAGTAAACAAGTACACATGAAAGACTGCTCAGAGAGTTCCTGCTCAAATATCAATTTAGTGGTCAAACAGTCTTATTTTCATACTTAGTCACAACTATATGGCAAAGTTTTGCCAAGGGATCTCTATAAGTTATCTCTTTTATCACTACTGAGTTTCTGTGGTAAATTAAAATGCACAACTAATTTCAAAGTGTCATAAGGTAAAATACGATAAACTTGGCTTCCACATCACTAGCTTGCAAATTGCTTCTAATATAAATTTCATTTGCTTACCTAATGATAGGAGTGACACATTTATTGTAAGTGACAAATAATTACATTGCATACACTGGTTGATTTTTTAAAGCACTCATAACTTTACAGCAAGAAAACAATTATAATAATCAAAATAGGTGAACTCTAAAATGATCCAATCACTTAAATGGCTGTAGTTTCTAGGACCAGGAAAATTACTAACATATTCATTGTTTTGGAACTATTTTGTAAAAATGCTGATAATTTCTTTGTGTTTTGGTGATCCATGAAATTAATGATATTTAGAATTACATTTCTGAAACTATTATTCACTATTTGTTATTTATTATTCCACCTACAGATTTCTAAACACTGTGCAATGCAGAAATAAACCTGCCATTCATTAGCTACCCCAAAACAACAAACTACAACATAGTAGTAGTATACCAAAATACTGGTACTGTCTAAAATCACTGATAAATGGCAAATAAAAAGAAAATTCCACCTCCCTTTAATGTAAAGTAGTATTTGGAAATGGCATGACAACAGAAATAATTTAAAACCTCTATTTCATGCTTCTGACAATATCAAGTCGGCTAGGGAGAAAAGCAACCCGTGACTCCTGAGGGCTCTTTGTGAACTCTCAACTCCCTTCTGCTTCAAATGTGGTGTAATATGAAAACACACTTACCTTCATTTTTGTGGTAGCCAGTAATTAAAATCATAGTGTAAACCCCCCAAATATCACATTTAAAACATACCTCAATTCCAGCCCTACCGATATGTGTGATACAGGTCCATCCATTTTTTAAACCTCAAGTCACCCCCAATCTTAAATTAGTTCCTGGCCCTAGAAATTTTGCTCACACTATATGTAATTTATACATCACAGTACTCTAGCGACTCACAGAATTTTTAACTATTTACTGCCACCTTGTGGTCATTTGGATTATTTGCAAACCAGTTCAGTAATCCTAGATGTCCTTCAAGGACTAATAGTCCTTCAAATACAGGAGAAATGATGGTTCAGGGCACTTTTACCTGTTATTGATCCTATTTCGGGTTTCTTTGTGTGTGTATGTGTGCAAATAACCAGATAAATACAGCTATGATAAAGATATGCATGATTAGTCAGGTAGGGGCGAGAGTTTCCAAGCAATTATAATCATCTCTGGTTGTGCAGAGAAGAGAGTTTTGCTTATTTTTTGGTTGCTGTGGGAACAGGATGGGTTTCAAACCGGTTCGTGGCGGTCCCTGCGAACTCGGTTGGTCGGCGAACCTGGAAGTAAGTAACTTCCTGGAACGGCGAAGGGCCACCTGCCCGCCTGTGCTCCTTACCCGGTTTGACGAGTTCTGCGCTTCCACGCATGCGCAGGACGCATACAGCGCCTGCACGATTCTCCAGGAGCAGCTGGAGCATTACACAGACGCTAGTACGCATGCGTGCACCACGCGCGTGCATGAGGACGCCGCCGGCCCCCGTTCCAACCGAACCGGTTGGAACGGGGCAAAAAAACCCACCCCTGTGTGGGAAGCTGCTGTGGTTTAGGCAGGGGAGTTTATTGAATGAACTTATTTTTTTGCTTAACTAGACTGAGTTTCTGTGATTTATGATTGAACGATTAATGGATAATTAGTTTTGTACATTATCTTTGTAGATTTAGTTAAATAAGAGGTAAGCTTTATTGTTATTCATACAATCACATAAAGTTATTATTACTAAGATTGATTAGGACTTCAAATTTGATTTCAAAAAATGCTTCAAACTGCCTGGGTGCAGAGATAGCATCTATCTTGTGGTTGTTTTTTCGGGATCCTATGACAGCCATACAGACTGAGGAAAAGATGCGTCTTTAAGATTGGGGACAGAAATGTTCAGGCTTCCAAGGGCCTTGAAGCTGTTCCTGATTATTTCTCAACTCCTACTCTGCTCAGTGATTTACTGATTAAACTCCATGTGTAGATGGAATGTGAGAATTGTATCCTCATTCTCTTGCAGAACTTACTCAAATGCAAATCTCTCAGCACTGCAGCTGGAATTGGATATTGATGACTACTGCTCTGGAGAAGAGCAAAAAGAGAAGCCATTGGATATCTAATATCCAATATCAGCAGCGCCTTGGTACTAGCATATCAGATCTACTGGATCAGGGATTATGACCCATTTACACAACCTGCTTTTCTAAGTCATGTAGGGAGAATTATGTATCATGAGAATATCTTGGCCAAAAATGAGCCGTCAGTTTTCCTGGGCTCTGAAAGAGATGAAATCCTCAAAGGTCTTGCAAAAATGGGGCCATTTTTGGCATTTCTACTTACTTACTTACTTACTTACTTACTTACTTACTTACTTACTTACTTACTTACTTATTTATTTTGCTATGATCTCAAGAGGAAGAGGGAAAGGGGTGTCCTGACCTCGGCTTCCTGAGAAAGCATAAACCACAAACTTAGTCGTCCCCCCTCTAACTCTCTTTTTAATGATTCACAAACAGTCTGTAAAGAATCCGACAGATGCCTGCTCGAGTTGCCACAGTCTTTCAGGGTAATGTTGATAAGCCTCCACCTTTATCTCTGTTGGAATGCTGCCAGAGACCTAATTGCCAATTAGTTTTGCAAGGCCAAACGGAGCACAGAATCAAACAGGACTTTTCAGTGCTTGAACTGACTAGATCAACTAATTGCTTCCCGCTCATGTCTGGTTGACTCCTCTTTTATATCAGTCCTCTTTTATGCCAATCATCTCCAAGCCTTACTCCTGAGTCCTTCTTTTTGTTTTAACTGTTCTTGCCTTCTGTGTATGTGCACACACTGTTCTTCTGCCTTGCTGATGTCAGGCACTGGAGGCTCTGGAGACAGCATGTAAGTACCAGATGGGCCCTGCCCCCCCCCCCCCGCCTCAGCTGCAGAGCCTTCCCCAGACTCCAAGACCGGTCATGTTCCTCCCCAACATCCTCACACGGTCCGACTGAGGCCAGCTCTGCAGCCACCGGTGGACCCAACAAGGGATAGAAAGGAGTAAGAAGGATCCCCTAATACTGTTTTTAGTAATATTGACATATAGCGGTGTGTGGGAATGTCTTGGAAGATACTGGAGAGAGATGCTGCCTAGAGAACTATCAGATAAGAGAGGGAATACTACACAATTGCATAATGGACTAGAAGGGGCTAAGAGCCGAGGTGGCGCAGTGGTTAGGTGCAGTACTGCAGGCCACTTCAGCTGACTGTTATGTGCAGTTCAACGGTTCTAATCTCACCGGCTCAAGGTTGATCAGCCTTCCATCCTTCCGAGGGTGGGTGAAATGAGGACCCAACTCTGGGGAGCGATAGCTGACTCTGTAAACCGCTTAGAGAGGGCTGAAAGCCCTGTGAAGCGGTAATATAAGTCTAACTGCTATAGAAGGTACCCTTCCCAAGTTCACAGGCTGTAAAATGGGGAGATAGTGAGAATAAATTTATTTTTAGACTTGCAAGATTCTGTTAACGTGGCTTCCTGCCGGGTCTGGAAAAGCTGACACAACCTGATGTCATTCCCACCGTTTTTGTTTGCTTGTTTGCAAAGCAACAAAAAAGCTCTGAAGTGAATAGGATAGCCTTCCAGCTTTCTTGTGACTGCTAAGAAAACAACAACAATGGCAGCAGCAACAACAACAATAAAATGGCCCAGTGAACTAGGATTTATATGCCCAGTATCTTGTAACTGCTGGCAGACTGAACAGTTAAGTCAGTCAAGTCAGTGATGCAATATCAACACAGCCTTCTTGTTATGGTGGTTTTGCTAAATTGAAATGGTCACTCACTGTACATACTATGTGTTGTTAATGTTATTCTTTTTATTAAAATGTAGCACACTTTTCATCAAATATTGGTTATTGCCAAATAAATGCACTCAACACCACAGGCTTTCTACTAGTCAGGGAAGCAACCAGAATTATTAAAACATTGCAGTGTTGCAAAACAACAAGCCATTCACGATACACTTGATTCATGCAAGGAACTCCTTCCCTTTGAGAAATGTTGTTTATAAAACCTACTTCATTTAAAAGAAAAAACTGAAATACTAGCAATTTTATTCAGGCCATTTAAAAACAAATCCATAAATGTCTCCTATGTGGTTTTTTTTACTTTCATGCTTTTGATCACTTACTTGAAATTTAGCTTTCCATCCTGCTGTACCATTTTACAGTATTTCATATTAGAATGACCAAGCCGATAAACTTTTCTAAACTTAGCCGATTTAAAAACAAATGACCAGATGATGGCAGTCAAGAGACATAGAAAGAACTATTGTTCTGCACAGTTACAAGGATTGGGATATTAGGCACACCATACTTGAAATCAACATCTGTTTGTAGGGGAATTGTGTGCAGTGCAGGCAGACACCGAGCCTATTTCCATTAAAGAACCATGCCAGTCTAAATGAAAGTCTTGTTCCCTTACGAGTCAGTTGCCAGATTGGACATTTAGAGCAGAAAGAAGACAAAGTAGAGAAGTGGTCTTTTAACAAAGTATTTCATTTGGTTTGGAATGAAATATTACAGCTAAGGGACAATATATGGCAATCATGGCTGATTAACCACAGTCCTTTCATGGTAATAGAATTTTATAAGCAGTATCAAACGGTACTGAAGAAAAAAACATTTTGCAGCTGGCGCCTAAGGAGTAATACCGACATTTCAGTAAACTGCTTTGCCAGTCAAGGCAACTTACTAATGTCATGCTTCTTCCTAAAAAGTTTTTAGCTTGTCTGCCCTCCTCCTCTTGATCTGCTTGTTTGTCGTTGTCTGCTTCCTTGCCCATAAAATTAATTAACTCTAAAATGTTCACAGAATGTTGGAAGTGCGCTCATAAAAATGTAACCAGCTAAATTTGGATGTTAAGTTTAGAAAAATGTCTAAACAGCATTTCCAAGGCTTTGAGGCAGGTGAAAGTTGTAGTTGTAGTTGTAGTTGCGTTTATTTATAGGCCGCCCTTTTCCCTGAGGGGACTCAGGGCGCTAACAACTTATGGGAGGGGAAGACGTACAATAACATAAAAATACAGTATGTAGTTAAGATCAAACAACATTCATTCAACATTCGGGCGGGGGCAAACTATGGTCTTTACCCCAGGCCTGGCGGGATAGCCAGATCTTGAGGGCTGTGCGGAAGGTCGGAAGGGTGGTGAGGGTACGAATCTCCACGGGGAGATCGTTCCAGAGGGTCGGAGCTGCTACAGAAAAGGCTCTCCTCCGCGTAGTTGCCAGCCGGCACTGGCTGGCAGATGACACTCGGAGGAGGCCTAATCTGTGGGATCTTATGGGTCGAGAGGAGTAATTGGCAGGAGGCGGTCTCCCAAGTACGCAGATCCACTACCATGAAGGGCTTTATAGGTAGTAAGAAGCACCTTGAAGCGCACAACGGAGGTCACAGGTAGCCAGTGCAGCTCGCGGAGGATAGGTGTTATGTGGGCGAGACCGAGGTGCACCCACTATCACTCGCGCGGACCGCATTCTGGACTAGCTGAAGCCGCCGGATGCTCTTCAGGGCAGCCCCATGTAGAGCACGTTGCAGTATTCCAGCCTAGAGGTCACGAGGGCGCGAGTGACTGTTGTGAGAGCCTCCCGATTCAGGTAGGGTCGCAACTGACGGACCAGGCGACCTGGGCAAATGCCCCCTGGTCACAGCCGACAGGTGGTGATCAAAGGTCAGCTGTGGATCCAGAGGACTCCCAAGTTGCGAACCCTGTCTGAGGGGTGTAAATTTGACCCCCCAGCCTGAGCGTTGGAACACTAACCAAATTTTTGGGAGGGAAACACAACAGCCACTCGGTCTTTCTGGGTTGAGTACAAGCTTGTTAGCCCGCATCCAGTCCCTAACGGCTTCAAGACCCCGGCTCATCACGTCCACCGCTTCATTGAGTTGGCACGGGGCGGACAGATACAGCTGCGTATCGTCCACATATTGGTGGTATCTTATCCCGTGCCTCTGAATGATCTCGCCCAGCGGTTTCATGTAGATGTTAAATAGTACGGGGGACAGGACCGACCCCTGCGGCACCCCATATGATAGGGGCCTCGTGGTCGATCTCTGACCCCCGACCAACACCGACTGCGACCTGTCTGAGAGGTAGGAGGAGAACCACTGCAAAACAGTGCCTCCCACCCCCACCTCCCGCAGTCGTCGCAGAAGGATACCATGGTCGATGGTATCGAAAGCCGCCGAGAGGTCGAGGAGAACCAAGATGGAGGCATGGCCTCCATCCCTGGCTCTCCAGAGATCATCGGTCAATGCGACCAAAGCGGTTTCTGTGCTGTAAACCAGGTCTGAAGCCGGACTGGAAGGGGTCCAGGTAATCGGCTTCCTCCAAGGACCGCTGGAGCTGGTAGGCCACCACCTTCTCAACAACCTTCCCAATAAAGGGGAGGTTGGAGACTGGACGGTAGTTGTTAAGTACGGCTGGATCCAAAGATGGTTTCTTCAGGAGGGGTCTCACCACCGCCGTTTTAAGTGCGGCGGGGAAGTGCCCCTCCCGAAGCGAGGCGGTAATAACCGCTTGGATCCAGCCCCGTGTCACCTCCCTGCTGTTAGCAACCAGCCAGGAGGGACACGGGTCCAGTACACAGGTGGAGGCACTCACAGCCCTCATGGCCTTGTCCACGTCCCCGGAAGTAACATCCTGAAACTCAACCCAGCGATGGTCAACCAAATCATCCTCTCGTGCCTCGGCTGGTTCTGCAAAGGTGGAGTCCAAATCCGACCGAAACCGAGCAACTTTGTCCGCCAAGAACTGGGCATAATCTTCAGCCTACCCTGCAAGGGGTCCCCTGTATCCCTCTTATTTAAGAGGGAGCGGGTTATCCTAAACAGGGCGGCTGGACGAGACTCGGCGGACGCAACCAAGGTGGCAATATAAGATCTCTTTGCTGCCCTAAGTGCCCTGATGTAATCCTTGGTGCAGGTTGTTAAAAGTGCTCGGTTCGGTTCGGATTTATCGGACCTCCACAGGTGCTCTAGGCGTCTCCTCCGGCGCTTCCTCTCCCGGAGCTCCTCGGTGAACCAAGGAGGCCTCCGGGATCCGCCGCCTCGGAGGGGCCGTAGTGGCGCAATCCGGTCGAGGGTCTCCGATGCTGCCGAATGCCAGGCGGCAGCCAGAGTCTCTACCGGACTGTGGGCGAGAGTATCAGGAATAACCCCAAGCTCCGTCTGGAACCTCAAAGGGTCCATAAGTCGCCTGGGGCGGAACCACTTGGTCGGTTCCTCCTCCCTACAGTGGGGGTTTGGTCTTCGGAAGTCAAGCCTCAGTAGGCATGGTCTGACCACGACAGGGGTATGATCTTATTACCCCTCAGACCAAGATCACAAGTCCACTGCTCCGAGAGGAATACGAGGTCGAGCGTGTGACCCGCAGAGTGAGTTGGGCCCCGAATTATCTGGGTCAAGCCCATGGCTGTCATGGAAGCCATGAACTCCTGCGCCCCATCCGAGTGTTCACCGAGCGTAGGCAAATTGAAATCCCCCAGGACCATAAGCCTGGGGAACTCAACTGCCAGCTCGGCTACCAACTCGAGGAGCGAGGGGAGGGCTGCTGCAACGCTGTTGGGAGGCAGGTACGTTAGCAGCAGACCCACTTGACCCTTGAGGTCCAGCTTCACCAGCAGGCACTCACACCCGACAAGCTCCGGAGCAGGGATCCTACGAGGAACCAAAGACTCCCGAATAACAATAGCCACACCCCACCCCTTCCCTGAGCTCTCGGCTGATGAAGCACCTGAAATCCTTCTGGGCACATTTCTACGAGGGGGACTCCTCCCTCCGGGCCCAGCCAGGTTTCAGTAATACATGCCAGGTCTGCCCCCTCGTCTAAAATTAAGTCCCGGACGAGGGGAGCCTTGTGAAGAACAGACCTGGCATTTAGCGACAACAGCTGGAGACCAGGATCCTGATTACTCGCGCCATCTGGCCTCGGAGTGGGACTCATAGGGCCGGAAGGAGGGATCGCTGTGACATAGCGAACCCTCCTTCCCCGGTAATGGCCAGCCCTAAAGTCCCCGCCATATCTGCCCCTCCCCGTTATGACCGTAATGCTCCGGCCCACTCCCGTGTCCGTGGTTCCCCCAACCACACCTATAGCTCCCGCATTCCCGGACAGGCCCTCCGAATCAGACACACTCATTCGTTCACTCAGACAGTCCCCACGTGATAATTAAAAACACACAAATACAACAATATAGGATAATAAAAGTGGGCGCATTCACTCAGTCACATGCAGTCTCATACACTCATCATACCAATTTAAGATAAAAATTTTAAAATTTAAAACTTAAAAATTGCGCAGCGTGCAAAAAGCGTATGAGGCTTGTATAAGGTCTTAATTGTCTTAGTCTTCTCTTCTACAAATCTGGTGAGAGTTCTGGCAAGAGTTCAGTGAGTTCAATGGGGGGGAGTAGTCCAGAGAGGGGTGTTCCGTCCCTCTCCCTTCCTCCACGTCCCAGAAACTGTGCCCTAAGCCGGAAGAATTTCCTTTGAAAGGGCTGAGATGACATCTCTGGGCCTCCATAGATGATAATAAACCCACTAGGTGGCCAGATTGTAAGTCCAGGCATCCAGCTACTGTAAATAAAGGGGGCCAGGTGGCAGAGAGGCCCCGTAGCCGTGGAAAAATCACACAGGACAGGCCACACCAAAGGGAAGGCCAGTTCAAATAGGGCGGAGGGGGGGGCATCCAAAAGGGCCACAGAGGCAGCAAAGACAACTACCCAATCTCGTCCAGTGTTCTGCCAGGCCAGCCCCTTCTCTGGGATAGTCTAAAGTTCGTACAGCATAAGAGCGCAAACAAAGATTGTCAAAAGGAGCCGAGGGCGCCGCGTTTCGCAAGCCAGCAGAGCCGATAGAACAGGGGGGGGGGGCGCTTAAAGAGGCAGCGGTCGCAGCAAGCAAACCGACTGCCCAGCTTCGTCCAGCGCCGCTTCAGATCACCTACTGCCTCCCCAGAATTAGAATCACAGCCGCCAAACACCTTCCAAGGCTCCTCATGGTCGACGGAGGAAACGGGGCTAAAATTGCAAAAAGAAGCCACCGAGGACGGCGCCATCAGCGCGCCGCCGCCATGATCTTGGTTTATGCCGCCGAACGTCGTCGGAAATGCTGCGGGTGATTTCCTGGCCCGGGGGCTGCTCAGTCGCGACAACTCTCCAAATAAACGATGGTTCAAGTACCCCAAATGTCGCTCTCCCGCTGGGGCTCCCTCCTGCATAGTCTCGAGCTGGGTCGTTGGTATATTTTGGGTGTTTTCCGCTCACCCAGACCAGAGAGAAGAAGTTAGCGGCCATTCGCCTCGCACACGCGCAAACCCTGTGTGAGGGTTTATTATTGTTGTTATATTGTTTATATACTTGTCTTCAGGACACCCATGATATCTTTTTTGTGTTTTCAGAATATAGAATAATAGAATTGGGAAAGACCTTGGAGTCGTCTAGTCTTAAAGAACTTTAAAATTATAAGCTGCCCAGAATCTTTGGTTGGGTAATTTGTGTGTATGTATATATGTGTGTATGTGTATGTATGCATGTGTGTGTATATGTATGCAGGGGTGGGCGTCAAAAAAAATCAGCAACAGGTACTCTGGCCTAGTCTGCCTCCTGCATCATGGCAGGCCCCCCATTTTCGCCTTCCCTAGGATCCAGAGGGTTTCCTTGAGCCTCTGGGAGGGCGAAAACTGCCTCCCCTGGGCTATGGAGGCTCCCCGGAGGCCGGAATCCGGCCTTCTGAAACTTTAGGGAGGCCAGTTTTCACCCCTCCCTGAGCCTCTGTGCGGCCCTGCAATTACTTCGCATCCAAAATGGGCCATGTGGATACTCCTGGGAGGGATGGGGCGAGGTGGGGGCCCCCAACCAGGAGTGGGATTTGGAGATTCTCCCAATCAGCCATAACATTAGCTACAGGTTCTCCTGAATCTGGGAGAACCCGTTGTAACCCACCTCTGTGTGTATATGTGTGTGTTGTGTGTATGTGTTTATGTCTGTATGTATGAATTAATGAATGAAAGAAATTTTCTAAAAGTGGGTTTGGAAATGGAACAGTAGTTCTTAGAAGCTGGGAAAGAAGGGTATGGAGAACTAAAATGCCATGTTAGAGCAACAATATCAGTGGAAAATGTTTTAAAGTTCTACCTTAATATTCTTGTCTTCAGAGCTTCAGTTCACCTGCACACGTTTTACTGAGTAGATTTATTTAAGTCTTTCTCTCTCTCTCTGAAAGAGCATACTTTACCATCTAATAGGGCTTTCTAGGACTGATTGATACTATAATCTCATTCTCCAAATCAAGTATACGGGCCTTTGATAAAATAAAGATTTGATACCATCCCTAGTTCAATTTCATTAGAAACTGTGCTCTTCTGGGGTGCTTCAATCATAGGAATCTGATTCATTCTCCTGTGAAGAGTCCTTAAGTAGAAGAATGACATTGATGCATGGAACTCAAAATTATAGTAATAAAAATATGCTATTCACCAACACATAAAAGTTGCTCAGTTTTCTTGAGAACTCTAGTAAAGATAATGTTACTCAGCTGAGTTTTTGATCCTCATATCTCTGATTTTATTGCACAGACTACTGCATTTATTAAAAATCAGTTTTGCATTTTATTCTTTTAGAATTCTTAATTGTACATTGCCTCATGGTTTGATGTTTATTGAGAGAGATCTGACATTAAAAGGTGAAGATAAAGGTTCCCCTCACACTACTGCTAGTCATTTCTGACTCTAGGGGGCGGTGCTCATCGCTGTTTCAAAGCCGAAGAGCCAGCACTGTCAGAAGATGTCTCCATGGTCATGTGGCCAGCATGACTAAACGCTGAAGGTTCATGGAACGCTGTTACCCTCCCACCAAAGGTGGTCCCTATTTTTCTACTTGCATTTTTTACATGCTTTCGAACTTCTAGGTTGGCAGAAGCTGTGACAAGTAACAGGAGTTCATTCTGTTACGCGACACTAGGGATTCAAACCGCCAAACTGCTGACCTTCTGATCAACAAGCTCAGCGTCTTAGCCACTGAGCAACCGCATCTCCTTAGATCTGGCATTACAGAGGTAGAAAAAATTATGCCACATTTTGCCACATTGTTGAAAGAAAGATTAGAAAAGCAAGTTATATTTGTTTTCTGTCTTCTGAAAAGGAATGAGTAGGGCTGAATTTCTGAACTGAGTAAAGATAAAAGAAATATGAACATGAAGTCTGAATCAGAACTCTCTGATCTCTCCACTTAGGATTTATTTTAGAAGAATTCTACATCACGTTCTTGATATCTTGCAATGATTTAGAGTGGAACCTTGGGAATATTCTTATTATTGTGTTTCCCCAAAAATAAGACAGGGTCTTATTTTCTTTTGACCCCCCCCCGAAATAAGTACTTGGCCTTATTTTCGGGGAGATATTATTATTTTTAAGGTGCAGGATGAGGCAAGCGTGGTCACCTCATGGCTGCTGCTGTGTTGCAATATTTTCAGAGAGGTCTTATTTTCTGGGGATGGTTAATTTTAACACATGCACTCAAATGCCCAATTGGGCTTATTATCCAGGGAGGTCTTATTTTCAGGGAAGCAGGGTAGACTATTTTTAATTTTTATATTTATATTATATTTATAGTCATTTTAAAAATTTATTTATACAAAAATAAAAATAAATCAGTCTATCTTGCTCAGTGTCGCTTATACTGGCAATAATCTTTTTGATCTTAGGCAGATGCCTGTGTTATGTGTGTAATAAATTTGCAGAGGAACTGTTTGCTTGATAAAAAACCTCTGGAAATAATTTTAAGCAGTATAACCAGTATGTTTAAACCTTCTTGGTGGGGCAGCTGTAGGGTAAAGGAAGATTAAAAAGCTGCAAGTATATTAAATGAGTAACTGCTGTCTTTTTCTAATTGACATTCATATACACTTGCAGTCTCCAATGGTTTTCTTTATGATGAATTCAGCATTAATCATTTTGGCAGTTCTAGAATAGTTAGGACTAAAATTCTTGTTATTAATTGTCATGGCTTATAGACAGGATGATTGGTGGTTGCAGTCACTGTATTGTCAAAGCCTCATAGCCGACTATCTGAAGATAGTTCTGAACCAGCGTTATTGTCTGCATTCAAAATATTGACCATCTGCAGAATTGTATATTAAGGGCATGGGTACTTGATTAATTTTATAGTCATAATTTATTTAGGGGGGAAAAGATATTGGGGACAACAGAAATGTAACTAGCAGCCCTTCCTAAGGAAAGCAGAGAGAAGTTTTGAGTTTCAAGAGCTTTGGGAAATTTGATAAAGAATCTTATCTATTTTTAACCATTCAATTTTCTCTTAGGTAGTGCTAGAGTACAAAGCAGGACCTGCAGTAGAGCTGGGAGTTGAAATAAGGAAGCTGTTTTTGGAAAGAATATTTAAAATATTTATTTATTTTATATTACTTTCACAATTCTCGAATACAGCTCATCTGCCTGTAACCGACACTGTATATCAGACATTAATACGATTGAGAGAGTCCAGAGCTATTTCACGAGTAGTCCACTCTTCTGCTCACAATAAAATCCCTTATGCCACCAGGCTCGAAATGTTGTGCTTGGACAATCTGGAACTGTGCCATCTGTGGTCGGACTTAAGCGTACTACACAAAATTATCTGCTACAACGTCCTATCTATAAATGACTACTTCACCTTCAACCACAATAATACACGGGCAAACAATCGCTACAAAGTCAAGGTAAACTGCTCCAAACTCGATTGCAGAAAATACAACTTCAACAACAGAGTGGTCAATGCCTGGAATGCTCTACCCGACTCCATTGTTACATCCTCAAACCCTCACAGCTTCAACCCTAAACTGTCTACCGTGGACCTTACCCCATTCCTAAGAGATCCTTAAAGGGGGTGTGCATAAATGGGGACAATTACTTGTCCCTGTCCTACTGTCCCCATTTATCTGCATCTACTTCCTTTGTTCATGTTTATGTTCATACTTATACCTGTTACCTTGTACATGTTTGACAAACAAACAAATAAACATTGCTCACTTCACCATACTGTGGGCAGCTCAGAAGGACAACATTTCTATAAAATGCTTAATGATAATAACCAGCATAGATTATAGAGACACATGGACACTTAAACTTTTCCAATATAACTTAACACTCAGGGGAAAATAGAGGGCACAGTTCATTCACACTATTCTTCAAAGGACTTAACAAAAGAGGATAATTTTCACTTGCTTCCTGATGACTAAGGAGAAGGAGGAGTTTGATTGTAAACTTTGAACGAAGGTATTTCCACAGGGTGGAAATTTCCATAGGATGAAAATACTGTAGAAAACCTTATCTCTGCTGCCACCATCAGGCCGTTCAGAAAGAGACAGCTGCTGGGCTACCTTGTAAAAGACGAGATGACTCTCTTCAGTGAATTTTCATAAGTGAAGATTTAGATAATAAAGTTTTGTGGCTTTTAACAAATACTTCAAAACCTTTTAGTTATCATTAGTATTTTTGCAAATTGGGGGTTTCTCTTAAACTGGGACTGCCTAATGAATGATTTACCAGATCTGGACTGCAAAAATCAAGACAATTATAAAATGACCTCAAATAGATATAAGGAGGTGAGTAGCCAAGCACATCCTGCACCTGCTGATATACTTCATTTAATTTGAAACTTATGGCAACTAAGAATAATGGTTATAAAGTCAAGCCAAAAATGAACCAATGCAGTGAGATTTTAATTAGAAAAGCTATTATTGTAATATGTTAAAGCAGTGGTTCCCAAAGTGGGTGGTACCGCCCAATGCTGCTTAGAGGCAAGTGGGGGCGACAGGTGACAGAGGAGCCACACTGATTCTACTGCTCCAACTGGCCAGCCTGCCATAAATGCCCCTTCTTTGTTGATCTACTCGATACGACCACTGCTGCTTCTCGCTGCTGCTGCTGTCCACTGCGGCGACTTAAGCAACAACAGAATTGATCCTAACTACCAGCGGCCTCAACCATCCCCCTCTCCGGACTGAGCACCACGGCTTGGAATGCGCATGCTCCCTGAGCCTGCCGCAGACATGGGCTGCTCCTATCCTTCCCCCTCCCCTTCCCATCAAATGGTTGCTTCTGGCCTCTTGCATACCGCACATTCCTTGGGGTAGCCAGTCAGTTGGGGCGTGCTCCATCAATCCGCGTGCTGTGCGCCAAGGGCAGCAGTACTGCGTTCTGCTGGCAGGAAGCCCTCTTTTCTGCAGGCACACGAAGGTGATCCCAGGAGCCCCATATGTGCGTGTGGCAACTAAAATCCTCCAGCAACACAAAAAAGGGGGCAGCGTGTGGTGTTCCTTGGGTGGGAAGGGGGCAGAGTGGCAATGGCCAAAGGGAATTTCAACATGGGCGATGACGAAGCAAGTTTTGCATGAACTCCAGGGGCAAATTGGTAGGAAACGGGCTGCTCTTTTTAAGTGTCTTTTAAGACAAACCATCACCCAAAACTACTGGAAACTAGATCCAGGAGTTAATGCCACCGAAAAGGCTCCTCTGATACCGTAATAGGAAAGGAGAGGAAAACAGTACTGATGTTTTTAGAGCAGTGTCTCTCAACCTTGGCAACTTGAAGATGTCTGGACTTCAACTCCCAGAATTCCCCAGCCAGGGAATACTGGCTGGGGAATTCTGGGAGTTGAAGTCCAGACATCTTCAAGTTGCCAAGGTTGGGAAACATTGCACTCTGCTAAGTGACTTAAAACCAGACATTGGGAAACTGATATCACTTCATCAAGCCCATCCATCACATTAAGAATTTACTGAACAGTGATGTAGTTACTAAACTTTACTGAGTTTACTAAATTACTAGTTACTAAGGTTCTTGATCAGGGATGTGCAGTCAGGGGACGCAGGGAAGGCAGAGCCTCACCACTGTCATCATGAAAAGAAAAAAAATGTACAAGGAAAAAGGCTGAGGTAGTTGCTGCCAGAGTAACAGTGGATGACTCTGCTTAGTGCTTAACTGTTTTAAAAAGCCTCTAAAAGAGTGCCTCTAAGGGAGCGGCAGCAGAACAAGGTGCCTCATTTAGTCTGACTTTATGATCACTCGAGCAGAGCTAAGCAAGGGTTAAAAGCCGAAAAATTCCTTATGTAGATGAGGCACGCCATCCTCCTGCCTCCTCTAGAGGGCGGTTTTTAGAGGCTTTTTAGAGGCTCTGGGAGCAACTAGCTCAGTCTGATCTCAGAGCTCATGCCTTTTTCCTTTTACATTTTTTTTCTTTTCATGATGGCAGGCAAGAGCAGAGTTGAAATCATCTCTGAAACAGCTGGAAAAGGTGTGTATGTGGGGAGGGGGGAGGAATTCAAAAAGTTTGATTGCATGCAGAGCCACGTTGCCTTTTCAAACACACAAACACACACACACACACAGAGCTAGATAAAAGTATATAAGCCCAGCTTCAATGATTACAAGTTTGAAAAGGCAATGTGGCTCCACCTGCAATCAAAGGCTTGAATCAGAAGGCAGCAGGGGAATGGGGGGGGTATGCAGAGGAGCTGCTTTCAAGCCATTGGAAAATATATCCAATCCAATTTCTGTGTTTGTTTGAGATTGAGTGAGTGAGAGAAGGATCTAACTTCTCTGTGTGCGTGTGCCTGTTTGAGAGAGGGGGGAGGGAGAGAGGGAGGGAGGGGGAGGGAGAAGAAAAAGAATGAAGGAAAACTTATTTCGCAAAGGAGAAAAAGTGTTTTAAATTGGAACTGAGCATGCCTGGCTGTGGAATTCTGGGAGTTGAAATCCACAAAAAAAAATTGAAATCCCTGTGTCAGTGCCTCACCAGCCATAAACCTCACTGCACATCACTGTTCTTGATAAATGACTATCAGACTCTGAAAACCTGGTATCACTGGATCATGTTCAACAATTTTGTTGAATTAACATTAACTAAAAAGGTTTTTAAATTGGATTTTGAATAAATGTGCAATTAATTGTTACAGTTTTGAATTTTAGTTACTATCTTCCTTCGGTCATGCAAACCGCCCAGTCACAGGACTCCCCCGCCATGCCCACCAAGCCACACCCACAGAACTGGTAGTAAAAAAAAATTGAATTCCACCATTGGGTGGGGGGCACTGAGGATCAGTTTGTAGCACCAAGGGGGCGGTGGACTGAAAAAGTTTGGGAACCACTGTGTTAAAGTAATAGTAGAAAGTGTGGTATCTGAGCGTCAAAAAACATACTGTAATAAGTTTAAAAGTCACCTAGTGTTCCTATTCAGGTGAGAACATAATGATTTCCTGCAGGTGCAAATAATCTAGAATACATTACCTTGAATGGATACTTATGAATGGATAGAAGCAAGAAGTTCATCATAATTCAAAAAAGAAATGAAAAAGTGGAAAAGGTTTGCATGAAATTTACATCTGATTATTTATGCTTCTCTGCAAGTTTAAAAGCATTTAAACATGTAATATGATCTTTTCATAGTAGAGAAGATGTGGCAGGTATGTCTCCCATGTACTGCTAGCCACTGATTGATAACTTTATACCCTTTCTGAACTTTACAATGATTTTTTTATTGTTAAACAGGATGCGAAACAGCTGGTCCTTTCCTGAGATTGTGGCCCTAGCATGTTCTAAAAATTTTACATTTGATATGGTTGAATTCAACTGCAGCCTGCTTGATCTCATTCTGACTCCTATCTTAAAGTCACAATTGGCTGATCTCCAGGACCGAATCTCATTGCAAAGATGTATATGATCTTTCCCAATAGTTCCTTATCAAAATTAAACATTTCCAGCCCTAATATATGCTTCTAACAGTTGTCATGGGCCAGAGTGCACACAGTGTGACTATTTTGAGACAATCCAGGAGCAAAATGCAGTTAACAGGTTTGTCTTTCAAATAGTGGTTTATCTACAAGGAATATATACATAAACGTACTAGACAAAGTCAGAAAATCAATCATCAACTATAGCATGGAAGCACACATGGAGAGAGATACGCCCCAACAAGGTCTCTCTTATAATACTTTCTCCTAAAGTGGTAAAGAGTCAAATAATCCTGCTGACTTATTGCTACCATTGCATCATCATTACAGCGTTACAGTATTACAACATTACAGCAGCTGGTCAGGTATTAAATCATTACCCAGACACCCTGATAACTTATTTCTGCCTACGATTTAATTATATTGTTTAATTTATAATATATTTAATTAATTTATAAACAAAATAATGAAATATATTAATAAATATAATAAAGGCCATTTGAATGTTTTTGCTCCAAGAACTGCTTAGTGCTGATTTTTGTTTGTTGTGAATTTATGTATTTTTGCTTCATTATAAATCATTGTGAGAAGGTGATATATACAACAATATATAATAAATAGGCAAAAGTAAGCAAAAATAGAAAGAACTAATAAAGAAAAAACAAAAACCCTATCTTTTTTAAAAAAGTGTTTTGAATTAAAGGAACAGCTTTTAAATCATAAATTAAACCTTAACTCCTTGGTAAAATTTCAACTAGCAGTTTAGAAAATGAATTCATGTCTTTAATCCAGAGTTTTAAATCATATGCTGCCAATTCTTTCCATCTGGATCACGCAATCTTGGCTATTGATCATCTGAAGAAAATTCAGAATTCTTTCATACTTTGAAAGCTGTGAAATTTTTCATATATAATTTAATAATACACTCTAGTATACTGATGTAACTATATTTTTCACCTTGAGAAGATTTTTCATTATTCTATCTCTTTAACAGCAAAGTGGTTAGAATGTACAATAACATTGATTTTTCTCAAATTAAAATACTACCTATAAAAGAGCTTGTTTTACATACTGAGTGATCATTTAATATTAAAATACAGACCTTCAAGTTTTCCTTTTCAAAATAGCAAGATTAAATAAAATAACAGTGAGGAAAAAACTCTGAATCATTGAGAGAGGTTATGCATCTTACATTTAACATTAAAAGGATGGTATACCAGTAGTATTTCAACATAGAAATCTCTTTTTTTATTTCAACTTTTATTACAAGCAGTCACCCACAGCTTATAGTAGGTGTTTGGTGAAAAATGAAGTTTTAGATTCTCAGCATGCACCTTTATGTAGTTCCCCACAAAACTGAACATAGTGTTAAATGGTGTTAAAATACTAGTGTTTCAATAAAAAGAAGAAGTCTTTCGGGAAAGCAAAAATCTAGCCAAGCTCAGCTCAGCAGGGAAAATATTCATCCTCAAAGAAGAGTCCTTTCATTATCATCTTCAGTTCTAAATTCAACTAGCTGATTCTGGTTCATGAGTCCAAAATTATATTTGCTGCTATTTTTTTCTCCTCCTTTCCCTCCTCGCCCATGGTCCTGTAAATCAGTGGTCCCCAACTTTTTTGGCACCAGAGACTGGTTTCATGGAAGACAATTTTTTCACGGACTAGGGCAGGGATGGTTTTGCGCGCAACCTTGATCCCAACGTAGATAATGCTTCTCTCGCTCTCCTGACACTTGTGTCGCTTGGCTCCTAACAGACCATGGACTAGTACTGGTATGTTGGAGACCTTTACTGTAAATCATACTTTTCAAACTTCTTTTAGTCTGCTGCTATTAGAACAAGAGGCAAAATAGGCATGTTTGCTTTTATGAAGAATGGTCTCTAGATAATAAAATTAAGATTGCAAGTGTTCCGTGGTTCAGCTGCTGCCCAGCTGCCAGTTTAGCTTTCAAACTTTCATTGTTGTATTGGCAGGATAGAATGAAAATGACGTACATAGAAGTATCAATTTATGACAATTAGAACCAGAATTTCTGCTGTTAAACAAAGTAGTTGGTAAGTGAGTGGGACTTGATTTTATGACCTTGTTTTTCAGAGTTGTAAGTTAATCACAGATAGTTGTTAAGCAAATCTGGCCACCCCTATTGTTGGAAGATAGATAGAAAGGTCATAAATAGCAATAATTGACCATGTCTATGACAACTTGCTGTGACCAACTCACTACAGCTAACTCACCATAGCCAAATTGCTGTGATAAACTTATGGTCAATCCGTCAGGGACAACTTGCTTTGGCAACTTGCCACAGAAAAAGTCGCCGTGGAATTATTCAATGCTGCATTAGTTGCGTCATTCAATTACTTTTATTATTGGTGATCACATTTTCATTGAAATTGCTGTAACTCTTGTATTTCTGGATTGGCTTCCTTTATTTTATTATTATCGGTAAAGGTTCCATCGAAATTAATTTAACTTTTGCGTTTGTTTTATTATCCTATGGCAAGATGTCCAGCGGCGAGTGCCATTTTGGACCAAGGGATGCTGCAACTGTCGTAAATACATACCAGTTACCAAACAACAATTTTAACTGTGGAGATGCTGCAACGGTTCTAAGTCACTTTTTCAGTGCTGTTCTAACTTTGAATGCTTACTAAACAAATGGTTTTTAAATTGAGGATTACCTGTCTATTTTGGATAAAAAACAAAGTTAAAACAATATGAGATTTGAGGGACTTTCATTTAAAAAGTTGTAGATTTGGATACGACAATTATGTGAATAGGGTTTTTAAATGTTCATTATCAAATAGTTGATTTATTTTGTCCATAGACCTGAGTTATGTTTCTGAGTATTTACACAACCAGTTACATAACCACAAAGTTTTAATCCAATATAGAAATGTCAGGATTTTTTTTCCCATCATTCTCATTTATTAACAGTCACCCTCCTTTTCTCCCAATTTCATCTATGACTACTTTAAATAAAAAAGATATAATTCACAGAGTTCATAGGCCTAATTGCTTTTGCTATCTTTTCCATCTTATCTTCTTTTTGCAGCTACAGATGTCCTTCAGAAACTCTAAGACCATCTTTTGTACTAACTTCACATGTGGTTTTCTTAAGGTCATCCAAAACTTTGTTCATTTCGTGAAGAAGAGAAATCATTTTCCTTCCTTGAGGCTTGAATATAATTAATTGGAAACAAAGCCCCACTTATAGCTTATTCCTCATTTAGTCAGTTGCTATTGAGGTGTTTTATATTCTCCTTTTCTCTGAAGGAGTTTGGCTGAGATCCTGAAACAACATCACTTTATCTCCTTCCCAACTTATTTTTTCCAGCCCATGTGGCTTTTGACTAATTTTGTCCCTTGTATGAGAGATAGGAATATTTTATATATAATGTTTCTTAGCCTTTGTACCTTTTTGAGTTTGGAATAAAAACCCTACAATTATCCTTCTCAAGCTTGCTTGCTTAAAGATGGGTGGACTTTAACTCCTAGAATTCATCAGCCAGCAGTTCAGAATCCTTATCCAGTAGTTTTAAAAAACAACACTACATTAGGTTTTATCCTGGGGGGGGGGGGGGCTGCTACAGTTTTGCCTTGTTTTGGAATAACCCATAGCTAACCTTATGGCTGGTCCAGAGAACCTCCAAATCCCACCCCTCCCTGGCCCCTCCCACCCCTCCCTGCCCCTCCCAGGAGTCTTCATGCAGCCCGTTTTGGATGCAAGGTAAGTGCAGGGCCTATGTGAAGCCCTCCCAGGAGTTCTGGAAGATGAGAAACGGGCCTGTTTCTGGCCTCCATAGGGCCTCCAGAGCCTGCAGGAAGGAATTTTTGCCCTCCCAGAGGCTTGAAGAAAGCCTCAGGACCCTGGGGAATGTGAAAACGCCCCCAACTCCATAGTGCAGGAGACCAATTAGGCCACGCCCACCATGGCCACGCCCACCCAGCAACTGGGCAGAGAACTTGTTGCTGAAATTTTTGAAGCCCACCCCTGGTTTTGTCCCCACCTTCTCCTGGCTCCACAATCAATAATTGCCACATTTTCTCTGGCTATTTCATTATTTCTTCTCCAATGTCCATTTCTGGCAAATCCATCAAATCTAGCTTGATATCCAAAATATAGTTTTGAACTTTTGCTAAGTTAGATGTGTTCTGTGTGCTAGAATTATATGTTTGGCTTGTTGTCTGAACTATATAAGATGTTTACTTTGGCATTTCTTTAAAACACAGTACTTATTAATTTGTTCCGACATAGCTGTTGTCTTTTCTTATTAGTGTCATGGATTTCTTCCATTCCAGTTTTAAGTCTTCCTTGTTTGATAAATAACTTTACGGTGTCAGAGTCAATTTTACTATGATGATCTATCTTAGTTGCTTCCTTCTGGATATCTTAGTCATCAATTTATTCCTCCTGATTGCTGATGCTGTCCTGAGATTGACATAGTAGTGGTTGTTTCCATTAAGCTGTAAGTCCTTTCCCATATCTCAATATTTTACCTTTTTCTGATTTTCTAAAACATGAATTTAGCTACTGTAAGTTAAAACACAGGAATTTGCCAAATAAGCAGGGTTAATGGAGTGTGTGGATCACCTTGAAGAACAAGGGAAAGAAATAATGCATATAATACAGTCAGATAAGAGATGCAGGATCCCTCAATGGCCAGAGAAAGAAACTTAGGAAATACCTGCCCTAATGGATCAGTTAAAGGTGGTAATTGAAAGTTTGTATTTTCAGACTTATAAGATTGCTGGAATTGGATATGTGCAGTTTAATGAAAAGAAGGACTGGGGTGACATGATAGCAGTGTTCCAATATCTCAGAGGTTGCCACAAAGAAGAGAGAGAGTCAAACTATTCCATCCAACTAATGGATGGAAACAAATCAAGGAGAGAACCAACCTAGAACCACTGAGAAATGTTCTGACAGTTAGAACAATTAATCAGTGGAAAGACTTGCCTCCAGAAGTTATGAATGCTGCAACACTGAAAGTTTTAAAGAAGAGATTAGACAACCATTTGTCTGAAATGGTGAAGAGTTTCCTGCCTGAGAAAGAATTTGGACCAGAAGACTTCCAAGGTCCCTTCCAACTCTGTTATTTTGTTCTTTAATGGTTCTGTTAATATAGCCTTACAACAAAATAAAATGAGTCCATCTAATTGTGTTTCCTGTCTGGTTTACATGGGATTGCTGACACTGGGTCAGGAGGAGACTGAAAAGCTTAGTGCAGTAGTCCTTGACTTACAACCATTTGTTTAGTTGATTATTTGAAATTACAATAGCACCGAAAAAAGTGACTTATGGTCGTTTTTCACGCTTATGACTATTGCAGCATCTCTGTGGTCACATGATCAAAATTTGCAAGCTTAGTAACTGGCATGTATTAATGAGGGTTGTAGTGCCTCAGGGTCATGTGATCTCCCTTTGTGACCTTCTGACAAGCAAAGCCAATGAAGAAGTCAGATTCACTTAACAAACATTAACTATTGTGGTGATTCAGTTAACAATTGTAGCAAGTTGTTGGGACAAAACATATTTAACAACTGTTTTGGTTTGCAATTGAAATTTTGGGTCAATTATGGTTGAAAGTCAAGGGCTACCTGAACACCATTTTTCCAGTAGTTGTAAATTAGGACAACAAAATTAGGATATATTACATATATATTGATGGAAACAATATAAAGGTAAATAATAATTTATTACAACTTTAGCATTGGCAGCCAAATTGCTAATTACTTATTGGAAATATTAATAATTTATCAATTGAAAAATTGCATCATAAAATTTAGTTGGCAGCGCTACTAAAAAAAA
This sequence comes from Thamnophis elegans, assembly GCF_009769535.1. Taxonomy (NCBI): domain Eukaryota; kingdom Metazoa; phylum Chordata; class Lepidosauria; order Squamata; family Natricidae; genus Thamnophis; species Thamnophis elegans. Next base: position 24,726,418 of record NC_045558.1, read on the forward strand.
ATCAGATAAATTCATATCTAGGATGTCAAACTTCTACTTTATAGTTATCTGGTGGGATGGTATGTGTTTTATGAGAAATACCTTTCATAGGATATCTGGAAATTATAATAGGCTTTTTAATTAAATTAAAAATTGTTGCTAAACTATTAAAGTGCTTATCAGTATATATTATTATTGTTCTTTTTAAACTAGCCAATTTGTCTCTCCCTCCCCTGAAAAATTACAATTTGGGGCATAAATATTTTCAATATATCAATTTCTAGAAGAAAACAGATAAATAAGAAACGTAACATATGGAATTGTTCATAAGAGTAAAAACTTTTTTTAAAAAAAGGCTTAGAATAATTAAAAATGATTCTGAAGCTGCTATAAAAAGTTTATTTTATTTGCTGCGTATCTTTATGTTAGTAAGAAGATTGTGATCTATAGCAGGCAGCACACCTCTAGATAGGTTATTGATGTCAAAATGAGAAGCAAGTTTTACTGGGAGAAAAAAAGGAGAGGTTAAGAAAGCCTTAAAAATCTGATATGCTTCTAAGATATCCATAAAAAATATTTTTCCAGAGTGATCTCCATTAATTGGAAACCACTAATATGAATCCACCTTGAAATGGCATGGTAATCAGACTGAAAAATGTGATTTACACTCCATAGGCTTCCTATCTAGTAAGACAGAGGTGAAGGAAGATAACCTGCTGTTCAGGCTTTATAATTATGTCCATATAATGTTTTAATTAACTTTGAGGGCACCTCGCATTTTAGTTAGTGAATCTCGTGTGGTGCCATTAACTCTAGGGCATGAATACAATTTAAAATTGTATTCTTGGGCAGCAACTCAAAGTACACTTCCTAGGGAAAATTTCCCCGCACCTTCATCTCACGGAAATAATGGCAGATATTTCTGAATCAGCATTTTTTTTTAGAATAAGCTCAGAGGTGGAATTCTACAGGTTCGGACCCGTTTGGGTGAACTGGTAGCTATGATGACCAACTGGGAGTGAATCGATTTGCTCCTGTTGTGCCTGGGCTCCGCAGATGTGCCGACGCAAGCCTGCTCGGGATTGGCTGGAGGCATGGCAGCCAAAGCGGGAAAATAAAGCGCCCTGATTGGCTGCCTGTTTTACAGCAAGCTTATTAAAGAGCTGTCAAACGGGCCGCACGTTATTGCTGATTCAGAACTGCTGTTAGCTAATTCTTGTTAATAAACTTGAGTTGTATTATATCCATGTTGCCTCAGTCCTGTCCCTCCGGTCTCCTTTCATCTCCCTTACCCAGCCGCCCTTGCCTTTTACTGAACTATATCCCCTCAGCTGAGTTGCAAGGTAGAGCGGATTGCCATGCCTCAGCTATTTTCCTCCCCAGCAGTAACGCGAAATATAAGTTTTCTCAAAACTGCAAAGCATGCAATCACCGAACCGGTTGTTAAACTGGTAGGATCCCACCAGTGAATAGACTATTTACTGGAAAACATATGTTAGGAGTTGTTTCCTTTCCTTCCCCCTCCTGATAAACCAGAGAGAAAAAACAACAAGATAAATTAATTCTACTTTATTTTAATGCTGCATTAAGAGAATCTTGCAAGTATCAAAGTATTAATTTCCTTTCGCCACTTGTAACTGCTTGATTCATTAGGACAGGTCCTTCTTAAGTTTCTTTCTGACCATTAAGCCACTGAAAGTTCCTGCCACTCTTGTCTGGTTGTCTCCTAGGCAGCATCTCTTCTCCTTGTTCTCCAAATTATCCACAGGTTCCATTACAGGACCAGGTTTTTATTTTTCATTCAACATTTCCAGGCCAGGACTTTGTGGCACAGAGGAAGAGAATCTCTCTGAATATTTTTGGTTTCAAGTTACTGTCACCCCCAACTGATATTGCAGATGTTCATGGATGAAAATTAAAATCCATCAGCTTCTGGAGAGCTACAGGCTCCTTATCTTAGTTCCATCTGAGCAGCTAAATTTCTTCCCAGAGCTTTTAGTCCTTTTAAGGTATGAGGAACTATTGCTTTTAACTTTATACTGATGGGAGTACTGTATATTAAGAATTGTATCTGCTGCATGTTGCCATTCATCAAATATTTTGTCCTTATCATTCTGCAAAACTGCGCCACGATGACACAGTGATTAGAACACAGTATTGCAAGCTACTTTTGCTGCCTGCCAGCTGCCTGCAATTTGGCAATTCAAATCTCACCAAGCTCAAAGTTGACTCAGCCTCCCATCCTTCCGAGGTGGGTAAAATGAGGGCCCAGATTGTTGGGGGCAATATGCTGACTCTGTTAACCGCTTAGAGAGGGCTGTAAAGCACTGTGAAGCGGTCTATAAGTTTATTGCTATTGTAAGTAGAAATGCTGATCCTGTGGTATGTACTTTAAATAGTAGAATCCTTATGTCTTTGAAACTGCCATGTCCCTTTTCCATAGGTTGGCTGTATCATTAATGCTCCTGGTTAGGAAAAAAACCCCCATGTTTTTCTTTTTACTTCATAGGTTGGCATCCAGTGGTGGTATTCAAAATTTTTTACTACTGGTTTTGTGGGTGTGGCTTGGTGGGCATGGCATGGCTTGGTGGGTGTGGCTTGGTGGGCATGCAAGGTGAAGGATACTGTAAAATCTCCATCACGACGTGATGTGCCAGTGCCTGGAGGCTGTCAGGATCTGGATGGGGGCTAACAAGATTGTGCTCAATCCAGACAAGACTGAGAGGCTGTTGTGTTTCCCTCCCAAAAATTTGGTTAGCATTCCATCACTCAGGCTGGGGGGTGAAATTTTACGCCCCTCAGACAGGGCTCGCAACTTGGGAGTCCTCCTGGACCCACAGCTGACTTTAGAACATCATTTGTCGGCTGTGACCAGGGAGGCATTTGCCCAGGTTCACCTGGTGCACCAGTTGCGTCCCTACCTGAACCGGGAGGCACTCGCAACAGTCACTCGTGCCCTCGTGACCTCAAGACTGGACTACTGCAATGTGCTCTACATGGGGCAGCCCTTGAAGAGCATTCGGAGACTACAACTCGTCCAGAATGCAGCCGCGCGAGTGATTGTGGGTGCACCTCGGTACACCCACATTACACCTATCCTCCGCGAGTTGCACTGGCTTCCGATTGGTCTCCGGATACGCTTCAAGGTGCTAGTTGTCACTTATAAAGCCCTTCATGGTATTGGACCTGGGTACTTGAGAGACCGCCTGCTGTCAATTACCTCTCAAAGACCCATTAGATCGCACAGGGTTGGCCTCCTCCGGGTTCCGTCTACTAGCCAATGCCATCTGGCTACGACCCGGGGGAGGGCCTTCTCTGTGGCAGCTCTGGCCCTTTGGAACGAACTCCCCGCAGGGATTCGGACCCTCACCTCTCTCCAGGCCTTCCGAAAAGCCGTTAAAACCTGGCTGTGTCGGCAGGCCTGGGGTTGATGAGCTCCCTTCCCCTCTTGACTTGTGTGGCTGTCTTTAAATGCTTGTCTGTACTTTTGTGTTCCCTTTCCCCCTTTGAGTTGTTCGCCGCCCTGAGTCCCTCTGGGAATAGGGCGGCATATAAATAAAACAAATCTCAATCTCAATCTCAATCCCTTCCCACTCCAGGGGAAGGTTAATGCAAACTTTCCATTTCCTCCTCATTAGCTGGGACTCGAGAGGCAGAGAATAGATGGGGGTGGGGCCAGCCAGATATGGTATTTACCAGTTCTCCAAACTACTCAAAATTTCCACCACTGGTTCTCCAGAACTGGTCAGAATATCACCTCTGTTGGCATCTCATAAAAATCTTACAAAGTAAGCAACTGAATAGAGAAAACATACTGTGGACCATGAAATGAATAAAGACAAGAACAAAACTCAGGTCATTAGGCAACTAAAAGTGGAACATGGAATATGTGATAAATAAAAAAGGAGCAATGAATGTTAGAAATATGTAAGCATGCAATACAGTGGGAAAGACTGGAAAAAACTGCTAACTATCAGTATAACTATTGGAAGGAACTAGTCAAAACAATATTGTAAACTTAACAATAAATTATTCTTGGTAGCAGAGCTTCAGGCTTCGTTTCCTCTTCTATAATGTTAAACCGTTTTGCAAATGGCTTTGCAACACCTCATAAATATACACACCTGTGATCTGGCAGTAACCCAGACAATAAAAGCTACATTTAAAATACCAAATGTATGTGTCACTGCTGTGAATTCTGTTTTGGCAATGTGAATGATAGATTAAGTGTTGTCTTATCTGTTCAGATTAATGACTGTACATTCTCAATGGAGAAATAGTAAATTAGTTAGGCATATTAGCTGCATCCCTGCTGGACTATCTAAATCAGGACCTGAGGCCTTTTAAGATTTTCCCTGTTATGATTGTTCCAAATAGGTGGTACAGCTTCCCACTGTTTTCGGGAAAGAAAAGCACAACAGTAGTATTATCCCTACAATAGGTTTAGCAGTGTATTAAAATGGTCCTCACAGTCTACAAATTATCCTTCCAAAAATCATAGAAAACCTTTCACTCCTTTTGATACAGTAGTTCATTGGTAATGAAAAGGTTGCTTAACACTGATTATATATCAGCATTTCTCAATCTTGATAATTTTAAGACATGTGGACCTCAGCTCTAGGGAATTTTCGGTTCCACCACAAATCCGCGGTAGACGAAAGCGTGCTCGACGAAAGCGCGTACGTGACGTCATCACAGCGCGACGAAAACGGCACGCTGTGAGCGGTAAACTTAAAATTAACGTGTAAATCTAAACCTAACCCCCCCAAACCTAACCCTAAACCTAACCCTAAGCCTAACCCTTAACCTAACCCTAAACTTAACCCTAAACCTAACCCTTAACCTAATGCTAAACCTAACGCTAACCCTTAACCTAACCCTAAACCTAACCCTAACCCTTACCTTTATGTGAATCGGCTTGCTTTAATTTTATTTTAATTTTAATTTAATTTATTTTTAATTTTATTTGTCGCGCTGCTGATGATGTCACATACGCGCTTTGATCGGGCGCGCTTTAGTGGACTGCGGTTTTGACGGGTCACGGAATTTCCTTTGTGTATAAGAGCAACAAAGGTTGGACTGTCCTTTTCTGTAAAACCAGTCTAATATTTGGTGCAATACCAAAACCATCATTGCAATGCAATTGTGAGATTAATCCTATAGGCAAGCTGTGATTAATTTTCCCAATAATAGAATGCCTTCATCAGAGGTAGTATTCACCCGGTTCTGGCGAACTGGTAGCGGAAATTTTGGGTAGTTTGGAGAACTGGCAAATACGCTGGCCCCACCCCTGCTGCTTCCCAGCTGATCTTCCTTTGTTGCCTTGAACAGGAGAATGGAGTTGGAAACCAGGTTGGTGGGGTGGGGAGAAAATAGGGATTTTGCAGTATTGTTCCTCTGTTACTCCCACCAAGCCACACCACACCCACCAAGCCATGCCCACAAAACTGGTAAATTTTTTTGAATCCCACCACTGGCCTTGATCCAACTTTCTATGTCTCATTGCACATTTTAAAGAAGAGTTTAATATGAGTGCCACTAGCTGTGAGAAGAACACATGAATTAATTTAAAATGTCTTTTGGAGAAAAATCCAATAAAAATTAGTATACTATAGGATAGGCCTTTGTGTGGCTGAAGATGATTGGATTTCAAAATGCTTAATTCTGCCCAGATCATATCCATTAGTCAGCATTGACTTCATTTAGTAATCAGGAAAGAAACCACTGGATTCCATTTGGATTGAAATCAAATGTACTTTTACTAATTATAAATGAACAGTTGCAAAGCAAAGCTGAGTCTGGTTAATTACGTGCGAAAGCGGATAATATCAAGTACAATTCAATGCCCTCCCCTTGGCACCCCTGTACATAGTCCAATTATAATGCACCCAACTGTCAGGTGGGAGATAACTTCAAAAAGTATCATCAGGATGGAATGCTGGACAGTTGGCCTTGACGGGAAACTCCCTTCTTCCACATGTGCAGTAAGGTAGTCAGATCAGTGACTAGAAACTTCCTCCAGCACATAATGATTCCCCTCCCAGATACCATGCCCCCCTCCCCGTTTCAATGACAGCCGAAGCAGCAGCAAAGCAGAGGCTGACATCCGGCCCTCCTCCAGAAAAGGGTGGTCAGACCTGCAGAAATGAAAAGAACACAAACAAACAGACAGACAACAAGACACGAAAAAGGGAAAGGGGGAGGAAAGAAAAAAAAGAAAAAGGAAAATTAGGAGAATGTCCAAAATGAGGGCTTGTCAGGATAAGCAGAATAGAACTTGCGGAGCAGACGAGGCTCTCGAACATGGGACCCATGAACCCATTCAGTGTGAGAAGGTGGGAAATGCTTCCAAGCCACCAGGTACTGGACATGGTTCCGGCGCTTACGAGAGTCCAAAATCTCACGCACTTCAAAATGTTGCTCACCCTCAACCAAAAGTGGAGCGGGAGGAGGAGGGAGAGGCGGCCTCAACGACGAAGTGCAGGCAGGCTTCAGGAGGTTAACATGGAAAACGGGGTAAACCTGGTTGAGGTGCTTAGGCAGCTGGAGCCGGACAGAAACAGGGTTGGTGATTTTGACAACGGGAAACGGGCCAAGATACTTGGGCCACAATTTTTTCGACTGCTGGGCTGTTTGAAGAAATCTAATGGACAAATACACCTGATCACTAACTTTGTACTCGTAAGGCTTAGTCCGTTTCTTGTCAGCCTGTTTCTTATGAGCGCGGTGCGCAGCATCAAGAGTCCGCAGAGCCAAAGGCCAAATGCGCCGAAGGCGGTCACTCCACTCGGACAGCAACGATACTTGGGGCTGTTCACAGGGAACCTCAGCAATGGGCACAAAGTCCACATGGAAAGGGGTGGAACCAGTGCTGCTATGCACAGAATTGTTGTAAGCCACCTCCACATGCGGCAACAAATCCACCCAATCATCTTGCTGGTAGTTGATGAAACAATGTAAATATTGTTCTAGTACATAATTAGTCCTCTCACAAGCCCCATTAGTCTGAGGGTGGTGGGCGGAGCTCAATCCCTGGGCGGAGCCAATCTGCTTCAGAAACTCCTTCCAGAAAACAGAGGTGAACTGCACACCTCTGTCTGATATGATGCGGTCGGGCACCCCATGTAAGCGGTAAATATGAGTGATGAACATCTTAGCAAGAGATTTAGCAGAAGGAATCTTGGAGCAAGGGATGAAATGGACCTGTTTGGAGAACAAGTCGGTAACAACTCAGATAACAGTGTGTCCCTGACTCTCAGGAAGTTCGACAATGAAATCCATAGAGATCTCCTTCCAACGGGCCACTGGGCGAACTACTGCCTGGAGCAACCCCTGCGACTTTCCTGGCGGGCGTTTAGCAGCAGCACAAATGGGACAACTGGCCACATAGTTTTCAATGTCCTTTTTCAAAGTGGGCCACCAAAACTGTTGCTTGACGAGGTGGAGCATCTTGACAAAACCAAAGTGCCCCGCCATTCGGGAATCATGAGCCCGTTGAAGAACAATGAGTCTAAGAGACGCAGGAACATATAGTTTCGTCCCAATCCAAGGCAATTCATCTCTCATAGTGCATTCATTCACGTGCTGCCGGAACCAATCATCATCAGCGAGGGCTTTTTTCAGGTTGGAAAGAAAGTCCTGAGACGAGTCCTTAGAACGCGCTTGACTCCTAGTAACAACAGGAGCAGCGAGGCTCATCGCGGGGATGACAGGCTGGACAATATTTAGTTTAGAGCAGTTGTATTGAGGAAGTCTGGATAAAGCATCAGCCATAAAAAAAATTTCCCCCTGGAATGTATTTCAGGGTAAAATTAAATCTATTGAAATGTTGAGCCCAGCGCATCTGTTTAGGAGAAAGTTTTCTGGGCTTCTCAAAGTTTCCAAATTCTTATGGTCAGTCCACACCTCGAAAGGGTGCTTGGCGCCTTCTAGAAAATGGTGCCATGTGGCCAAAGCCCAGCGAACAGCAAATGCTTCTTTCTCCCAAATGGCCCAACGTCTTTCCGTGTCGGTTAGTTTGCGAGAGGTGTATGCGCAAGGTTGTAAATTACCTTGACTATTAGCCTGAAGCAACACAACCCCCACAGCGATGTCACTAGTGTCAGCTTGAACCACAAAAGGTGCGTCCATGTCCGGGTGTTTGAGGATTGGTTCTTCCGCAAAAAGCCGCTTTAACTTCTCGAAAGCAGCTTGGCATTCCATGGTCCAATCCAGCGGCTTGCTAGGCTTGGGTTTCATCCCACCTTTAGACTTCAGAAGGTTAGTTATGGGAAGAGCTATCTTAGCAAAAGAGGGGATGAACTGGCGATAGAAATTAGAAAACCCCAAAAAATTTTGCAATTGCCTGCGTGTACGAGGGGCCTCCCACTCGGTGATCGCTTTTACCTTAGTGGGGTCCGTTTCAATACCCTCGTGTGAGATGTGATAACCCAGATAGTCAACCTTCTCCTGATGGAATTCACACTTGGACAATTTGGTGTAAAGTTCAGCTGCCCGAAGTTTCTTCAGCACAGTACGAACCAGTTTCACGTGTTCTTCACGTGTTTCCATGTAAATAAGGATATCATCTAAATATACGATAACGCCCTTGTAAAGATGGTCATGTAAAACCTCATTAATTAGCTGCATGAAGACTGCTGGTGCCCTCTGCAGGCCCAACGGCATTACATGAAACTGGAAACAGCCAAGGGGACAGTTGAAAGCAGTTTTCCATTCGTCCCTCTCTTTAATTCTGACTCTATAATATGCCTCCCTTAAGTCCAACTTAGTGAAGATGCGGCCCTTCCCCAGTTTGGCCAGCATGTCCTTCATCAGTGGCAACGGGTAGAGGTTCTGAGATGATATCGCGTTCAGGTTTTTAAAATTCACACATAATCTCAGGGAGCCATCTTTCTTCTCTCTGAATAGTACAAGAGCCACCACCTTGGGTCTCGCCGGTTCAATGAACCCCCTCTCCAAGTTCTTATCGATGCATTTCCTCATTTCCTCCATTTTCCTAATGGACATTGAATATATTTGGGGCTTTGGAAGCTTCACCCCAGGCAAAATATCAATGGTGCAATCAGTGGGCCTGTGGGGGGGGGTAATTTATCAGAAGATTTTTCACTAACCCCCCCCTGAGATCCCAATACTCCTTTAGAATTCTTTCTTCCCCTTCGATTCTCTCCTGTCCCCTGGCTGCCAATGTGGGGCTAGTAGCGGCAGAATCTGGAGTCTCAACCTTCCATTCAGGGGGTATGTTTGTGCGAATTCGTAACCAACCCTTTCTCCAGTTAATGCGAGAGTTCCATCTACGAAGCCAGGGGAGTCCCAAAATAAGGGGCCAGTCATCCCAGGTGCCACAACAAGTTATTAACTCCCGATGGGTCTCCATTTTCATCTCTATGGGCTCAGTAGAAAAATGAGCAGGGCCACCTCCCGCAATTGAACCATCAATTTGGCAAAAAACAATAGGGGTTTTCAAAGTCCTCAATTTTAAGCCTAGTTTCTCCACCATTTCAGGGCTTATCATGCAGCGTGAACAGCCTAAATCAAGGAGAGCTAAAACTTTCTCAGTTGCGCCAGAAGATGGCGCTCTCATCTCAATTGGGATAAGCATAGGGCCCATTCTGGAACTTACCCAGCGATGAGATTCTTCCTCATCCGATTCGTCAGATGAGCTGGGGCTCACGCCTCCCTCTTCCTCCGGCTGGAAGTGCTGGGGAACATCCTCAGCAGCGAATACAGCCTCTTTTCTCTTGCCTGGAGTCTTCACTGCTTTTCCCTCTCTCCGGGGGTGTGGGGCAGTCTGAGCCAATTTTACGCGCCAATTCACAGCGCGTTGGCCTTCCTTCCCACAGCGGAAACAAGTGAAAGGCTTGGCTTTGCCTGCGAGACTCCTCTGCCCTCACTCCTGGGGCAGGGGGGAGGTTGGGACTGCTGGGGGGGATTTCTCCACATCTCCTTCTTTCATGTATTGAAGCCTGGCTAAATCCAACTCCACGTCTGTGGCGTGCTCATACCAAACGCTTACATGACGGGGAAGGTGTCTGTTTATGCACTGTTGGTATATTTTTTCATTCAATCCCTCAGCAAACTGATCCAGCAAAGCCTCTTCCGACCACCCCCTCATATAAACTGACAACTCCTGAAATTTCTGGACATAATCTGGCACAGTTTTGTTTCCCTGCTTCAGAGCCATAAATTTCAGGCGCCCGCGTCTTTTGGTCAAAGGGTCATCAAACCTCCTTCTCATGGCTGCCATAAAGTCATTAAAATTCCTCAGGAGAGGGGAATTGCATTTGTGTAGGCCGACCATCCATTTGGCTGCCTTCTTCTCTAAAGCCATCAATACCATCCTCACTTTCATTTCATCTGTCTTCAAATCAGGTCCATAGATTTCCATATTATTCCAGACCTGAATTATAAACAACCCAAGACTTTTGGGATCTCCATCATACTTTATGGTAAGGGAGGAACTTTTGCCATTCGGTGTCGCCTGCCCCCCCTGCTCTTTGAGTGACTAGCTGGAGGGGGGGAGGCTGGTTCTGGGTTTTCTTGCACACAACCCCCCTCGGCCCCTTCACTCTCCCTTAAATTATGCATTGAGTACTTTTGTTCAAATTCCTCTGTTGGCTCCCTTTCCACTACTCTCTCACAGTTTCTGCGTTCAGTCCATGCTTCTTCGAGGAGTCTCATGGCATGGGAATACTTGTAATCTACTTCTCCAGTGTCTCCCCAATCATCTGATTTTTTCTTTGGCCTCCTCCTCGTAACTCCAGCATCCAGTTCCTCAGGCTCCTCTTTTTGTCCACACCTCAAGTCCATCTGGGACGAACGGAAGGTTCTTCCACTCTTAGTTCGGCCAGCCTTTTGGTTAAAGATGGTCCCGCCGCTGCCCCCTCCTCTTCCTCCTGGTCACTTACATGCAAAGACATTTCTTTTCTTCTTGTGAAGGCACCCCCCTCGGTAGATTTTAGCTCCGGGATGGGTGCGAAAGGAGACTCAGCTTAATGTCAGCATTGACTTCATTTAGTAATCAGGAAAGAAACCACTGGACTCCATTTGGATTGAAATCAAGTGTACTTTTACTAATTATAAATGAACAGTTGCAAAGCAAAGCTGAGTCTGGTTAATTAGGTGCGAAAGCGGATAATATCAAGTACAATTCAATCCCCTCCCCTTGGCACCCATGTACATAGTCCAATTATAACTGTCAGGTGGGAGATAACTTCAAAAAGTATCATCAGGATGGAATGCCGGACAGTTGGCCTTGACGGGAAACTCCCTTCTTCCACATGTGCAGTAAGGTGGTCAGATCAGCGACTAGAAACTTCCTCCAACACATAATGATTCTCCTCCCAGATACCATGCCCCCCCTCCCCGTTTCAATGACAGCCGAAGAAGCAGCAAAGCAGAGGCTGACAGTTTTCCAATAGAATGTAATAACAATATGAGTACTTTCCACTGATAGGTATAAATCTGCTTCATTGTCAAATGGTATTTGTTACATAATTACTACAAGACCTTCAGTTTTTTAAATGGTTAGAGCATTAAGGAGTGAAAATCTCAAGTAAATGTTGGATAATGCACGAATGGATAGAGATAGCTAGCTAGCTGGATTAATAAATAGACATTTTAAAATAATGACTATGAATACAATGCAGTAAAACTTCCTGAATTGAATTAAAACTGAGATACTTTAGCTTTGTTCACAAAATGTGAGAAGCTAAAATGGGATTTTTAAAATTATTTAATTGTTTTTTGGTTTGCTTACTGAAAGAACAAGCCATTTTCTTTCTATAGACAGTGTGAGTGTATATAAAGCCACAATACAGTTTATTGGTAAAAACTCAGAACGTTCTATGAATTCATCACAACGGTTCTATTACTCTAATTTCAGGTTTAAAATGGTATATATATTGTAGTTATTATCTTTGTGAGTAGTGACTAGGAGCAGTTAACCTTTGCTCTGGCGCCGTTTTCTTGCTGAAATGGGATTTTTATTCACTTATTTTTTTAAATGAATTTTTTTTAATAAGGACAAATGGCAACGAGAGGATTGAAAAGTATGCTTTTAGCAGGAAAATCCGTCAAAGGCAAATGCTTAAACCTTACCTTGGGCCTAAAGTTACTTTACCAAAAGTTACCATAATGCAATAACTTTACCATAATTGTAATGGGTCAAGCAGGCAAACTTCTCTGAATTCCAAACCAATTACAGAGACGTCATTATGTAAGCTTGTTCACTCAGGAAATTAAAGCTACAGCAATATAGCTGCTGGGAGAGGACGGAGTGATGGATGCAGTAGTAGGATTCAATTTTTTTTACTACCGGTGCTGTGGGCGTGGCTTGATGTGCGTGGCATGGCTTGGTGTGCATGGCAGGGAAAGGTACTGTAAAATCCCCATTCCCTCCCCACTCCAGGAGAAGGTTACTGTAAAATCCCCATTTTCTCCCCATCAGCTGGGACTCGGGAGGCAGAGAATAGATGGAGGCAGGGCCAGTCAGAGGTGGTATTTACTGGTCCTCTGAACCAGTGGTCCCCAACCTTTTTATCGCCGTGGACCAGTCAACGTTTGATAATTTTACTGTGGCCTGCTGAGAGGGGGACATTGATTGTTTATATTTTAGATTGTTTTGATTTAATAATTTTAATTTAATTGTATTTAAACATGCCTTCAAAATAAAATACAGTTACACCAAAAAATGAATATAAAGTGATTTAACATTTTAACTCACTAGAACGCTAAATCAATGAGAACCCTGAGATTGTTTCTTTGCAACGAGACAGTTCCGTCTGGGGGTATTAGGAGATAATGACACCTGAAGTGTGTTGCTTATGTCCAGTTTATTCCGTTGTTTTGTTTTGATTGCTCTCACTGCAGAAAACCCCGCTTCACACAGATAGGATGTCGGAAATGGCAATAGGATTTAAGTGCTGTGGTGGCAATCTCAGGGTATTCCGCTATGACTTTAATCCAAAACACCGGCAGAGTTGTCTAGAATGTAGTTTTAAAGCCGCCGTCATTTGCAATCTCCAGCAGTTGATCTTCTTCTTGCACAGACATGCTAGATTCACCTGGTTTGTTGACAAATGGGTCACGGATCCATTCCTTACTGGTTTTGTGGTTGGGAAGTAGTGCTCAAACTCTTTTAAAAGCAAAGACTGGTGATTGTGCACCAACTGGGAGAATGAATGCTCAGGCTCAGTGTCGCCTAAAATCCCCGCTAATGTCTGAAACATGTCCAAAATGCCTCTTTTCATGCGCCATCCCCACAACTCCAGTTTGGCTTTAAATGCAGCTACTTTGTCTGCCAACTTGAAAACAATTGTCATTTCCCCCCGAAGGGACAGATTGAGTTCATTGAGCAGGCTGAATATGTCACACAGGTAAGCCAGTTTTGTGACCCATATCTTGTCACTGAAATGTGCTGCCAGTGGTGACTTCTTTTCTGAGAGAAATCTTTGCAATGTCTCTCGTAATTCAAATACTCTGGTTAGAGATTTTCCTCTGGATAACCATTTTATTTCTGTGTATAAGAGAAGGCATCTGTGCTCTGTGACCATCTCCTCACGAAGCTGCTCAAACAGGTGCGGGTTAAGGGCGTGTGCTTTAATGTGGTTATTAATTTTAATGACATCAATCAATACGCTGTTAAATTCTGGTGACATTTTTCGGCTTGTCAGCATTTCCCTGTGAATGATACAATGCGCAGATTCACTCTCAGGTGCAACCTCCTTAATCCGAGCAGTTAAACCAGACAGTCGTCTGGTCATGGCAGCAGCTCCGTCTGTGCATATGCTGACACAAAAAGACCATTTTAGTTCTCCTGATATATAACCATCCAGTGACTTGAACAGTTCTGCTCCTGTGGTGGTGGTTGGTAAAGATAGTGCACTTAAGAAATCCTCATGCACATCTTCCTGATATAGATACCACACATAAACAAGTAGTATTGCTTTATTGTCGATATCTGTAGATTCGTCAACCTGGAATGCGTACCATGGTGATGTATTAATCCTCTCCAACAATTGTGTCTCAATGTCTTCGGCTATTTCCTCAGTGCGCCTAGTCACAGTGCTAGCTGACAAAGGCACATGTGCTATCTTTTCTACATCAGCCTCTCCTAGAAGTTCATGGCAAATGTCTTTAGTGGAGGGCAAGATCAATTCTTCACTGATAGTGAATGGCTTTTTAGCCTTAGCAATACGGTTAGCAACCAAATATGATGTCCTCAGTGCATTCTCCTTTATTGATGTGATGGCCCTCATAAATTTCTTCTGTCCTTCGTGTTCCCGTTTTTTTCTTTCAAAATACTCCAGGGGCTTGTCTTTTAATCCAGAGTGCTTGGCGTTCACATGGGGAAGCAGTTTTGAAGATTTCATTGCCTCATTAGAGAGCTGGTCGCCGCAAACTATGTAGAGCAGGGTTGGTGTGAGGGAATCACCTGTCCCGATAAATCCATATTTCAAGTAGGACTCATGGTATTGTCTGTTAAAAGTTTTATGTTTCTTTGATGTTGAAGGCTCTTCTTCTGTCTCTTCACTGGGCCTTTTCTTTTTCCCAAGGAAACTTTCTAACGACGTCTGTTTTGTACACCTTTTTGCTAATTTATGGTTAAATTTGAGCAAACACAATATACACTTACACCAAGCACTGTTAAACATGAGAAAGTACCAGTGAACAGAGAGAAGAGAGCCCCGATATCGCGATATTTTGCGCATGCATGGTGTTGGTGCGGCTTTAGGTGACGTCTCTCAGCTCCTGGTTAACCTCTCATCCATGGAAAGTCAAACAAACCCGAGAGAAATACACCACAGTAAATAAAATGGAAATAATTTAATGTTCCTTGGGCGGCCCAGTACCATTTGATCCAAGGACTGGTACCGGTCCGTGGCCTAGGGGTTGGGGACCACTGCTCTGAACTACTCAAAATTTTTGCTACCGGTACTCCAGAACGGGTCAGAATCTTCTGAATACCACCTCTGAAGGGATGGGGCAGAAGACCATTTGGGAAGCAGTTCTAGGGCTCCTGATCAGTGCTCCAATATGCTGAGATTCTGATCCATCCCTGTTTTGACCTTAATTAAAATCATGCATAAAGCAACATGGTTTATCAAAGCATGTTTTTAGCTAGATCTAGCCTAAGTATACAACATAAGTTTTTTTATGCCTTTACAAATAAAACTTCAAGATCAAAGCAGTTATTGTGTGGAAAAAAATCTTTAAATCACAGTTACAACAGCCATTTCCCCACTGACAGTAGATGGCAAAATATTAAAGGTCAGATTGAACAGCAGAATGCACAAGCAGGGTCTGCTTTAGTCTCTGTGCTTGTAAGCAATCCCTTATACCTCATTTACAAAGTGCAAGAAAACTTTTCTTTGTCAGTGTAGAGTCCCCTTAGGAATGCATTAACATTAGATACAATACACTGAACTTTGTCTCTATGCTCCTATTAGTAGCGGAAGTTCTGCTATTATTTTTTTCTCTCCCTCTTTTAAATAATTGCACTTTTTCTGGGCAAATGTTCTGGATCTCAAACTAGTTCTCAGGAGAGGGCAGGAATGGGATTCTACTGAGGGAGAAAAATGGATGAGGCATACAACATTTTATGGGTGCAGAAAAAACACAGATTATTTTAAGTCCCCAATGGATAAGAGAAGAAATTAAGTGGAGCTGTGCACACATAATACAGCTTTTCAGCGTGAGAAATGGCAGTCGAAAGCCCTTTACAGGCATGAGAGAAATAAAATACAGATTGTGCAGAAGAGATAATAGAGCAGAAATGAAGCAAATGACTTTTTTCTTCCTCAATTAAGATAGTTAGAGAAAGAAAAAAATGGATGCTTCCTCAAATCACCTATTCAAGTAACATAAAGTCAGGAGGTTTGGCATTAAACTGGTATTACCAAGAAGGTGAGAGGGAAATATTAGAATGCATAGAACTGGAAGACGTTTTATTTTAATTTTTAATGTAGCCTTCATTACTAAGAAACAAAAAGGGTACATGGGTCAGTGTGGGTGTGATTGACCACTTTGAATACAAACCTGGTAGCTTTCCAGAATACTCCTTATAGAAGATGGAGAAGAGAAATAGGCAATGAATCATACAATTAATTCAAGAGAGAAGTAATAGTTTGCCATCAGAGAAATCTTCTGTAGAATATAATATTTTGCTTCAGTTCTACTAATTTTCTCCCATCAGCTGCATTACACACAAAACTATATTAAAGTACCGTGTTTCCCCAAAAATAAGACAGGGTCTTATTTTTTTTTGACCTCTGAAATAAGCACTTGGCTTTGTTTTCAGGGAAGTCTTATTATTTTTAAGGTGCAGGAAGCAGCAAGCATAGTCACTTCATGGCTGCTGCTGCGTTGCAATATTTTCAGGAAGGACTTATTTTCAGGGAAGGGGTTATTTTGGCACATGTGTGCTCAAATGCCCGATTGGGCTTATTATCCGGGGAGGTCTTATTTTCAGGGGATAGGCGTATGCACTTTCCTTGCATGCAGAAGTTTTGTGTTCAGCCCTTGGCACCTCTACTTGAAAGGATCAAATATCATGGAATAGGAAGACTTGTCAGAAGCAATTGGAGTAGGCAGCCTTGAATTAATTTCCTAACTCACTTTAAGATAGTTTCCATGTTCCTCTACCTGAGACCAGAGGTGTGAAACTTGCAGTATTTGACTTAATTTCAGAGAAGTGTGATCCATCCTGCCCTTGGATAATTTTCTGAACAAAGACTAAGACAGAAGAGAGAAGGTTGGCTATAAAACACAGAAGAGACAAAGTTGTCCCACTTCTGCTCACTTTTGCTTCTAATACTATTTTGTATCTTTGGATAGAATCAGAAGAACCTTCCTGAGCCTAGTGCATCTCATTCTTTAGCTTCAATGATTCTCAGAGAGGCTGCTAATGACCAGATGACTGCAAGGAATATAAATCCTTCAATTCCCACCCACTTTCATTCAGAACTGAAGAAGCTTCTTGGATGAGAAGTAAAATGTCTTCAAGGGAAAAAACAAAGAAAAGTCCAGTTGCCTTTTGAAAAAGCACCTTTGGAACAACTATAACCTGGATGACTGAGAATATTCATAGACAAAAAACATTATCAACATTAAAAAATATGAGGCTCTTAAAGATATGAAAAAAAATCAGGAATCAGTAACAAGTGGAAACATCTATTATTTTGTAATAATACATGATGAATAATTGTTTCAATAATTACCCATATTATAAAACCCGTATTATTAAAGTTTCTTCCAATCTGCTAATATTTTGATGATACAAAACATCTTGATGGAAAAAATGTAATATTTTATAGCATCATGAACGATTCATGCCAGATTATAGATCCTCCAGAATATGTATCTCAAAATGATAAATCATTGTTATTAAACAATTTATACAAATCATTATTAATGAATTTATAAAGTTTTTTCTACCATCTTTATAGTATCTCTAAAAATTAGTCCACTCTTCTCACTATCCTTGAGATAATCAGATGAAACATTCACATTTTAAGAAAGTTTTGCATTAAAAGAATTTTGCCAATATTTTCTTTTAGAAATAATAATAAACTTTGAATCCTTTAGGGAAGCAGAGCTATAATCGTTGATAATAGAGTTAATTATTAATGTGTAGACAATATGTACTATTAACCTTTAAGAAAACAGTTCTTAGCATTTAAATAAAGTATACATAATATGGAACTAATCTTATTAAGTATATTTTATTCATATTTTTGAAATGCTATTATCACCTGAAATGTAATATTTCTGCTTTAATTTTATTATTTCTACTATAAGTGATCATAGTAGGAAAATCTATACAATGCTGGAACTTGTACAATCTGAGGAAATGCAGAATGCACATTTAATTATTACTAATATATTTAGAAATTATACATGTAGTGAACAATTTTAGTTGTTTCCCTCAGTTTTTTTTTTAATGTCCTGGCTGGAATACTTTTCAGCTCTATACAGAAAACATGTCATCTTTAATTATAATTACCTTATGTTATAATTATGTTAGTTTTATATCATGATTGTTACAATTTACATTGTAAGTTACACTAGAAGAATAATTATATTATAATTATAACATATACTGTATATATATATAAATGATGGGATAAATTCCATTAGTATTGTTACTAACTTTCTGTAAGGCTAACAACTTCAAGATTTGTTCTCTAGCTTAATTAATGTTTTTTGAGTGTAATTACACACTAAATTGACTCAGCTCCGGGGGTGGGATTCTACCAGTTTGGACTGGTTTGGGTGAATCGGTAGCTCTGACGATCAGCTGGGAGTGAACAGGTTTGTCCTGGCGATCAGATGGGCCCATTTGCCCGCAATATTTTCCTACAGTTATCTTCTCAGCTGATTTGCACGGCAGAGCAGATTACCCTGCGAATCTGCTGTGTTACTCCTCTAAAGAAACCCGGAAGCGAAGATTTCTTCAAATTGTGCATGTGTGCACAGCGCGTGCACACACACAAATCGAACAATCACCCAACCACTTGTTAAACTGGAAGGATCCAACCACTGCTCAGCTCCCCAAATAACTCAGTGAAGCCTATCACAGGAACAAAGGCATAGACTGTTGGGGATATAGAAAATACATAAGCATTTGCAGAGATTCATAAAAAAGTCAAAATGGCTACCACATGATCAAAGTACTGTTTTGTACTGTCAAAGTACAAAATTTATAACTTATAAGACACATTACCAAAGTCACCCCCCCCCCCCGGCTCCACAAAGACAAACAACTTCCCGATATGTCTAAGGTGACCAGACGTCCTGATTTCAGCGGGATGGTCATGCTTTATAACAATTTGTCCTGTGTCCCGGCACGTTTTTAAAAAGTCCCGATTTTCTGGCTTCATGTTGAAAGCCCAGTGGATTTGCTTAAGAAATCCTAACCGGGGCAAGACAAAAGACACCCTGTTTAATCTCTCTCTCTGTCTCAGTATTTTCACTGAAGATATTAAAACGTTAAAGCAACAAAACGGACCCCCCCCGCCCTTACTCACTTTTATAAGAAAAAATGACCCATTACCATAGAGCTGCAGGAAATACTTGGCTAGAGAGGGAAGTGACTGGATTTTCCGGAGGGGAGGGGTACGGAGGTTGGAGGTCTGCTCGTGTGGGAAAAATGGTGGCTCCTCTTTTTTCTTTGAAAAATATTTCCCTGGGACTATTTAATTATTTTAATTTGCTCAGTTCTTTGTATTAACATCTACATCATTCTGGATTGACTTGGAGTGTCTGCCTACTGGTAAGTGGGTTTTTTCTTTTATTTTTTAATGTATTTTAAAATAATATTTTATTTATTGTGCATAGGATTTATTAAAATAGTTTTATTCTGTGTGGATTTAAGTGAAGGACTCCCTGTTATTAAGCTTTCCTCAATTAATCTCTGATAGATTCCCACCAACTTCAAGATCCCAAGGGCACATCTTGGAAGCTACACCTTTGCTTAGTTTATAGATGATGCCTTTCCTTAAATATGAAAATAAATACATCTATTGTTCAAATGTGTACATCTCAATAGAAATGACTCTCAGGGGTGACAACAATCCACTAAAATAATAATATAAAACAGTAATTACAAAAACAGGAGCAACTGTTATGAAAATTATTATTAAAAAATAAAGAATAAAAATGGAGTTATTAAGTATATTAATTGCAGCAACCACAATACAATACCTCGGTCCCTCTTTTCATTAAACTAGACATATCCAATTCCAAGGAATTAAAATTGGTTCCCGTGGCGACGGAACCGTGAAACAAGCTGAGAATCCAATGGCAGGACAACACACGGATAAACAACTCTGTAATCCATGACGTTCTGCCTTTGGCCTTCACAATGCAATGGTCACTGCCTTGTGGACGTTGACATTTACGAAGATTAAGTCCAAGTCCAAGTCCAAGGAATTAAAAGACGCTTGCTCCTGGGGAGGAAAGCTATGGCAAATCTAGACAGCATCCTTTGACTGGGGGTGGGGGCTTGATTAAAAATTTTATACGGAGCAACAAAATTTTTTCATACAATGCAAAAATAGTATCGTAATATTTTTTTATTTCAACATAACTACAATTTACAAATATAAATTGTAACTGTTGCCAAACATCAAAATTTTGATCACGTGACCATGAGGATGCTGCAACAGTCGCTAAGTGTGAAAATGGTCACTAAGTGTGAAATATGGTCATCAGTCACTTTTTTCAATGCCATTGTAACTTTGGTACTAAGCCCATTATACAACCTTTCTTGCCACAGTTCTTAAGTGAATAACTGCAGCTTGTATTTTGTATTTTGGATAGAATCTTTTTTTAAATTTGTCTAAGACAATTTAAAAAAGGATTCTATCCAAAATAAATTGAAGTGAAACCATTTTTAAAAATTCTATGCACAATACTTTGAAATATATTGTGCATAGAATTTTTAAAAATAGTTTTACTTCAATTTATTCTGTGTGGAATAGTTTGAAATGTTTTACTTCAATTTATTCTGTGTGGATTCTTTTTTTAAATTGTCTTAGACTATTTTAAAAAAGATTCTATCCAAAGTACAAAATACCAGCTGCAGTTATTCACTTAAGAACTGTGGCAAGAAAGGTGGTATAGTGACCAGTTACAATGGCATTGAAAAAAGTGACTGATGACCATTTTTCACACTTAGCGACCATTTTCACACTTAGCGACCGTTGCAGCATCCTCATGGTCACGTGATCAAAATTTTGATGTTTGGCAACAGATTCGTATTTATGATGGTTTCAGTGTCCTGGGCTCATTTTAATTGCCTTTTGTGACTTTTTGACAAAGTCAAATGGGGAAACCAGATTCACTTATGCTACTAACTTATCAGCTGCAGTTATTCACTTAAGAACTGTGGCAAGAAAGATGGTATAGTGACCAAAGTTACAATGGCATTGAAAAAAGTGACTGATGACCATTTTTCACACTTAGCAATCATTTTCACACTTAGCGACCGTTGCAGCATCCTCATGGTCACGTGATCAAAATTTGGATGTTTGGCAACAGTTACAATTTATATTTGTAAATTGTAGTTATATTGAATTAAAAAAATATTACAATACTATTTTTGCATTGTATGAAAATTTTATTGCTCCGTATAAAATTGTTAATCAAGCCCCTCCCCCCCGGTCAAAGGTGTCCCTCTTTACCAATCTGAAAATCTGGTCACCTTAGATATGTCACGATATGGCCTGTAATGCGATTGGGTTTGACATCCATGATCAGGGACTTTAGAATTCAAACTACAAGTTGGTACCAATAATAATAGACATATTGAATGCAAACCCAAAATAACCAGAGCACCACTTGAACATCATTGGCATTGGCAAAATCATGGTTAGTCAATTGCAAAAGGCAGCTTTATTTGGAACAGCTTGCATCCTTCAATTATACCTTTAACATAACCAGGCAATCACAGGTCCCTGGGAAGGACTTGCTAGGTGGATAAAAATGCCAACTTTGGTTTGAACACCTGACTGACTGTGCAATGTACCATAATACACAGATATTTCAGCCATGGGGTTTATAAGTCAAGATTTGAAACAGGGTTTCTATGGGGAGAAAGAGAAAAAAAATCAAGATGGGAGCTGAACAATGCAATTAAAAGGACTATGATAGGTACAAGTTATAGAGCTGAATGTAATCTCCCAGCAACATCTTTTATTCTACAGCTGTTTAACTTGGTTAATTATGGACACTCTAGATCAGTTCCTGGTTTTCAAATTTGATGCTTATTTTTATTGCTAACAGTTTGCAATCATTTATAACCTATTTGATAAAATACATGAAAATGAAAAATAACCCTTGCCTTTGTGTTTTCCCCTCACTTCCCTGATTCTTTTGGGTTCCTGTAATTCTGTTTACAGTCTGCCACAATGATGGTTCAATTTTCAGAGCTGTTAGCTACCTTCTGTTGCTGATTAAATTTTTTGTTTAGTTTTACTGGAAAGTCTGTTGGATTAATTTAACAAACTCTGTTTGCTTTAGTGAGAATGACCTGCAGCCACCTTCAGCTTGTACAAAATAATAATCTTTTCCATGATTTATTGATTCAGCACTCTTTATATTAACAAAAAGTGTAATAAGAAAGCTTGCTTTTACTTTACTTGAATTTATAGGCATGAGGTCCTCAATTTGAATACACTGGAGATGAGATTGTATCTAATAGCTTTGCTCACTATTAACATTCCTGTTTCTTCAGAAAGTTTGTCACAACTTGATTATGCAAAGGGTAGAACTTCACACGATTCTTTCATTTATTCTTTTGAAAATTATTCACTTCAAACAGCCAAGTTAAGTCCATTAAAACTTAGTTCCTGATTTAAAAAGAAGTTTACTGAATTCTTGGCCTCAATCTCATTTATTCCAACTCATTATTTTAAGAGACCTATATCCAAATAGACATAACTTTTTTCAAGGAAAAAGTTCTAGCTATTACAAACATTTATACAGCAAGCTTCATAAATCAAATATTTTGCTTTATTTATTTATTCATTGTAGGTGTTGCCCAACTCCATACTGATTATGGGTGGTTCATATACAAGACAATATAAAAATAAGAACCTATATACAGCAATAAATAAATGGTTAATCCAGTCAACTTATAAAATAGATACCCTGTTTTCCCCAAAATGAGAAATCCCCAGATAATAAGCCCAATCGGGCTTCTGAGTGCATGTGCTAAAATAAGCCCCCCCCCAAATAAGCCCTTCTCAGAAATATTGCAACACAGCAGCAGCCATGAGGTGACCATGCTTGCCATCTCCTGCACCTCAAAAATAATAAGACCTTCCTGAAAATAAGGCCAAGCACTTTTTGGGGGGGGGGGGGGGGAACACACAAAAGAAAATAAGACCATGTCTTATTTTTGGGGAAACACTGTATGATATGATCAACAGTGCTGAAAGGTCAGTGTTAAAGACATTTGAACAGTGAATATAGATCGGAATTAGATAAGATAAACAATAATAAAGTGTGATATTCTAAAAGAAAAACTACCTCAACATTACTAGGAATAATCAAAAGAACTCCCTCTCCTTTCTAACCAAACTCTACCTAAACCTATGTCTTCCAGATCTATTCTATATATTCCTCTTTTAGAGCATGTTGAGACAAATTTATGTTTTTGTTTATTATATTTCATTATTATTTTTTAAATAACATCCCCACATCCCCACATCTTATTTGTTAACTTTCAATTAAGCAGTTCAGATTCTATAGGCATGTACTGAGGATGTCCTTATTAAAGGTCAAATAAGGAAACTGTAACTATAAACTATTAAAAATAATTTTATAATTAGGAGTCCTTATTATATTTCATTACCTAAACTAGGTAACATCATCAGTGCTAGAGGACTGACATCAATGGTGGGATTCAAATAATTTAAAAACCGGTTCTCTGTCCTAATGACTGACTCGGTGGATGTGGCTAGGTGAGTGAGGACAGGTTGGCGTGGCCAGGGTGTGACAGCACTCAGCCTCCTGCAGCACTTTGCCAGCCAAAATGGGGCCCGGGAGTTAATTACAAAATATAGATGTTGCTTTGTGACATCCAGATCCAGTGAGCAAGGGTTGAGAATTGCACAGAAAATATACTTCTGTTTGGTTATGAAGAAATACCCCAAATATCAAATGTACACTAAATGTAGATTGACTTTTAGCTACACACTTCCCCACCAGCAGCAAATTTTGAAGCTCCAGGTAAAGAGGATTCATTTTAGGATGAGTTTACATGTTGGAGGTTCCTAAAGAAACCTCCAACATGTAAACTGTATTTTAAAGAATATTTGAGGGAGGGGTGCGAAATAGTCCTTCTCTACCTGAGCTGTAGAGACCCGGCACCAATCAAAACACTTTTTATGAAGCAACTGATCAACACTGACAGGGTAAGTCACTAGTATATGAAAATAAGAGCAAACTCCACTTCTTTCTAGTACTGATGATGTTACCTAGATTGGTAATGAAACATTTGCAAGAAAACTATCAAGCTCAGAGAGCACCAAGGACCCCACAATTCAACCCTGAGCTGCAAATATTCTCTTCTATCAATAAATACTTTTTGGTTAGAGGGATTCAGAGCCTGCATTATATGAGATGGCTCCCAGTGGATTTCATTACAAATTTTGATATGATTTCTGTAAATAAGGAATGTAGAATTATAATGGCTGAGTATTTGATTCTTCGTGCATAAAACAGTACAAAGCTAAGGGACAAACAAATAAAAAACAGATTTGAAAAAAAAGAAAAGACCCAGGAAAGAAAAGAGTGAAAGTGTAAGAAAGAAAGAGGAAAAGAAGGAAAACTGAAAAAGAATGATTTCCAATTTTTTTGGGTACAAGTAAAAATATACATCAAACTCTAATATTTGTCTACATTATTTCCATAATCCCTTATTTAATCATCAAAGCCCAGATCAACTTTTAATTTCAGTTTCTCACAAAAAGTCCAGTAATGGTTCATATCACTTTAATCACTATTTGTTAACAGAACCATAACTGATTTATTTAATTATACAAAATTCTAAATAAAACAGGAATGGAAAATCCTAAGCTCTAGTGTAGACCTATGCTTCTCAACTTTGGCAACTTTAAGGTGCATGGTCTTCAATTCACAGAATTCCGCAGGCAGCATGAAGTTCGCCTATCTTAAACTTGCCAAGACTGAAAAATGCTGATCTACAGCTAGGGATTTTTCCATTCCTCTTTTACTGGTTCCTACTTACTTACTTATGAGCAATCATAATGCAAAATCCCCATTCCCAACTCACCCCACAGTAATGTTCATGCAAAATCCAACTATTTTCCTGCACCACCCCAGAAGTAAAACAGAGCATGAGTGGGCTATGTGATGCCTCTCCATGCCACAT
Source organism: Thamnophis elegans (assembly GCF_009769535.1). Classification (NCBI taxonomy): domain Eukaryota; kingdom Metazoa; phylum Chordata; class Lepidosauria; order Squamata; family Natricidae; genus Thamnophis; species Thamnophis elegans. Next base: position 24,751,295 of record NC_045558.1, read on the forward strand.
TTTGGGCCTGGAAGACCTCCTGCACCATCCTGGCAGCCAAAATGGGGCATCTCCCCTGTGTGTGATTCCTCCTGCACCATCCTGGCAGCCAAAATGGGGCATCTCCCCCGCGTGTGATTCCCCCTGTGGCCTACTTTGGGCCTGGACAGTTTTCTGCACCAACATGGAAGCCAAAATGGGGCGTGCATGGGGGACTCCTGGGAGGAGCTGGGTGGGGCAGAGCCAGCCAGAGGTGAAAAGTTGGTTCTCCAAACTGGGCAAAAAGTTAACCAGTTCGCCCGAATCAGTGCAAACTGCTGACTCCACCTCGGACTAACATTGATATTGTTATCTGGTTTGGGATAATGAAATGTATGCACGAAAACAACTAAGCTCATAGAACAGAGTTCCTCATCCTTTTCAGCTTTGCCGACCAACCGTGAGGAGGAGGAGATGGTAGATGGTTCCATGTAAATCATGTGTGTGCATATGCTTGCACAAATGCAGCATAAGCACATGGGCAATCAGGCATGCAGTCAGGTGCTGTTTGTGTAAATGGGGATCTGCCACTTCCGTGGCCCGGTTCCGAAAAGCTCAAGGTCTGGTAGTGGGCCACGGCCCAGAGGTTGGGGACCTTGTTGTAGAGCATCAAGAACCCCTAATTTAAACACTGAGCTTCATATATTGTCCTTTATTGGTAACGTTATAATTCTGTTTTGAATGATATAAAATTTGTTCATGTGCTTCGGAATGCTTAATCGGTTTAAAAATAATCTACTTGAAGTTTAGTATGGTTGAAGTTCATATATGTGATAGCCTTTATTCTGCATTTTAATGCAGACATATTCTGTTTCTCCTTTCAAACTGATCAATTAAGCCTATACATTGAAATATTTCTTCAAATGTTTTGTCTGAGTTTGCCGGTAATATATATTTGAACCTATGTGCATTACAGGAAATTGAAAAAATCTATACATTCATGACAGTGATTTACAAAACATTACATTAGACAAAATTACTTGCAAAAACATGTACATTAAGAAAAGTGTATGAGGAATATGCACTAACGTTTTATTTTTTAATCATCTTTAGAGTGCTGATATATACCCCAAATGCATACACATTGCCTCCAAAATTTGTAAATGGCTATTGAAACAGATTATTGCTTACAAAGCTTTTTGAATATTAAAAAAGGTACTCATTTAATTTTTCAAAATAGCTGGTTTCATAGGAGAACAGCACCAGGGGAGAATTTTGACTTCTAAAACTTCCGCTTCTGTATTGGATGGGGAGATTGTACTTGAAGCAACAGTCTGGTTGATACCATATCAAGTATGGCTTTGTGGATTACTATTACACTCAGAAACAACCCAACTATCAGTGTGGCTCCTGTACTATTGATGTTATTTGATAGAATCAGACCTATTAATACATGAAGTGGTCTTCAAGAGAAGTTCATTGTAAATGTATGTCACTGGTCCAGTCAAGAGATCATATGAACCTTAATGCTTCCTAGTCTAAGAATGGCAATAATGGATGCATTATCAAATCAAAGTAAAGTCTGTCTTGGCAACATCTTATATATATATATATATATATATATATATATATATATATATATATATATATATATATATATATATATATATATAAATAAATAATGTACTTTGACAGGGGCCACTCAGAAAGGGGCAGAACAATGATCCCTTCAAGCTTCAGAAGACTCCAAAAGTCATATGGTCAGTAGTATTGGGGGACATGGAGAGAACCATTTGGAGAAGTAAGGTTGGACTTCCTCTATCTATGTTCTCAATAGGTCATTGAGCAGAGTGATTATTACAATTAAAATGTGATGAAATTAATTTAAAACTTGAAAAATGAGAATCTGAAAGAAACCCAAGCTATTGTATTTAACCATCCTTGAAATATTTTCCCCTGTAAATAAGCAATTAATTATAATTCTAAATGTCAGTAAGAAGAATAAAACAAATTCTTTATTAGCCATAGGCTTAGAAGAATTAGGACGTTTCCCCCTAATTTTTTGGGAAATAAGATTCTAGTGATCATGTTGAACAAATCCCTATTCATTTCATGAATCCTGAAAAAAGACAGAAAGGAATAACTGTTGCACTCCTGAAACAAAGAAGCAGCACCTGATTATCACTGTAGGAAACCAATTGATTGAAAGAGATACTTACTGATGAGGAGCAGAATTTACTTTGGAAATGATAGTGAGATTACTCGGGTATCAATGTTTTTCAAGGATCATTGTCTGAACAGAGATAACAAGGGCAGAGAGGCTATCCAAACTATATTACAGCTTTCTGTAATCCTTTCTATTATGAAAAGTCATTTATCATGACAAGATGTTCTTCTGACTTTGTACTTATAAAACAGTGTTTCTAGATAATAATGTCTTACCACTGAAAGATTTAATGTGTCTTTCATCCATGCCTGGCATATGATGTTGGCAATAACCCAGTGCTGTATTGTAAGAGCTGTATTGTTTGTGTCTGCTGCCTCCCAATTTCATTTCCTAATTCAGTTTGGAGAAAAAAGTAGCTTGATTGTGCTTTTTTTTTTTAAAGGAGGCTTGTTAGCTTTCTAGCTTATGGAGTCTCTGAGCCTAAAACTATTCATAGAACTTGCTTGAATAGTGCCCTGGGAACATTTGTTCTGATGAACCCATTTGTTGATTCATGAAAATTCAGACGAAGTAAACAGAGACTAATAGTACTGATGGAATAATTTAAAAACATACATATTGACTAACTCAGGCTAACTTGGGCAGAGGAAAAATTGCTTCCCAAGAACACAACCCCAGGCTGAATATATTTGAAATTTATAATTATGAGGACAAAATGGGGGAAACCTGACTTGAGTTTAAAATACTTTTGGGATGCTTTGCAAACTCAAAATGTGGTGATTATAGGAAGGTAGAACCCAACAAAACAATGCAAACAAATATATAAGTTGTCAATGATTGTCTTTTGGTTTTTTTAATGTTTGTGAGCAAACTGGAACTCATTTCTTAAGTTTATGCTGACCCCCAAGTTCTAAAGGACTGTGTGTGATTCCTATACTGCCTGTTTAAATATAATCACTGTTCTCCCCCTCATCACCACTTAACCATCTGTCTCTTATATACACAGGGGAAATTTTCTACTGCTAAATCATTTATGATAGTTTTTGCAGATGTTCAATAGAACATCCACTAACTTCAAAGTACAATGCCTGGATGTATATAATTCATGAAATTCATATGATAAGGTATAAAATGTGATACATTACCATTCCAGATGTGCTCAGTGGGAATCTCTATTCACAGAATGGCTATTTGGATTACATTCATTGAAGAGCTGGGTATCTATGTTTTAAAAAAATGCAGAATAAACTTATTTAAATGAAGCAATTTATTTCTTTATGACTACATCTTTTACTTTCGTTCCTTTACCACATTTCTATACTATTGTAATCAAAAGGCACTGAGTGTCATGGGCATCATAGATATTGTGTCTTAATATTTTCAGATAGCAAAAGAAGATTTATGTGCTGTCTAATAACCCTAGCTCATCAATATCACATATGACTTTCTTTGGTTCAGAAATAATATACTATTAGTAACAGAAGTTGTAGTAAAAGTAAATCTTATTGATTAGTCAGTTAACTATATTAAGAAACAATGAATATCAGTGGCAATAAAATAGAATAAGAAAAAATGAAGTAAAATAGACTTATATAATAAAATTAAAGATACAGAAACACGAGTACTAAAACACAAAATAGTATGTTTTTTAGAAGACTGCATCAGCTTTATATTTAGCTTTAGTGTGTTCCATAAAATATATTCTCCATTGAACAGCCCTGAGTATACAGTAAACTAATGACTACTGGTATATATTTGTTTATGACCTGACAGAAACAAGGTATTGTTTTGTTGAGCCCCAATATGCAGTTTTGTTGAGTATTATCTGTAAATATTGAGCCCTTGATGGGATATATGGTTGATAGTTGAATTGGATGTCTTCTATTTCTGGTACACCACAAACACAAATTACCTCAAGTTTGACAGTTGTAGAATCATCCTTATTTAATTATAGAATCCAGCTGCTCAAATCTTGTTTTAGTAAAAGCTATCATGTGGTACTATGTTAGAATCATTGCCAAAAAAATTTCTGATTGAAAAGACATTTTATTCTTGGCCAGAAACAGTGGATGAATTGTATGGGGCAGCTATGTTTCTTTCTTTTTTCATATATATTTTTCTATTTTCAAAACAAACATACAAATCCTGCTTTACATACTGTAGAAAGTGTATCAGTTGGTTACAAAAGGCTTTTGTGTATCTCTTCCACCATCATTAAATATAATTCATATTAATTTTAATATTTTAACTCAGATATTTATTATATTACCATCATCATATCTCTACTTTTTTTTACCATAATTATTTAAACGTCCATCATAAAATATACCAAGATTTAATACATAACCACATGCCGGCATTTCATTTACTTATTTATAAAATCCTCCATTAACATTATATCCTCATTTCCTGTTTTAGCTAAACATCCATAATATTTAATACCAAAATTTTCTAATCCTCCATATATATAGTTTATTATCATTATCCTTTCTGTATTTAACTATATCCTATATCATAACATTTTCCCCTATTAGTTAAAACTTAGTTGTGTCTAATTTTGTTCTTTTTTATTGTTATTAATAACCTTTATATGTAGTCCAAAAATATTTCTAACCTTCCCTTCACGGGTAACATTCAATATTCATATCCAATTATTACTTATCATAACAGTTCAACATTGTATACATTACTATCATTATTAATTTTTATTTAACTATACCTATTATCACTGAATTTAACTAAGTTTAGCTGGTTTTAAATTATACTCTTCCATCTATCAACCTGTATCTCTCCAATAGCAAAACAATCTTATGTCTTCTACCATTTGTGGATCCAGTCCTCCAAACATCTTCTTAAACAAATCTGTCTGGACTCCTCTTTGCAGCTCCTTGTTTATAGTATTTCTCATATAATATTGACGCCCTCCTTCTGTTTCCTTTTTCAGCTTATCTTTAATTCTCAGCAGTGTTATCAAATATTTTGCAAATAGTATTTCATAGTCCATAATTTATTTAATGTCGCCGCCTCCTCCTCCTCCTCCTCCTCCTCCTCCTCCTCCTCCTCCTCCTCCTCCTCCTTCTATGTTCTTTCCTTTGAAGTAAATTTTCTCTCCATTTAATTCCTTTTCCAATATTCCACTCTTTTCTCCCTCAGAAATGAACCAATTACCACGAATATCAACAAGCTCAATCTCTTTATATTCATCTTCCATTTCAATTTTTTGAACTTCAATCTTCTTATTTTGTGTTTGAAAACATCCTTAATTTCATCACATTTTGTTGCCAAATGCACCAAATAATCCAATTTTCTCTCAATTTTTTCCTCTGTCTCCAACACCATCTCCAGAGCTAAGAGTACTTCTCGGAGAGACACCATGTTTATACGCAGTTATATTTTTTCTTAGAAGCTCAGCAAGATTGGAACACTCACTCGCAAACTCTCTGCAAGCAAAACAGACTTCAGAGGGACAGCTGTAAAATCTTATCAGATCTAAAGCCAAACAGCCACACAATAAAAGCTTAGAAAGTCGAAGTCAAAGCAATCCATCTGTGTCTTACAGAGAGTCACAGAGAAATGTTAAAGGGATAATCCATCCATTTGAAAAAGTTTTGCTTAGAATCAATCCATGTAAATAACATTTAAAAGATAAGATAACCATGTCCAGAACCATTATAAAAATCAAATTCGCCGCTAAGTTCTTCTATTCTTTGATTTAAATTAGTTTTTAGATTTTATAGGCACTCCGTTTTTTAAAAACAATAAATGTTTCTCACCAGCTGGTATCACTTCCTATTTCCACATCATTCTGTTCCTTTCTGAAGTCGACCTGAATTTGTCAGTCTTGACAGACCGGAATTTTTATTATCGGCAGAAGACTTTTGCCTTGCTTTTCTCAGAGATTTTGCGATATCCCTGAGATCAGCAAGATGTAATCTTCCTGCTCACCATCTCTTCGGGATGATTTAGGTTCGTTGGAACCCCTTCAGCAATAAAAGTGTCAACTGCGACCTCAGAGCTTTGAGATTACATGTCGTCTTGTCATGGCATCGGCCCCTCCTCTCGGGGCAGCTATGTTTCTTGAGTAACTGGTATGACTGGTATGGAGCATCTAAACTCTTTAAACATATATAATTGTGTTATAAGGCTTGGCTTTTGTAGAGATAATAATTTTTACAATAGTAATAATAATAGTATAAATAGACAACCTAACACCTAGATCTGTAACCTGATTGGATAGGAGACAGTTGGCACAACCAAAATGCTTGCCCTTCCACTCCTGGATTTAGATAATTGGAAAGTTCAGCATTTATGATACATGTTGATAACATCAGTGAGATCAATTTCATAGTTTATCAAAACATTCCTGAGGAAAGAACACTGAGTGATTACATTACCTCCTTTATATTTCTCTTATGTATCTATTCCAGTGCTATTGTCAATATGTATGTAATATAATGGGTGGACTTTTTCAGGGTTCTCTCTCTCTCTCCTGGAGTCTGCTGGCAGGAAGCTCAGTGACTCACTGAAAATATTTATAATAAAGTTTCTATCTCCAAATACTTTGGTTTTGCTTTTAGAAATTGTTTGTCTCACAGCATTGGACACATCACCTGCCTTGATGTCTTTCTAGTATTAGGATTTAAAATTTTTTTCTACATAACTGTATTTCATTGATTTAACATACTGTGAATCTCCTTTCTGTTGTTTTATTTTTATTTTCAATGAATACTTTTTTATTGATCTTTTCTATTATAGCATTTTAATGTGCAATATTAATTTGCTTTACATTGCAGTCTGATGAGGTATCTTGGGAACCTTTTCAGGGCAAGATAAAAATCTCATAAAGATTAAAAAAACACCATTTGCACTGGGAGAATATAACAATCAGAGTTAAAAGCATTTTTGTGGTTGGTAAGAGCAGCCATGTTTTATGATGCACCAGGAATCCTGGCTTAACAGACCTAATGATCCTTCCAATAGACACTAAATCGTAAGCTAATTATTCAAACTTAGTTTCAGATTCTGTCTTATTACAAAGCAAAGAGATCCACCTTTATTTTAGACAATCAAAAATTATGCATAATTATAGCTTCATAATTTGTTAATTTGTTTACTTATACACGGAAGGGGAAAGATAAAGTAGATGAATTATACTACATATGCATCTCAGCTTATTAAACCTAGATGGATGGTTCGGGCAGTGATTTGAAACTCAATGATATATAATTGTAAATGTTTCTGTTGTGGAATGCTAAACAGTGGAATATAAATAAGAAGAGACCTCAATTATATATTCTGATTCCTGGCTTTACTAAACTTGTATCATAGACATAGGATTGGTATTATTATAATTAGTGGGAATATAATAATTTTGTTGAGATATCCTCTGTAGTAAGAATTGGGTGTAGTTCTATACAATCCCCTTGCCTTCAATAGACTGCAATTTCTTGCTTTTCATGAAACAGCTGGATAGCAAACAGCGGAATTATTTATTTCAAGACAGAAAGGGTAGATAGAAATGAAACATTATTTCAGCCTTTACTAGGATCCTAAACATGATCAGAATTTGCAAAGGTAAAGCATAATTGTTCCAGCTATCTGTCTCTTAAGGACAATACCTTAAGCTACTAAAGCTGCAATATAAATTCTGTGCTATCATGCTTGTTGTATCTTTAGATAATGCAGAACATTTTTCTCCTTTATTGCTCATTTTCACTGGTGAATGTTAATGTCACCACAATCGTAAACACCAAGAAATGGGCTATGGAAAAGTAAGAGAGGCATATCTAGAATTTTAAAAGAATGCCAAAGATTGAGAAATTCTGGCTGCCTAAAAATAAGAGAATGCTTCAGTTGAGATCGGGCACAATGAACTTTATACACAGTAGAATTTGCTTCTTGAATAGCACTAACAGCAATAAAAGTTAAGACCTGGCAATGTTTTCTTGCAAGTCTCATCTACAGAAGTATTTTGAAAGCCAAATAAACTGTTGGATAAGTTCTTTAGGATATGTATATTCAAAAGATGAGAATGTAGATTTACTTACATGCTTGTCCAGTTTATTTCACATACATATGATGAAAGGAAAAAAATGAAATAGCTTTAACTTAGGAACAGCAGGCAATGCTTGTAATTTATACCTGGGCCCACAGGGCCTTAACCAATCATTCGGGTCTTTTTCTGTGTAAGAATATATATATATATATATATATATATATATATATATATATATATATATATATATATATATATATATATATATATATATATATATATATATATATATATATATATATATATGTCTCTAGTTGTTCGGGTTTTGGTCCTGGAAACACTACTCCTGCTGGAAACACCAAACCTGAAGTAGTCTGAAGCAGCCTGAAGATGACGAATGAGACTTCGTCGAAACGTCGGCAAGACATCTCCAATTCTACGCGGGAGAAAACCCGAACAACTAGAGACCTACATACTAACACCCGCGAAAACCTCAGAAAACATATATATATACATATATATATATATACATATATATATATATATATATAAGATTTTTTTACAACCCCTGGTAAGCCCCAATTATTTATTTATCAGCACAAATAAAAACACACACACACACACACACACACACACATATATATATATATACACACATATACATACACACACACACACACACACACACACACACACACACACACACACACATATATATATATATATATATATATATATATATATATATATATATATATATATAGCAGAAAAAATTGACACCAGCTTCTCAGTTTTTGTGGCTACTAGGGCCAAGGCATTCTGAAATAAAAACGCACATTTCTAGAATAAGAGGGCTGTGTAGGTATCATAAAAAAATACTGTTAGATATTCACCCTATCTACAGTGGTTTCCACCAAGGTCCTCTGTTCCGGTAGGAACAGAGGTTTAATCCTATTGGTCGAAGGGTCTGACAGCTCCCTATAAAAGGGCTGCTGTCAGACTCAACCTTCGCTGGATTGTTCTCACTTGTTGTACTCAATAAAGAGCTGTTGTTACCGTTAAGCCTGTGTATGCCTATCCATTACCCAATCTAACAAATACTATAGAGAAGCTTATAGTGAGTTGCAGGTAAAGTCAAGTCTCCTTTGAATCACTGCATAAAAGTGATTTCATTGGTAATTCTCTGATCGGTTCAGCTCTTCACAATGGTAAAGAAGTTAACTGTGAAATAAGCCATTTCCACATCTTCTATTGTACATCTTATGCCTTCTGGGCAAGGATTGTATTTATTCTTTAGTTTCTTTCCCTCATATAATATCACATTCCATTTATAAGGGCTATGGAGACGCGGTGGTTAGAATCCAGTACTACAGGCTACTTCTGCTCACTGCTGATTGCCTGCAGTTTTGCAGTTCGATTCTGACCCGCTCAAGATTGACTCAGCTTTGCATCATTCCAAGGTCGGTAAAATGAGAATCCAGATTGTTATGGCCAATAGGCTGACTCTGTAAACCATTTAGAGAGGTCTGTAAAGCACTGTGAAGTGGTATATAAGTCTAAGTGCTGTTGCTATATGAAGTCATATTGAAACGTGGTTCGGCAGGCATCACTTAGCATTGTTACTTATTGATTCTATATACTAGCTCAGAGGTGTCAAACTTCATTTAATTGAGAGCCGCATCAGGATTGTGTTTGACCTTGGATGGCTGGGGTGGGCATGGTCAGGATAGGCATGGTCAGCTTGATGTCAATCATGTGGGGGTGCTAGTGGGGGCCTGAGCACTCTGCAAGCAAAAACGAGCTCCCAAGCTCCGTTCTCAGTTGTGACGGTCTCTTGCAACCCCTTGCCAATGAAAACGGAGCTTGTGCGGTCTGCATTTGGATCTGTCCTGTGGGCCTTGAGTTTGACACCCGTGTACTAGCCCTTCAACAACCAAACATTAAAAAGAGAGAGTTAGACAACAATAACTATACTATTTATTGTTTAACAGAACCCCACAATTCAAAAGTTATGTCAGAGAAATTTACCTTGATAACTTTATTTAAAAAGATAGAAAATATCAACAGTATATTTCAGAAATGGCACATACATATTTTGCTTACCAATGCTATCCCTTGACTTTCCAACAAATTGTCCTCTGTGAGTAGGAATATTTTCAGAATAATCATTCCTAAAAATATTTGTGTCCAAACTGCTTAGGCTTTCAAGCTTGAAACCAATACCTTAACTTATGAAAGAAATGCACAATAACTCATCAAGTAAGTCCATGCTTTGAATGGAGAAGATCCGTGCTTTGAATGGAGAAGATCCCAGTTCAATTTCAAATTGTTCCAGATAAAAAGATTTTTGGTGAAAACCTTGTGGACTTTGAGAGTTATTATTTGGTATTCATAAGTAGAATTGCAGAAAAACAAAATTGGAAGGGAGGTCTTTTAGTCCAACCACCTGCTCAAGCAGGAGACTCTATACCCGTGATGGTGAACCTGTGGCATGGGTGCCAGAGGTGGCACACAGAGTCCTCTCTGTGGGTATGTGTGCTGTCGCCACCTGGTTTTTCGGTTTCTGGCAAACATATGCATGCTGGCCAGCTGGTCTTAGTGTGCGCTGGAGTGCTGGAAACCTGAAGACCAGGTAGTCAGCATGAAGACCAGCTAGCTGGCAAGCATGCTCATGCTGGAAACCCAAAGACCAGGTGGCCGAGCATGCGCATCGGCCACCTTGTCTTTGGGTTTCCAGCGCTCATGCATGCCCATACATTTTCATTTGGGCATTCGGTGCCAAAAAGGTTTGCCATCACTGCCTATACCATACCAGACAAATGGCTATCCAATCTGTTCTTAAAAACCTCCAATTTTGGAGCACTCACAACTTCTGTGAGGCAACTTGTTCCACTGATTAATTGTTTTAACTTCCAGAAATTTAATTCTAGGTTGGATCTCTCTTTGATATACAAAATGCCTTCTTTGAACATACCACATTTTCTACTTATTTTCTTAAATATTATTTCAGTTAAAATAAATACATAGAAAGCTAGCACACTGCAAAATAAAGAATGAGGGTTTTTTTATTACCACAATTAACAAAGATCTAACAAAGGAAGCCAGCTTTGCTTTTGCTAAAGAGTACTTTGTGACTGGCCAGGTCACTAAGGCAATTGTTTTTTTTTTAAAAAAATCACATTTCCTATGAAATCCATTTTGTGATTTTACACAATATATATTTTAAAGTTTCAAATATACCCTGGTTCAAAAAGGTTGCCTGCCCCTGGAGTGAGAAATACTGAGAAAGATAAACGAATATTCCGTTCCTGTATAGGTATAATGACTATATGTCCTTTATTTTAAGACAGTTCTTCATTTCAGAAAGCTGTCCTTTAGATTTATTTATTTTCAGAAATGTCTTTAGTTTAGCCATTTAACTTGAACCATGCAAATGGTACCATTTAAGGCAGAGTTTTTCACATTCTGTGAAAAATATGTAAATTAAATTGCTTTTTTAAAATAAAATTTCATATACTCTTTGAGTTGAGACATCTTGATTCAAATATGCATTTTTATAAAGTTTGTCTTTATTTTGCTTTTGAATTTTCCTTTGTAAAACAAAGTTATAAACATAAACAATTTAATATTTTTATTCTTATGAACGTCTTTCAGATTTGTCCCATTTTCAGATTTGCCCTTTATGTTTTCCAAGAACTTTGCCACAGTTATTAAGTGAATCACTGCAGCTGTTAAGTTAGTAATACGGTTGTTAAGTCAATCTGGTTTCATCATTGATTTTACTTGCCAGAAGATTGCAAAAGATGATCAAATGTCTCTACTCCACTACAACCATCATAAATACATGCCAGTTGCCAAGCGTCCGAATTTTGATCACATGATTGTTGTAAGGGGAAAATAATGGGGACCCCCTTCTAGCACAGTAAAGTCATCTCTTTTGACTGCTTGTCTGATTGACCCTCATTTCAATGTGATTAATATAAGTGGTTTGTGTTTGCTATGCTTTAAATTCTAATAAATCTCTGAATTCTAAATTGAGATATTTTTTGGTGTGCTGTCTGTTCAGTTGCAGCTATGCTCATAATCAGGTTTCTCCCCTGACATTGTGGAGATGCTGTGATAGTTGTAAGTGTGAAAAATGATCATGAGTCACTTTAAAAAAAAATGCTGTTGTAACTTTGAATTGTCACTAAATGAATGGTTGTATGTTGAGGGCTTCCTGTATTGATTCTTCAGCGATTTTTTGAATTCTGATATTCCTATTGTTTTTCCTTATAAAGCCAAATTACTTCTATATCTAACCAGAAACTTTCTATTAAAACAAGACTGAAAAAAAAACTTTTAAAAATACTAAAGTACTTTTCAATAGTATAATATTGAAAAGCTTGCCTATTTTTAGAGAGAGCTGTTAAGGTTAAAGATAATTCAAGTGTGTATTTTAGATGGGGAACAAAAATGTTCCTTGTTTTTCTCTTTTTCTGATGTAACCCCACAGTGTTTTATAGAATTTTTTTAGCAGTATGAAAAAATAATAGCAGGAGTATACTAATTATTGGTTTGGTAGAGCTGAAACTAGCACAGCTGGCAGATGGGTATTTTAATGTATTTCTAAATTAAGCAAAGCGATTTAAAGAAAACATCAGGCATAAATCCAATCTGCTAGAGGCAAGAAAATGAAGTCTGTATTTGTGCTCAGATACTTTTTTTTTTATCTTTTAAAACTGTTTATTTCATTTTCATTTTCATCCCATACAATCACTTATATACTGTGCATTTAAAAAAAAAGGGAAAATCAATGAACACAACTCATCTTCCACCATAGAAAACCAACATAGCACTTCAATCCCCCATACACCCTTTCTTCTCCCCCTCCAACTTTCATTTCTCCCCTCCAACATTCCCCTCTTCTACTTCCCTTCCCCCTCAAACATTCCTTTCTCCCCTTCCCTCCATCTCACCCTCCTTACATTCCCCTCTCACTCCCTCTTTACTTCTCCCTCTTCTTTCCCTCCACTCCTCACTTTGGTGTATCTCTACAATTCATTAATCTATTCAGTTTATATTTTACTCTAAAATTAAGAAAAATGAAAAGAAAAAAGAGAAAATAAAAGAAAAAAAGAAAAAAAAAGAAAAGAGAGCAACAGTATACAAGTGCATTCTTATTGTTCTGAAAATTGGGACTGTATTTCCACCCTCCCCCCCTCCCCCCCTAAACCCCCCTCCCTAACCCCCTTTCGGCTTCCCAGGTCCCATACCCGGCATAACTTTTTATCAAGCACAGTCTGGAGTATATTAAAATCAAATAACTTTAGAATTAAAAGATAAAAGATAAATGAAAAACAAAAAAAAAAGGAAATAGTAAAAAAAGAAAAAAAACCACACACACACACACAAAAAAGGAAAAACGGGAAAAATCAACAAATTCTCTACATTAAACTCAGCTTCCCATCATTTTTAAATCTTAAACAATGTACCTCATTCCTAATTTCAGTTATTTTATTACTTGCAGGATTTCAAACTATACCGAAACCAAGTAAGTTAATTAAATGGAATTCCAGCGAAGGCCTTATCTCTTTATCTAAATATCCAAACCTTTGATTTATCTCTTTTACCTCCTTCTCTATTAAACCATTTAAACATTCAAATACTTCTCTCGGTTTCCTTTTCCAACTCCTCCCATCCTGCCTTTACCCGTGTCCATATATATATTTTATTTTCATCCGTACTCCTCTTATATTTGCTTCACCTTCCTGCAGACTCTATAGGTATATCTTTCCAAACATTATATTCAAATAACAATTTATACAAAGATCAGCTTACTTTCGGTCTCAAAATAAACTCTACTTAAACCTTCACTACCCTCCCATCTACCCCACACTTCCCAGCTCCATTCAACCCGAACCACAATCCAAGAAGATCACGATCTCCGCTCTCCTCACCCTAAAAAATAAATCATGAACAATTAAGTAGAAATTCAAAGTTATCCATCGAATCCTGTTTAAATCCCATACAATATATATTCCAAAATCATCGCCACTTCTTTCAGTCTCTTTCAGTCTCAATGTCTCTTCGTCAGTATGCAGCTATACCGTTTTACCCAAGACAGAAATCACAAAGTATTATTCAGATTAAAAATTAAGCAAATGTTTTAGAAGCATAACTAAGTCTTTATTCTCTACTCTTCTGCCCTTCCAGAGGGGGAAAGCAATGCCTCTCGCCTTGTAGCCACGTGTTCCGCTGTTTCTCTTCTCCTTCTCCTTGTCTTTCTCCATGTCCGGGTAATTCAGGAAGTCCTGCCTTCAGAATATTGTAATAGAAATCTCGGGCTTCCCAAACAGAGTTGAGGCAATGTTTTTGGTTATCAAATGTAACAGTAATACCAAACGGCACTTCCCATCTGTATTGTATCTGAGAGTTTCTGAGTTCCTTAGTTAAGAAGGCATAGTCTCTTCTGGCTCTTAATATTTGAGGTGGTATTTCTTTGAAAACAATCAAGTCCTGTCCATCAATTCGCAGCCTATTATTGTAGAACTCCTGTATTATCGCGTTTCTGGATTCTCTTGTGGCAAAATATATAATTATGTCCCTCGGAAGTTGTCGCTGTTTTGCTACGTACGAATTATGGCGATAGATTTTTTGAATCTGCCAATCAAAGTTAAGTCCCGGACTTCCCACCGAGCGACTAAAAGCCTCAAAAAAGGTCTGTTTCAAATTCTCCTGCTCATTTTCATGCAATCCCCTAACTCTTATTGCAGACTCAGTCTTCTTATAATTTATCATGACAAGTTGTTTTTGCGCAATTTGGATTTCCTGTTGTAATATTTCAATTTTAGATGTCAGGTTGGAATTAGCTTCTTCCAAAAGTTCCAATTTATCCTCCATTCCAGCAATATAATCTGTCATAACATTCATAACCTCGATCATATCCTCCTTTGTTTGAGCAATCTTGGCATCAAGCCTGTCATAAAAGTCTGAAATAAATTTTTGCATTTCCTCTCTGAACTCTTTAAGGATTTCAAAAAGAAATTCTTTCGTTAGCAAATCTCCAGTAGAGGGCGTAGAAGGCAAGGACAGCGGCTTTGTAACAAATGCCTGAGATGAGCGTCTGGGTTTCGATTTCGGTGCCATGATAAAAAGGGAAGCAAACAGAGTCTCTGCTCACGTTAATTTGAGATAAGGTAGTTTCAACAAACCCCTGGCAATCAATAAAAAGAAATCTTCGAGGGAACAGGGCTAATTAGTTTGTAATCCCTTAAGTCTGTCCAGGAAGTTGAAGATATATCGTTATAGCAAATGCGGAAGTTACAAAATTGCCATTTTTTTTTTAAGAAAAAAAAAAGGTTAAACAAAAGGAGTCTTTTATAAAATTGAAGCTGGTATTTTAAATAGAGAAAAAGGAAAAATTCACAGGTATGTTCACTGCCCAGATTAATCTTAAATGGGTTAATTACAAAGGCTTGTTCTGGGGGGGGAAGTAACTCGCCTAGAGCTGGAAAAAAAACAGCTGAGAAGATCTGGCCGGAGTAAATGACTCAGCTTTCGTTGATTCACTCTCTTTCGTTCGCAGCCAAAAAGAAAAAAAGGCTACGAACTTCAAAGAGGATTCTAACTGGCTGAGGGACCCTCCCTACTTTTTCCTTAATGGAAAAAGAGTTATCTAAGATCTTAAATAGATATACGAACCAGAACTCTGAGGGCAGCTTCATTAAGCTGCCGACAGCGGCAAGAACCTCCCCCGGAAGCCCAGATACTTGAAGGTTTATCAAACTGTAGTAACTGTTTGAAATGAAGTATAGTCTTCAAAGCTTTCTACGGATACTTTTCCTTTAGAATGTTTCATAACAATATAATACAAATAGGACTTTAACTCTCTGGCAAGGAATGGAACAGCTCACTGCAACTAACTCATCATGGCCAACTCATCTCGGTGAAATCACCATGGCTAATTTGCCACAGCCAACTCACCAACTTTATTTTAATTTTTGTCATTCACATTTAATTTTGTTCCTCTTTTGACACCCTTTCTTTAATGAGTCTATTCCTCTATTTCTTCGATATTAGTGTAACTCTTGTCTTGTGGTAAGTCGGCCTCTGGTGCGTTGGCCACAGCTGGGTGTTGAAGTCCACAAATCTTAAACGTGTTGAGGTTCAGAAACACTTACATAGTGGAATGCAGTGGTGGGATTTGACTGGTATGCCCCGGTATGGGCGTACAGTGCCTGCTGGGAGCACCAGGTACTGTTCCAGTACGGTGCTCCGGAGGGCCCACCTGCCCGCCTGCTCCCCTTACCGCTATTTGAGCTGATCGGGGCTTTTGTGCACGCGCATGGAGCATATGGCGCCTGCATGACACTCCACCAAGCAGCTGGAGTGTTGTGGGTGGTAAGTGTGCATGTGTGTGCTGCGCGCATGCTTCATACTCTCACATGGTCAACGCTGGACCACAATTGCAATGGGATCCGGAACCCACCACTGGTGGGATGGCACTTCTTTCTAGCTTCATCCATTTGTTGCCTTCTTTTTCCCCATATAGAAATAATATGAGGACATATGAATTCTAAATCACCACAGCCACCATTTTAATTAATAAGGCTGCATAGTAAGAAACAAAAAATAAACAAAACAAAGGGATTTCTTGGGGAAATAAAATAATTGATTGATCTGTATTTGTACTATTATTTTTTTTAACTGAACTTGATTGTAAATCTTAACTGCATACATTCTCTTCTGTTTTCCTATTGTTTTCTGTTTAATAATTTAAATAACATCACATATAATACAAATAAGCTGTGTTTACTTTCACAGCACACCAGGCAATTGTAAACGACCCTGAATATATAGAAAGGCAGGATATAATTTCAATGATAAATAATTAAAATTAGAACTAATTCCACTTTTCTAATTGTGCTAAATTGTCTACTTTGAAAACCTTTTGCCTTATCCAAAGATAGTCAGTTGTAGATGAATTGTAATTGGTAAGAAGTTTAAAGTGTGATAGCTGTATTATTTGATTAATTATTCTCCCAAGATTATTGGGTGCTGCATGAGAAAAAAATAGGTATATCATCTTGACGTTTTGAAAGGTATATGGAATACATATCTGTAGCTTCAGGATTTTCAACTAATATTGCTACATGAGCTATTTTAGTTGGGGTCCAAACATATCTGATAGGAAATAAGATGGAAAAAAATCATCCTATCTCTGGGTGATGGGAATATTATTACAATACAAAGTGTCCAGGATTCGTACACTATGATTAGCAGATGGCTCAACTTGATTTGTAACAGATCTGCATTCCCATCTGAATTGGACTTGGTATAGATTGCTATTATAAATATTTTTTCTTCTTCTGTATTCAGCTGAGCTTAATTCTCCATCCCTCAGACAAATTCAAATGCTACAGGACAATATTCCAGAATTGACTGTACAGATATAATAGTATTGAACATTATCTAGAGGGGTTTATGGCATGTTTACCGAAGGAAAGAAAAGTCATTCTTGTTTCCAACTTAGTTTTAAGGTTCAAGTGCTGTCATCATCTCTATGTGGATAACATTCAGTGGTTGTATTCTGCCTTCCTATCTAGAGAAAGTATAAAATTGCTATCCCTTTTTCAGTTTTATTTGTAGCTCTCACATAAAATTCTCATAACACAAAATTAGATTTTTCAATTAAATCCAGCCACTTTTCCAATGTATCAACCTTTCCCATCACCGCAGACCATCACATTCACAGCCAGCATTGGCCATTACATTTGGAAAGTGCTAGATTGGAGATGAAGAATGCTTTGCCTGGTTTCACGGTTTAAACGATTCTGTTATTTCTGTTGTTCTGGACAGAGCTCACTGAACGATAGGCATTTAAAAATTTCAATTTCTATACATATTGGTGACACAGTGACATCAGTGGTAGGATTCAATTTTTTTTACTAACTGTTCTGTCTGCATGGCTTGGTGGGCGTGGCAGGGGAAGGATACTGTAAAATCTGCATTCCTTCCCTACTCTAGGAGAAGGTTACTGCAAAATCCCCATTCCCTCCCAATCAGCTGGGACTCAGGAGGCAGAGAATAGATGGGTGTGGGGACAGTTAGAGGTGGTATTTTCCGGTTCTCCGAACTACTCAAAATTTGTGTTACCAGTTCTCCAGAACTGGTCAGAACCTGCTGAATACCACCTCCAAGTGACATGTTCACATACCTATTTGGTTACCTGAGGAAGAAGTGAGAAAAAAAACCATGAGCATGAGTTTTCTCTGGTACTCATCTTTCTGAACTGGAAAAATCTCAGAAAGTTCTCTTTAGAATAGAATAGAATACAACAGAGTTGGAAGGGAACTTGGATGTCTTCTAGTCCAACCCCCTGCTTAGGCAGGAAACTCTATACCATTTCAAATAAATGGTTATCCAATCTCTTCTTAAAAACTTAAACTTCCAGTGTTGGAACATTTACAACTTCTGGTGGCACGTGGTCCTAACTAATTAATTCTGTCAGGAATTTCCCCCTAGTTCTAGGTTGGTTATCTCCTTGATTAGTTTCTATCCATTGCTTTTTGTCCTGCTCTTCAGTGCTTTGGAGAATAGCTTGATTCCCTCTTCTTTGTGGATACACTTGAGATATCAGAACATTGCTATCATGTTACCCTCAGTTCTTCTTTTCCTCAAACTAGACATTCCCAGTTCCAGTAATCATTCTTTATATCTTTTAGCCTCCAGTTCCCTAATCATATTTGTTTCTCTTCTCTGCACTCTTTCTAGAGTCTCTACATCAGTAGTGAGTTTCAATTTTTTTTAGAACCTATTCTGTAGTTGTGGCCTATTTTGTGGACATGGCTTGGCGGTCATGTGACCGGGTGGGAGTGACCAACTTGTAAAATGTGATGAAACTCATTTAACAACACTCTTGCTTAGCAACCAAAATTTTGGCCTCAATTGTGATTATAAGTTCTCTTTCTCTTTCTTCCTTCCTTCATTCCTTCCTTTGTTTTCTTTCTTTCTTTTGTCTCTCTCTCCCTCTTTCTTTCCTTCATTCCTTCCTTTCTCTTCCCTTTCCTTCCTTCCTTCCTTCCTTCTTTCTTTCTTTCTTTCTTTCTTTCTTTCTCTTTCTTGTGTCTCGCTCCCTTTCTTTCTTTCTTTCTTTCTTTCTTTTCTTCCTTCCTTGTCTCTCTCTTTCCCTCTTTCTTTCTTTCTTTCATTTCTCTTCCCCTTCCTTCCTTCCTTCCTTCCTTCTTTCTTGTGTCTCTCCCCTTCTTTCTTTCTTTCTTTCTTTCTTTCTTTCTTTCTCTCTTTCTTTCCTTCCTTCCTTCCTGCCTGCCTGCCTGCCTTCCTTCCTCCTTTCCTGTGTCTTTCTCTCGAACTTTCTTTCTCTTTCTTCTTTTCTCTTTCTTTCTTTCTTTCTTTCTTTCTTTCTTTCTTTCTTTCTTTCTTTCTTTCTCTCTCTCTCTCTCTCTCTCTTTCTATCTTTGTCTCTCTCTCTCTCTTTTCTCTCTCTCTCTCCCTCCCTCCCTCCCTCCTTTTCTCACTTACTCTTTCTCTTTCTTGCTCACTCTCTCCACCCCTCTCTCACACACATACCTTCTAGTTGGTGAAAATTTCTGTTTTTGCAGCTGGCAGACTGTCAAAGAAGCCTCGTTTTCCCTGTTGCTTGCAGCTCTCAGAGGAAGGAGGCAGGGAAATGAGCCCCGGGCCTCATCTCTGTCTCCTTCCTTGAGAACTGACTTCAGGAATGGCCAACCTCTCCCACCACTGAGCTCTTCACTTGCCTTCCACCCAGAGGCTCTACCAGCTGGATGCCTCCAATTTCACCTCCCATGAGACTGGGTGCAGTGGAACATACAGCGAAGATGCGTCCATGTCTACTATTACTAGTATCACCACCACCAGCAACAGTGGGGTAGCAGCGGCGGCAGCAGCTGGTCTCTACTTCAATAGGTGTGGCTGCTCTCTGCTTCCCATGCTTTGCAGCCTGGCTGGAGATAAGCGCTGTTGAAATGGCACTTCATTAACTGCAGCTCAGATACCGGGAAGGAGGGAGTAACACTGTCTGAGTTTGGAGAAAGGCACCCAGGCCCGAGTTGCTGCAGCCGATCTTCCACTGACCCCTAAAGAAGAAGTGTCCTCCTCTTCTTTAGCGGAGAATCGCTGTGGCAGCCTGCCTCTGGCTACCGTTCCCCAAACCTGGACAGTGCTACTCTTGCCTCACTGGTGTCTGAGCTGCAGCAAGTGAAGTGGCACTTCAGTGGTGCTTATCTCCAGCCAGGCTGCAAGGCACAGGGAGCATAGACTAGCTGCCGCTGCTGCTGCTACCCTGCTGTTGCTGGTGGTGGTGATTCTAGTAATAGTAGACATGGACTTATCTTCACTGTATGTTCCGCTGTACCCAGTCTTGTGGGAGGCGAAATGAGAGCCACCCTACCAGCAGAGGCTCCGGGTGGAAGGCAAGTGAAGGACGCAGTGGCGGGAGAGGCTGACCCTCCTGAAAGCTAGTTCTCAAGGAAGGAGGCAGAGATGAGGCCCGGGCCTCACTTCCCTGCCTCCTTCCTCTGAGACCTGTGGAAGGTTGCCGCCCGTTACAGGTGGCAGCCTTGACCCTGGCCTCACTGCTGCCTCCTGGCCCATGCAACCTCCCCACTAGCTCACCAACCTGGGGATGCTCCCAATTCTGCTGGGCAGCCACTACTTTGTGCCCCGTTGCTGGCTGCAGTTGGACTTTTAGCAGCCCCATTTTCTCCTGAAGCCTCTTCCCAGCTGGGAGGTGCTTCAGGACAGCCCCGCCACCCTGGCCAGGTGCAGAGTTGGTCAGTAGCTCATGCAATGTTGCCACATGACCTTTATAAGTGGAAATTAACCAACTTCTTTTAAACTTTCCATTTCAATGAACATTTTTCTAAAACTTCTTAAATTCTCATTTAAATTGAGAGTTTAAAAGAAGATGGTTAATTTCTGTTTATAAATTGATGGCCGGCAGGAAAAGCATCCCCGGGAGCTGAGCAGGCCAAGTGTGGCTTTGGAAGCTGAAAGGGAAGCTGTACCTCCCGCCAGGCACCCCTTTCCTTTCTTGTTGGACTTTTGGAGCTTCCCACCCACTTGCCTCGGCTGCCCAAGGTCGACAGAGTATGCCTGAGGGAGCTTCACCTCACTGTGATCCGAGAGATGTTGCCTTGGTAGGACATCTTGCCCTCGAGGCTGTGCCTGCAGTGTGGGAAAAAGAGCAGCAGAGGCAAAACGGCCTTTCTGGGCTCCTCTGAAGAAGTCGGTCCCCCTTCCCCCTTCCTTCCCTTTGAGAAGCGGTTTGCAAAATCCTGGTTTTGCAAGGTGCTTGTCAAAGAGAAGGAAGTGCAGGCTTCTTCCAACAGCTGAGTCCGGCAAAGGAAGTGGGTGGGTGGGGTAAGCATGGTGTGGTCAGTGGGGGAAGAGAGAGAGGGAGCAGTGACCGGGAGCGGGGGGAGTGAGTGGGGGGGGAAGGCCAAGGGAGGGACCATTCCAGGAGGGGCCTCCGGAAGCCTCGGTACACAAACACATGCCGGATTTCTTGCACCAGTAGGCACGTACCAGGCTGGAGTGGCTGCAACCCACCTCTGCTCTACATCTTTTTTGCATCGTGGCGACCAAAACTGGATGCAGTATTCCAAGTGTGGCCTTACCAAGGCATTATAAAGTGGTATTAACACTTCACGTGATCTTGATTCTATCCCTCTGTTAATGCAGCCTAGAACTGTGTTGGCTTTTTTTTTTTTTTGGAAGCTGTGGTACACTGCTAGCTCATATTTAAATGATTGTGTACAGTGTAAATAATTAGATAAATTGAGATGGAGATTGGGTAGAGTAGTAGAAATCTGCCCATCATTAATTTCTACATACACAAACTGGCTATCATACATTGTGTGCTTACATCCAAATTTAAGAGAAGTTCTGTAGGCTTGTATGCTCTTCACCGGTCATTAACCAATAACCTGTTGACTAAAAAGCAAATATTCTCTTGGATCTCAGTATCCAGATTATATCAACTTATCCTTTATTCTTTTTTTCTTTGCATTCTAAATATAAAAAATGTCCTTCAGCACCTTCTGCTTCTGGATTTCAGAAGTGGCTGACAAAAAGAAAAGAAGCGGCGATCAGAACCCACACAGAAATCTTAAACCAAGATTTCAACTTTAAAAGTCACAGTGATGCTCAGATATTTTTTTCCATTGACAACTCATTTAATGTACCAGATGGTTGGTACGTTTGTGGGCAACTTTGCAGTTTGGGGTTTTAAGTGAGCAATTAGAAATTTGAAGAGTGACAAATTTTAGGTTTAAACCTCTATTTAGCAGTTGAAGTGGTGTGGGTGGGTTTGAGCAATTTATTATATTTCAGCCCAAATTAGTCTTCCACATTACTGTAAAGATATGCTGAGTCACCAGGATGTAGTAGGAAACTTGGAGAAAATGTGTGTTAAAAAAAAGAAATTATTTTAAGGTATTGAAAAATCAAGCAAATATTTCACTGTTGCCTTTGCTTACCAAGATATCTAAAAAGAACTACAGTTTCCTAATTTAAAAACTATGGAATGACAATAATTTTATTAGAGCCAACCAAGAATATCACACACACAAAGCAAGCAGTGAGTAATATACAAATTATCCAGATTTGTTCATCATGCTGGGTGTTAAATAGAATTGGAGGGTAGGTGGGGAACAACAACAATAAAAACTTTGTGATGTTACTGTGACATTTGCAGATGGAGTTGGGCTTTAATTGCATCTAGGAACAGTTTCGTAGGCTTAATTTTTAACTTAATCTAAATAGTGTTTAGCTTGTATCAAAACAATAACAATTAGAGGTCATCTATTACAAATAACAACAACAACAATAATAGTAATAATAATAGTAATAATAATGACATTTAGTGTTTGATCCCTTTTCAATGGAACAGTAAAATTCCTTTTGAGGCAGAAAATGGGAGAGCAGAGCAACAAGTAATGGAGATATAGCCAGAATGAATAGAAGTCTGATGCATCTGTTAAATGCTGTCTTTTAAGCAATTCAAATGGCAACAGTGAGATGTCAGAAATGTATTATGTGAAGTACAAAGAGCCTCTCAATAAATATTAAAATCCAGACTGAATTAATATGCCTGAAGTTATAGTTTCATTAATAACTCTGTATTACAAATGTGTGGCTTGAAACGGTTGATATTGTTCAGAATTCATTATTAACCCCATCATTCAATTTCTTGTGCTAAATTAATGGTGTTCAAAGCTTTAGTTAGACTTTTCTGATATTGAAAGTTTTACATTAAGGTCTACTTGTGGACTTTTAATGTATCTCACCTCCAAAATAGAAGACAGGATAAGCCATTGCCAGAAGTGATATTCAGTCGGTTCGGACTGGTTTGGGTGAATCGGTAGTGCCGATAATCAGTTGGCCCTACTCACCCCTGCCCTATTCTGTCCTTTATTTCCTGCTTTCTAGCTGTTCTCAATCACGCGGCACAGCTGATTCCCTCACACTCACTGTTGTACTTACCATTGTTGACTTGGAAAATAAGCAGCTGAGCTTCTAAATGCTCCATTTTCAGTGCTGCACACAAGGGCTTTAGGTACACATGCAAAACGAACCGGTTGTTAAACTGGCACCTTCCCACCACTGGCCATTGGTCTAATTTGTTGTGTGTCTTACCTTACAACATACACTTGGCGATAGAGGTGAATTGAAGCAGGAGTCTGATCAGCTGCAGTAACCATTAGGAGAAAAGAGCCTAGAAACACCTACATTGTTCTGTGGTTGCTTTATAAGCCATGCAGCAAAAAATCCAGTTAGTGATTGACTGTAAAGGCTTTGGGACAAACTAGGTTTGAAATGAAGTGGTTTGCAACATTGTCTATAACAGGGACATCAGGGATGTCAAACTCAAGGTCCGTGAGCAGGATCTGGCCCCTGGGGTGCTTAGATCTGGCCCACAGAAACAGCGAAGAACTGGCCCGTGGTGCCTCTGCCAGCAAGAAAGGAACTCAGAAAGGTCGCATGTGACCTTCCTGGTCTCCGTTTTGGCTGGTAGAGAACTGCAGGATTCCATTGCAGCCCGGGAGGGCTGTGCGTGGCCCTAATGAACTCCGTTTTCACGGGCAGAGTGCTAGCAAAAGAAACTCCTAGCAAAAGTGACATTTTATGACATGAGTGACATCGAGGTAGCCATGCTCATCCTAGCCCCGCAAGATCAAATATAACCCTGATGTGGACCTCAATGAAATCGAGACAACCCTGGTCTACAAGAAACATAACAAAAAAGTTGAAAGATTTCCTAGGTGTAGAATATTCTAAAATATTCTAAAAGGGCCAGCAACAGTCTATGCTGCGCCCTGATTGGCTGGGATGCAGCATAGCCTGTTGCTAGCCAGCTAACGCTTCCTGATTGGCCGAGGTACTGTGTCAGCAGTTGCTGGACAGTACTCGGCTCCTGATTGGTTCTATCTGTTACAAAGTTCATATAAATACCTTGGCACGATTCCTGTTCATTTAAATCACTGTCATCTGTTTTATTTCTACAATAAATTTCTTGTCTGTTTGAATCCTGGCTCCTGCGTCTTCCATCCGCCCTCAATCTATAAAACTGGCGATGAAGATGGGACTCAGAGATTCCCGCAGAGCCTAGGACAACGAGCGAGAAAAAAATTAGCCAGCCGCACAAGCCGCGTTCAACCCGCCGGCGCGCGAACACTGGGGAAATTTTTTTTCTCTCTGCTCCACTGCTGCCATTGCATCTACTCAATCGGCTACCATGGCATCCTCTTTGCCACCATTTGCGTCATTCGGATCAGCTGGTGAAACCTGGGAAGGTTTCATGGAGCGATTCGAATGCTACCTAATCGCATCGAAAAATCACAACCAGCCAGAGGAGGAAAAGTGTAGTTTTTTCTTAAGCTGCTGCGGCCCCGCGATGTTCGCGTCAGCCAGAGCCTTAGCCACACCTCGGCCAGCCTACATGCTCGGTTGGGACAATCTGATGGCCAGGCTCAAAAGCCACTACACCCCGGCACCTTCCCGAATCGCCCGCCGCTTTGCTTTCCGCCGCCGCGTGCAAAAGCCGACTGAGACCATCAGCCAGTTCCTGGAGTCGCTCCGCATCACAGCGGCTCAGTGCGACTTCCAAAATCTGGATGAAAACCTAGTCGAGCAGTTCTTGTGCGGCATGAGAGACATTAACCTGAGGAGCCGCATGTTCAAGCACCATGACATCACCCTGCAGCAAGCCGTGGAGGCTGCCAGAGCGGTGGAGCTCTCCGAGCAGTCCACGGTTGACATCGAGCGCCTGCAGCTGGCTTCACCTCTGCCTGCCCAGGTGCCAGGGTGCCCGCCTCCAGCATCACAAGCCTGCCTAGTTGACGAGCTGTTGCCACCTGAGGACCCATCCAACGAGGTCGTTGGCCAGCTTAGGGCGCAGCCAAGGCGCCCTCCACCACCACCACCTCCAGCTGCTTCTACTGCCTCCGGGTGTGTTGGCTGTGGCGGCTGCCATGCCCGCAAGCCTGCCCCTTCAGAAACACTATCTGCCGCCGCTGCAACAAGAAGGGGCACATTGCCCAGGTGTGCCGTGCCTCCCTGCCTGCGCCATCCTTCTTGCAGCAACCCGCAGCTTCCCAAGCGCAGCCACGCCGCCAGCCGCCGCGGACCGCTTGGCGGGCTGAAGACTGCCACACCATGTATCTGTCAGAAGCCACCGGTGACACCGTGAGCCAGGCGTCCGCTGGACCCCGGAAGGTTGCTGCCTCGATCCACCTGGAAGGTCAGTCTTGCCGCATGGAGGTGGACTCTGGCTCCTCCCGCTCCCTGATTTCCTGGGCTGCCTTCTCCCGCTTCTGCCCCCACATCTCTTGTGCCCAGCTTCTACCTGCGGACATGTCCCTCAGGGACTACCAGGGGACTATCATTCCCACCCTGGGGTCCTTTCCCATCCTTGTGGACTATGGGACTTTTCATGGGCGGCTGCCCATCCTAATTGTTAAGAATTCCCTCCCTGCGTTGCTTGGCCTTGACTGGTTTTCTGCCTTGGGTCTTTCTATCGGGGGAGTGCATAGGGTGGTTCCCTCCTCCCTTGAAGACGTCCTCTTAGAATTTTCGGACGTCTTCGATGGCCAACTGGGTTCCTATAAGGGCACTCCTATCTCCCTCAACCTCGATCCCCAGGTTGCTCCCATTCGGCTCAAGGCCCGCAGGGTGCCTTTTGCCTTAAGGGCTAAGGTTGACACCGAGCTTGACAAGCTTTTGGCGCAGGGCGTACTCGAACCCGTCAACCATTTGCGCTGGGAGACCCCAATTGTGGTCCCAGTCAAACCAGACGGGTCGGTGCGGATCTGCGCTGACTACAAGTCGACAATCAACCTTGCCCTTCAGGCAAACCCCTATCCAGTCCCTGTGGTGCAGCACCTGCTCCATTCCCTGGGGCAGGGCTGCACATTTGCCAAACTGGATATGGCGCAGGCCTACCAACATCTCCCGGTGGATGACGATGCGGCGGCTGCCCAAACCATCGTCACCCATTGTGGGGCTTTTTGTTGCCGCCGCCTTCAATTCGGCGTTTCCGTTGCCCCAGGGATCTTCCAGAGCCTCATGGAGCGGCTGCTCCACGGGCTCCCAGGCATGGTTCCGTATTTCGATGACGTTCTGATCGCTGCTGCCAGCTGCTCAGAACTCATCGAGATGCTCAGGAAGGTCCTCCTACATTTCAGGGGCGCGGGCTTAAAATTGAAATGCAGCAAATGCTCATTTGCTGTTCCCAAGGTGGAATTCTTGGGCTTCTTAATTGATGCCCAAGGCATCCACCCTACGCCTTCTAAGGTGTCTGCCATTAGGAACGCCCCTGCACCCACCTCCAAGGCGGAGCTGCAAGCGTTTCTAGGGCTTTTAAACTTCTACGCGCCATTTGTACCTCACAAGGCATCACTAGTCAAGCCTCTGCATCAGTTGCTCGACCGATCACACCTCCAGGTTGATTTCGCCGGCTCCTTTCACGGCTAAAACTTCCTAATCGTGGTGGATGCCTACTCTCGGTGGGTGGAACTGGTTATCATGACCTCCACCACAGCCGAGAGTATGGTCAGGGCCCTCCGCAGGTTGTTCGCAACCCACGGGTTGCCGGACATCCTGGTCTCGGACAACGGGCCGTAATTCACCACCACCACGTTCCAGGAGTTCTTGGCCGAACAAGGGATCTGGCATGCGCCCACAGCCTCGTACCACCCGGCCTGCAATGGTCGGGCGGAGCGGGCGGTTCGCTCAGCAAAGGAGGCGCTGGGCCACATGGACTGGGGCAATTGGCAGTCGAGGGTGGCGGCTTACTTGCTAAGCCAACACTCGACCCCCTGCCCAACAACCAACAAAAGCTCCGCGGAGCTCTTGATGGGCCGGCGCCTGCGGCCCCCCCTGGATAGGCTACACCCACTCCATTCAGGGGACCAGCCATGCAACCTGGGGGTCCTCCCTTCCCGCTCTTTCAACCCGGGGGATTTGGTGTGGGCCCGATCTTTTGCAGGGGAACCGAAGTGGGTACCAGCTGTGATCAATTCCCTGACCGGCCCGTGTTCCTACAGGGTTGGACTGGCCAATGGATCCGAGTGGAGGCGCCACTTGGATCAATTAAGGAGGTGCCTCCCTACGGACACCAGTGGGCCTTGGGATCCGAAACCGGACAACACAGCCGCCTTCCAGCCGGTGCCGACGTCACAGGCCTTCCCCAATCCAGGCCTTGCCTACCCCTCGTTATCTGACAGTTACGCTCCAGTTGAGCCTTCTCAAACCGACCCGCACCGAGAATGGCCTTCCCCAAGTCAGGCCCAGCCTACCCGAGCGCCCCCTGTTGGGAAGCGCCCCAGCCGTCTCAACCCATCACGGAATTCCCGCCAAGCTACAGCCCTCCCATTGTTTACACCCCCCGGTTACTGAATATTCCTGCAACGGCCGCGCCCCCTCGGCCCGGCATACCTGGTTTGGTGAGCCCGCCTTCTGGGCAGTCCAAAGATGGCATCACTCGGAGCTCCACTCCCTTTGGGGAGGAGCTTCCATGAGCAGGTCCCACCCCTCCAATGACTGAAGGTGAACTGAGGAGATCTGGGCAGGTCCGACGCCGCCCCACCTATTTGGATGACTACGCATACTCCACCTGGGGGCATGCGCAGAACTGGGGGGAAGGGGTGTAGAATATTCTAAAATATTCTAAAAGGGCCAGCAACAGTCTATGCTGCGCCCTGATTGGCTGGGACGCAGCATAGCCTGTTGCTAGCCAGCTAACGCTTCCTGATTGGCCGAGGTACTGCGTCAGCAGTTGCTGGACAGTACTCGGCTCCTGATTGGTTCTATCTGTTACAAAGTTCATATAAATACCTTGGCACGATTCCTGTTCGTTTAAATTGCTGTCATCTGTTCTATTTCTACAATAAATCTCTTGTCTGTTTGAATCCTGGCTCCTGCGTCTTCCATCTGCCCTCAATCTATAAAACTAGGCTGCTAGTATAAAAACTTTACAGTGATTTAATATTTTAAAGAGGGAGAAGTATAACCCACATAAATGAGAACTGTCCACAAATCCTGATGGCAGAAGTAACTATGACTATTACTGTTCAAGCACATTCTCATTATTAGGAAGATACAGGGAAGTAACAACAAGTCTTTTCTTTCACACTGCCATATGTCCAGTGGTTATTTGAACAACCCTTAACTTGTGTATGTTCAAAATTCAGTTATTACCAAACTTTGATGGTGTGTGCAAAATCTTCTACCTTAATACAGTCTGAGGGTGATGTGATCATGCTTTGCAATCTATTTGCCAACCAACCATATGTTATCTGAAGTCACAATTCTTATTCCACTATTTCCAATTCTCCTAGCAACAAGCTGGCAAACTTATTTTCAAGCTTTATGTGAAAGTGTTGCAGAAAATTAAGGGACTTCTTTCTATCATGTCTAACTTTTATATCCTGATTCACTTTATATCCTGCCTCAAAAGTGAAATTTACACAATGCTGTGATTGATCTAGGGGAAGAGCCTCTGTTGTCCAATTTCAGCTATTGAAATACATACAGTAATTAGAAAATTAAAACTTCCAAACAGCCCCAGGTTTGGATTTAAATCCACCTGAACTGATAGGAACTCTTCCGGCATAGTGGGCTCTAGGGTAGGTGTCCCATTTTACTTACATCAATAATACAGCTTCCATCCTAGAGCCTGGAGCACAGCTACAAATTATTCCTTTTTGGAAAACGAAAAAGAAAGAGAATTTCGCCAATCATTGGCAATTGAGTTTGCTCAGCATAATTTGTAAGATCTATGCTTTATTAGAAGTCGCTGGAATGGCAGAAGAAACCTTCAAGCAGAGGCAGGCTGCTTTGTGTTAGATGAAGGTTTAATATTCTCCAATTTAGTTGAAAAAATATACACAGTCATCCAAATCACTTCTTTTTGCCTTGTTTGTAGCTTTCAAGTCTTTGGAAGAAATTAAAAGAATTTACATGCACTTCACAAGAAACCCAGTTTAACTGTCAGATGCACTGTAGCCAAGCACATTTCAAATTTGATGCCAAGAGGAATGTGTTTTGGCCTCCATACTTTTCATTACTACAATAATGTAATAACAGATGCCTTAAGCAAGAAAGACTCCCTTCCAGAACTGGCTAATAGATCTATAGCTCTAGTACTTTACATGGACAATACTGTCTTACTATCATAGGCTCTGATAGGTCTTAGAAGAAGTAGAAATACTGGTCCAGAAACACTTATGACAGATTACCTATTATTTATTTAATGTATTTATTTGCTTTTAAAATAATAACAAAAAAAGAAAAAGGAACAAAACACAAGGATAATTACGATTATAATGCAAATGCCAACATTGTCAAATGTGCTTTAAACTGCTTTAAAAATGAAAAAGTACAATAAGAAAAATAAGAAAAACAAATAAAGTATAATATCTTGTCATAACAGTTAAAATTCTCTACTGTATCTCTAATGCAGATATTATTCAAATACATATATATTTATTTCTGGTACTATTATACCACTATCATTTTTTTTAACCTGCTGAATTTTGTATAAATTAATTCCATATATCATTATACTTGCCCAAACAAAATCTATGCCTATAGGCTATCTGCCCACAGGGAATAAGATGTTCAATTCACTGAGCAAATAGGACCATGCATTTATCTTTTCAATGCTGCAGTATCAATCTTTTGTCCACAGTAAGGACACAGAGAATCCATTTATATTGTCCAGTTGTCATACAGTATGTCATGTAATATGTATATAATTCAAGATAATATTATCCTCTGGAAATTGTAGGTGTTGTCACACAATCACATTTATATAGTTCACTACTTTCTCTCAAAACATAGCAAGTATATGACACTGTACAAACATATATTTTAAAGAACATGCCAATAAAATGCTGTCAGATATTTTTTTTTTCTATATAAATGTACTGGAGTACAACAAAGCATCTGTATTATTTTTGTTCCATATCTCCATTGACATTCTTGCTATAGAAGTTAATAGAATTCTTTATTGGACAAGTGTGATTGGACAAGGAATTGGTGTCTTTGGTGCATATCCTCTTCCTATACATAAAACGGCAAGATACATTCCTCAAGAATCATAAGGTACAACACTTGATGATAGTCACAGGGTACAAATAAACAATCAGTAAACAATCAATATCAATATAAATTGTAAGGATACAAGCAACAAAGTTACAGTTATGAAGTGCGAGGAGATGGGTGATAGGAGTGATAAGAAGACTAATAATAATAGTAATGAAGCCTTAATGAATAGTTTGACAGTGGTGAGGGAATTATTTGTTTAGCAGAGTGATGGGGAAAAAAAAACTGTTCTTGTGTGTGAAGTGCTCTATAGCCTCGTTTTGAGGGTAGGAGTGGAAACAATTTATGTCCAGGATGCGAGGGGGTCATTCTACCATTGTCTGGGCATACACTCTTCTATGGAATGTGGCTAAATTCAGATGTCAAATACTGGAAACTGGACAGAGTTAAAACTGGTTTCTTGAGAATGTTATTTCAGGTAGCATAATGTATTACTAATGCTGCTTTACATTTTGAGCTAAGTTTGTAATAATCAAAACAAGAGTAGGCTAATTGCATTTAGATGTTGATTAAAATCTCTCTTTAAATCCCAAGATTTGGTACATGTTATCTTATCAAATACTTTGAAACTCTCAAAAATAACAAATTAAATAAATTATACTTCTCCAGTGAGATGCTGATAGATCTGGGATAAATTCAGGCAATAGAAAATATACAAGATATCACTTAGTCAATTGAAGCATAAGAGATTTCATATTAAACTAGCATTATATTTGCCTTTTAAACTCTTACTGTTTGTTTATTTTTTTTAACCATCAGCAATGTTGGAATGTAAATATTGCAAAATCCCCTGTATTGAAATGCTATGTTGTTACAAAGATAGGAGTATCAAATCATGGGGTGATATCCTTCTCTAATGCAATTAGAATGCAGTGAATTAGTTACTAACACCTTATTCCATTTCTAAGCCAGACAGAAGAATTGTGTATGTATGTCTGTATGTGTGTGTGTGTGTGTGTGTGTGTATGTATGTATGTATGTATGTATATGTATGTGTGTATATATATATAGCTTCTTTTGGCAATGAAACTGCCAAAGTTTTGTTGCTGTAAATTACCCAGAGTCACTCCTCCCTCCTTTCCTATTTTTCTGGGTCAGAACCGCAATAAAGTTTAACTGACTGAAGTTGGAATGAAAATAGCTTCTATAAAGGTCACAACCTTCTCATTGCTGTTGGTCTTCAAAAATTATATGTTCTGCTGTTTAAATATCAGTGACTGATATGAGGAGAAAGAGCTAAGGTTAGGGTGAAGGTTAGAAAACAGAGACTATATTATGAGAACATTATTTTATTTTCTCTCACCTAACACAAAATCTCACCCTATTTTTTCTTATGCTATTTATCTCCCAGGGATTTAATGTTTCTAACCTTGTATTTTTTATTTAGCAATATGCTTTCTGATCTTATACTGCCATGGCAAAAGTTCTGGAAATAGCTTTCTTTACATTTCTAAACTATGCGTCAATCAAGAATTGGAATGTAAATCTAGAAATCTATAATAATGATAATCTTTTGTTGCAAACACCTATTCACCACATTATTCTTTAAAAAAAAGATCTTTTTATCCCTGCGGATATATACAATTATCAAATGCATACATAGAAATACCATTCTTAAAAGTGTTATAGAATGTGCTACAACTGAATGCGCTTAACTCAATTATTTTAGACAAACTGTTTATTTTCTTCTTTATCTATGTGCTATGTGTCTCAGTTTAGCTACAAGTATTATATAAATATTATGGACATCATAATTGGGTAGTAGTCTGTGACTAATCCTTTTAGAAGAAAGAACTCTTCATAACTGGAAATATTATATTGATTGTGGATTATCAAAATATTACCTACATAATATTTTGATACCTCTTGTTTGAATTCAAACAGGGTAGGGATAGCAAAGGATAGAACAGATGGGCTGTGAATTTGTAGTGACAAAGCAAGGCCAGGTCTGAAGTGCACAAATTATCTGTCATTCATCACTGAGAACAGATTTAGAAGACTTGATAGAATCATAGAATTGGCAGGGAGCTTGGAGGTCTTCTAGTCTAATCCCTGTTGAACTTTTACCCCAACGAATCTTAGTCAATTCTGCTTCCTGTATCAGGAGTTCCAAGTCGTGGTGAAACATTTTGGGATTAATCAAATACTGCTAAATATTGCTAAATTTCCATCAGTCGCCATATGGCCCAAAACTACCTGTCAAGTGTGCATATCTCCCCAGAAAGGAGAACGGAGTTTTTTTAAAAATTGTTTTTGTATATTGCTATTTCTGATACAATTTTCTTTTGCCCTATCATCCTTTTGCAAATCTTTTGGCCAATTTTCCTAAAGCACAGGGCCGTGCTGACAAATTATGGAATATATTGCTGAAGATGAATAGATGTATCAATCTTTGAGGCTGTGAGTGTTGTTGTAAGATACTGTAATGTTGCTACAAAGGTAATTATGGGAAAACAGGTTTCCGAGTCTGTTTCAGAATTTGTTTCTATATTAAAGTGACCAGATTTTAAAATTGGTAAAGCGGGACACCATTGACCGGGTGTGTGTGTGTCTTGATTAAAAATTTGGTCAATGGAAGTTGATAGGATATTCTAGGCCCATCAAGTTAAAATACTCACCGCCTACTTCAATACTCAAGGAGAAACGTAGGAGAAGGGAATCAAAGGGGTGCCCAACACATAGCCCAGCATGCCCAGGTCCTTCTTCTCGCCTGGCCTCATCTTCATCCTCTGGCTGATGCCCACCACTGGCTGCACCACAGCTGACTCGCTCTGAGCGGGCTGGAAGGCTTTGGGCGGCTCTGGGTGGCAGGCGTCCAGGCGGGAAGGGCTGGCGAGGGGGTGGCGGTGGCATCTTTGGCGGCGGAGCAGAGGCGCAGCAGTGCCAGCAGCAGCAGTGCCAGCAGTCGGGCAGCCTCCATTGGACGGTGAGGTGAGCTGCATGCGAGGCCGCTCAGCCAGCCCGCCCCACAACTCCTGCTACTGCTTGGCAGTGAGCAGCCGCCACATAGCCTCCAGCCCCGGAGGCCGCCTTCCTGGCACGCAGCCACTATAGACAAAGATAGACCTGGAAAAATGAGTGAAAATGTTTGCAAGAGGAAGCTACGTGGTGGAGCCAAAAAAGGGGTGGGGCACCCTTTCTACAAAAATTGGGACTTTTTAAAAACGCTGCGGGACACAGGACAAATTATTAAAATTTGGGACTGTCCCGCCAAAAGTGGGACATCTGGTCACCTTATTCTATATATAAAAAAGTATACTGTTGTTGTTCAGTAAATGTTTCAGAGTGGCTGGGGCAGTGATGGAGAAGCTTTTTTGGCTCCTGTGCCAAAAGCAGGGAGAGTGCAGGGGGGTTGGGTGGGCATGCCACACCCATAATGCTATGTGCGTTACTCCCCCCCATGGACATGCGTGCGTGACCAGTGCCCCCTGCTTTTGGTGCATTTTTTCACCCTCCACAGGCTCAGAGGCTTTCTAGAAGCCTGGGGAGGGTGAAAACAGTCTCCCCCGCCCCCATGCTCTCTGGAGGCCTCAGGAGTTTCACTGAAGGCTCTGGTAGGGGAAAAATGGACCTATAGGGAAGTTTGGAAATGGTGACTTCCGGTTTGTCTGTAAGGCCGATTTTCGACCTCCGGAGCCTTCAGGAGGTTTCCCTGAAGGCTCGGGAGGGCAAAAAATGGACCTATGGACAAACCAGAAGTCACTTCTGGTTTGTTTGTAGGGCTAGTTTTTGCCCTCCGGAGCCTTCAGAAAAGCCTCCTGAAAGCTCTGGAGGGCGAAGTCCATCCCTGAACTTCCAGTTTGCCTGTAGGGCCAGTTTTTTGCCCTCTGAAAGCTTGCCTCTGGAGGATGAAAAACGGCCTCAAAAGAAGGCCAAAGTCAGCTGGCCAATGGGCACATGCACACTGACCAGTTAACAGGCCAGCGCTTCGCATGGCTTAGCAGATGGCTCCACATGCCACCTCGCATGCCATAGGTTCACCATCATGGTGCTAGGGGTTTATAAGCAGCTCCAGTGGTAAAACTGTAGTAGTGCAAATTAATTATAGGTAATATTACTGATAATATATGTTTTCTGTAATTTATGCTCTAGCTATCAGCTTGGCCTTTTCTGATCAACTTAAATTTCACCATTTTTATCACTTGTGAATAATAATCAAAGTAAATTGTTTTTTTAAAAACCTCCCCAGAAACAAAAAGTAGAATTTTAAAAGAAATTCACTAAAATAAAAATTAGCTCCTTCATAAAAGTCTTGATTCCTAAGATAGGTAAATTATACAGGTAGTCCTTGACTTATAACCATTCATTCAACTGTTTGAAGTTACAATGGTAGTGAAAAAAGTGACTATGATTATTTTTCCCACTTATGACCATTGCAGCATCTCCATGGTCACATGATCAAAATGTTATGACCTTGGCATGTTATTTATGACAGTTGCAGTGTCCCGGGGCATGTAATCCTCTTTTGGACCTTTTGATGAGCAAAGTCAATAGGGAAACCAGACTTTTTAAAACAACCATGTAACTAACTTAACAGCTGCAGTAGCTGTAACAAGAAATATCCTAAAATGAGGCAAAACTTAATTAACTGCTTGGGAAATTTGGGTTCAGTTGTGGTTGAAGGCAAAGACTGCCTATATAAGGCAGTGATCTCAACTTGATCCCATCCAATTTGGCTGGATTTCAACTCTTCTAATTTTCAGTTTGCGTAGCTTGAATTCAGATTCTGTGATGTGATTATGCCAACCATCACAATAATAACTTCTGCTGTCTTTTGCAATTGAGTGATGGTGATTTTATCAATGCTGATAGTGTTCAAGTGGTGCTCCAGGTGTTTTGGAATTGCACCCAAGGGGCTTTTTTACTATTGGTTTACTTGGAGAAGCTTATATCCTCCAACAATATTTTTCATATGATTAAGCAACAACATTTGTCCATCCCAGGTTCTGGAATGGGCTTGACAGCTGGATAAAAATACCAAATCCAGTCTAAACACCTGGCTATGAGAGCAATCATAACTGCTGCTATATTAAACCATAGTGTAATGAGAAGCTTTTAAACTAATAACACGAGACTTATATTTATATGACAATTGACTACATTTTGTTAATATGTAGAATGAATATATCCACCCACAGTAGCTTTGATAGTATTGGAAGAAAACTCCATCTGGTTCAGTTCCAAGCCAGTCAAAAAGGCCCATTTATTGATGAGAAGAACCAGCAACAACATGTGGTTCTGGGACAGATGACATATCAGCTTGATGTGTGCAAGGATTTTTATACAGTTTACAGTATTTTTGTAATGTTGAGGTTTGCTTTGTGTGTTTTTATTATTTGATTAGTTTTACTTGTTTCACAAAGGCTCATGATGGGTCTTGATTATCGACTTCCTTGGTCCTAATCTTGTCAGGCATGTATAATTGATTTTATCCTATTCTCTATTGCCTCTAGCTTATCTTTCTTAATGGACTGTTATTGTTTCCACCTTTTTCAATGAATGGGGTTAAGGTCATGTCCTGTCCTTAATCCCATCGCTTGGAGCTGCAGATGTTTTGTTTAGGAATAGATTGGCTTAATGGGCACAAAATATCCATCTCTAAAGACTTCAGGCATCTGCTGGACAGTGGTGGGTGCCTCCTGGTTTGGACCGGTTCAGCCGAACTGGTAGTGGTTTGGCGGTTGCTGGAACAGGCAGCGACCCAGACCTGCCACACCCCTGAACTGGTTCTCTGGGTGGTGCCACAGGAGTGCCATCTTGTTTTTTGCTTCTGCACATTTACAGAACAATTTTTATTGGACTGCGCATGCGTGCACAGCATGCACCAAGCATGTGCATGGTGTGCACTCAAGTGAACTGGCAGTAATGCCTGATGGAATCTGCCCCTGCTGCTGGAAGCTATTAAGAAAAAGTGGGTCTGCTTTCTGTTTTTAAGAACATGTTTCTCCATTTCTCCTTTGGGAAAATATAATATTTGGCCTCTTTTAACATCTCCCCAAATATTTCATTCTTCTAGGAGTTGGGGCCTTTTCACAATAGTGAGATAGGTGGCATATAAATGTATGAAATACAAATAATAATAGAAATACCGTACTTTAAAAAAACATCTTTGTTATATTGATAGATAAGGATAACATCATCACCATCTCCTTTTAATGACCCCATAATCCCTCGCGGGGCGGAGTCTGGGCAACTGAATAGAGCTGAGTGTTTACTGTCTGGATGCCCTTCCTATCACCAATGCAGAGTTATATTCAGCAGATATATTCTCATTGTGCCCAAAGAGAGAAATTTCTGCCTCTATCTAGGATCAAACTCATAGTCTCTTGATTATGAGGTAAAGGCTCCATTTCTAGGCCACCGCACCACTCATTGATAAGGAAAAAATATTATAAATTTCAAGCCAATAATTTCTAACACTCCCTAAATTGCTTTACTGGGCTGGGAAAATTCCTAAAGCTTAGTGGGAGAGGATATGACTTGACTGCAAACTGTTTGACTTTCCATTTTCATAATAGCTTCAATTCATTGATTTAATAGCAGGGCTGGGAAAGGCTTTGTTGAGAGTAGATGATTCTATACTACATAGGCCAAAGGCTGATCGGAGATTTTCTAATGATTATCACTATGATGTGCAACTTGCAGCAATCATGATTTTACTGCTTGGCAAAGTATTTATTTATTAGACTTATAAAGCTGCCCAACTTAAACAATGTGACCTGAAAAGTAAATAAGTATTACAGCTGGCAGAAAAATCTAGGGCCTGGAGGATTACTCCTATATTTTAAACTGTACAGTGTATCCGTATATCTCTTCCAGTTCCGTTTAACTTTTCAAATGCTTTGTGTGTCTACAGCAGCACAAAGCTCTCTACAGAGAGGCTTCTGAGATTTCCTAAATTTCACTTAGGAAAAGTTGCACATACATTTTGGGGAAAAAATGAATGAATGAAAAGACTTCAGGCTCTTTAAAAATTAGGCTGAGCTAAAATTATCTTTTGATTACTTTATGCTGTTTACAAATGCAAATACACGTAGTCCTCGACTTACAACTACAATAGAGCCCAGAATTTCTGTTGCTAAGTGAAACATTTGTTAAGTGACTCACAAAAGGTGATCACATGACCTTGGGGACCCCTTGCAGGGTAGGGCTGAGGATTATGTCCAGTTCTTAGCGGACAAAGTTGCTCGGTTTCGGTCGGATTTGGACTCCACCTTTGCAGATCCAGCTGAGGCACAAGGGGACAAATTGGCAGACCATCTCTGGGTTGAGTTTCAGGATGTTGCCCCTGGGGATGTGGACAAGGCCATAAGAGCTGTGAGTGCCTCCACCTGTGTACTGGACCCGTGTCCCTCCTGGCTGGTTGCCAACAGCAGTGAGGTGACACGAGGCTGGATCCAGGCGGTCATTACCGCCTCCCTTCGGGAGGGGCACTTCCCCTCCGCACTTAAAGTGGCGGTGGTGAGACCCCTCCTGAAGAAACCATCGTTGGATCCAGCCGTTCTTAACAATTACCGTCCAGTCTCCAACCTCCCCTTTGTTGGGAAGGTTGTTGAGAAGGTGGTGGCCTTCCAGCTTCAACGGTCCTTGGAGGAAGCAAGTTACCTTGACGCTTTCCAGTCCGGCTTCAGACCTGGTTACAGCACAGAAACCGCTTTGGTCGCATTGACCGATGATCTCTGGAGAGCCAGGGATGGAGGCCATGCATCCATCCTGGTTCTCCTTGACCTCTCGGCGGCTTTCGATACCATCGACCATGGTATCCTTCTGCAACGACTGCGGGAGGTGGGGGTGGGAGGCACTGTTTTGCAGTGGTTCTCCTCCTACCTCTCGGACAGGTCACAGTCGGTGTTGGTTGGGGGGCAGAGATCGACCCCTAGGCCCCTAACATATGGGGTGCCGCAGGGTTCGGTCTTATCCCCCCTATTATTTAACATCTACATGAAATCGCTGGGCGAGATCATTCGGAGGCATGCGATAAGATACCACCAATACGCGGACGATACCCAGTTGTATCTGTCCGCCCTGTGCCAACGCAATGAAGCGGTGGACGTGATGAACCGGGGTCTCGAAGCCGTTAGGGACTGGATGAGAGCTAACAAACTGGTACTCAACCCGGACAAGACCGAGTGGCTGTTGTGTTTCCCTCCCAATAATTTGGCTAGTGTTCCATCACTCAGGCTGGGGGGCCAAATTTTACACCCCTCAGACAGGGTTCGCAACTTGGGAGTCCTCCTGGACCCACAGCTGACCTTTGACCACCACCTGTCGGCTGTGACCAGGGGGGCATTTGCCCAGGTTCGCCTGGTGCGCCAGTTGCGACCCTACCTGAACCGGGAGGCTCCCACAACGGTCACTCGGGCCCTTGTGACCTCTAGGCTGAATACTGCAACGTGCTCTACATGGGGCTCCCCTTGAAGAGCATCCAGCGACTTCAGCTAGTCCAGAATGCGGCCGTGCGAGTGATTGTGGGCGCACCGTGGTTCGCCCATATAACACCTATCCTCCGCGAGCTGCGCTGGCTACCTGTTGATCTCCGGGTGCGCTTCAAGGTGCTACTTACCACCCAGAAAGCCCTCCATGGTAGTGGAACTGAGTACTTGAGAGACCGCCTCCTGCCAATTACCTCCCTACGACCTATTAGATCACACAGATTAGGCCTCCTCCGAGTTCCATCTGCCAGTCAGTGTCGACTGGCAACTACGCGGAGGAGAGCCTTTTCAGTAGTAGCTCCGACCCTTTGGAACGATCTCCCCGTGGAGATTCGCACCCTCACCACCGTCCAGACCTTCCGCACAGCCCTCAAGACCTGGCTATCCCGTCAGGCCTGGGGATAAAGATTCTAATCCGTCCCCACCCGAATGATGAATGAATGTTGTGTTCTATTTTTACTTATGTACTGTCTCATGTCTTGTCTTGTATTCCCCTCCCCATAAATTGTAAGCCGCCCTGAGTCCCCTCAGGGAAAAGGGCAGCCTATAAATAATAAACAAATACAAATAAATACAAATACAACCATCATAAATATGAACCAGTTGCCAAGAATCTGAATTTTGATTACATGATTACAGGAAGGGTGGGATTCTACTGTTTTGGACCATTTCAGGCAAACTGGTAGCTCTGATGGTAAGCTGGGAGCGAGTTGGTTCATTCCAATGATCAACTGGACCCGCCCACCCATCTCTGCTCTATTCTGTCCATTTGTTTCCTGCTTTCTAGGTCATCTCAGTTGCACAACTGATTTTCCCCTGTTTTACTTACCGTTGCTGACTTGGAAGGTAAGCAGCTGAGCTTCTAAATGCACACATGCACACAAAGCACCTGCTCACCAAACTGGTTGTTCAACTGGCAGCATCCCACCACTGATTACAGGGATGCTGCAATGATCATAATTGTGAAAAACAATCATTTCCCCTCCTTTTTTTTAGCATTGTTGTAACTTCGAACAGCCACTAAATGACTGTTCAGTCGTTTGTACAATCCCTGACTGGTCTAATAAATATTTCGTAATGTTCTTCCTAGGGAGAACGCCGACGGACGATGGAGTGAGCCAGGACTTCAAAATGCTAACAGTTTTAATGTTAACAGGTTGCCAAACGCGGCACTTCGCAATACACGCGTCTCAGCTAAC
Organism: Thamnophis elegans; assembly: GCF_009769535.1. Lineage (NCBI taxonomy): Eukaryota > Metazoa > Chordata > Lepidosauria > Squamata > Natricidae > Thamnophis > Thamnophis elegans. The sequence continues at coordinate 24,791,675 of NC_045558.1, forward strand.
TGGCAACAACTGAGCCCTTTTTGACAGCTCTTTATATATGCCAGCTGTCAAACAGGTAACCAATCAGGAGCAAGGACAGCGCCCCCTAGTCAACGTATCAGAGGGAAAACTATAGACTGTAGCACTCCTTCACACCTAGAATTCCAAGTAGCCAGGGCGGTGCCAGATCCGCCCTGACCTTCTGAGTGTGCTTTCGGCAGCTGTAGTAGGTAGTTGGCTCATCGGAGCTTCTGGATTAACTGAAGACGGTGCCATCTTGTTTTCCGATGATGCCTTTAACACCTCGGAATTCAGCAATGCTGGAATGTCACTGGGAAGAGAAGGTAAGGCCGTGGTTGGACTCCCTATGGTAGCGTCGAACCTCTCAGGGGAAGAAGCGCGAGATCATAAATTCTGTTCGCTCGTCTCGGCTGAGGTTGTATGCAAGCTTAGCTGGCGTGGTTGCTGCGCCGCCATATTTGGGATAACTTGCCTAGCCCTCAATTGATTAATATGGTGTTTCCAAACCCTTCCATCCTCTATCTCTACTATGTAAGAGCATGGCCCTGTGATTTGTTTAACTATGCCCGGCAACCATAGGGGATGGCCAGTATAATTTCTGGCATAGACTGGTGCTTCCAAGGTGAACCCCCTAAGCTGGCTATGAGAGTCCAAGGGCCTTTCAGGGGCATACTCTGGGTGGAGGTTGTTTGTTGGTTGTGGTGCATGGGGAGGCATCCTGCTACAATAAGTATTTGTCAATGTCGTCCTGCCAGTTTATGGGACCAAACCTCACTAAAGCTTCCTTGGTTGTGCGGACTGCTCGTTCCTCCAGGCCATTCGCCATGGGGTTGAAAGGGGCTACAAAAGCGTGGCAGATCCCCAAGCGGGCAAAGAAAGTGGCCATTAGGGAGGCTGTAAATTGGGGGCCATTATCAGACACAATCAAGTCAGGCAACCCATGGGTAACAAACAACCGCCTTAATACTCAGATAATGGCCGGGGCTGTGGCCATAGGCATTAAACTTACTTTGACCCACTTTGAAAATGCATCACAATTACAAGAAAAGTCTGGCCTTTAAAGGGGCCAGCTAGGTCCATATGTACCTGGGACCAAGGAGCCCTTGGCTGTTCCCAGTTTTGGATCAGGGCCCTGGGAAATGCTGGCTGGCACTCTTGGCAAGGGGGGCAACCAGAAACCCACTGTGCAATGTTCTGGTCCATTCCATGCCACCAGGCATAGCTTCGGCCCAGGGATTTCATCCTGACTATGCCTGGATGGCCCTTGTGTAACGTGGTTAGCACAGAGTCTCAAAGGGAGGCCGGAATAACCCCTCTGCTGCCCCATAGGAGACACCCTTGTTGAGATGAAAGTTCATTTTGACGGAGTGCAAATGGGTGTAATTCAGTGCTGAGCGGACCTGTCGGCCATCCTCTCGTTGTCCAACCAAATATCTTAGATAGCAGTTTGTCCCAGGCAGTGTGTTTAGCTACATCAGCCGTAGTGATTGGCAGCTGCATGTCATCAATTAGCAAAACTGTGGAGGCTGGCGCTGGGTCCTCAACTGCAATGGACAACGGGCATCTGCTCAAAGCATCAGCCTGGCAAATATGTTTACCTGGTTTGTAATGTAATGTATAGTTATATGCTGCCAGGAAAACAGTCCATCTGGTGAAACGTGGAGACAGAATTTGAGGAGTTTGTCTGTCCCCAGCAATGATGCCTAATAATGGTTTGTGGTCAATCACTAAATGGAAGTGGTGGACATAAAGATAGGTGTGAAAATGTTTCACTCCTGCCACTATAGCCAACGCTTCACAATTGAATTGGCTATAATTCCTTTCTGGCGAGGAGAGAGTGAGAGAGAAAAATGCAACTGGAGCTTCTAGTCCTGATGGCAGTCTGTGGCTCAGGACTGCACCAACCCCATAAGGGGAAGTATCACATGCCAACACTAAAGGTAGAGACTCATCGTATTGCAAGAGGATACTGTTATAAGTGAGGAGATTTTTTACAGCTTGAAAAGCTGTGGCTTCCTGCTTTCCCCATGCCTATTTTGCTGATTGATCTAGTAAACAGTGTAGGGGCTCCACCAACGATGCCTTATGCGGCATAAAAATGTTATAAAATTAAGAGCCCTAGAAAAGCTTGTAGCTCAGCTTTAGTGGACGGTGTCAAAGCTTGTTGTATAGCTTGCACTTTGTCAGGGGTAGCATGGATTCCCTTCACGTCTACTAAAAATCCCATAAATTCGACCTGAGGCACCGCGATCTGGCATTTGGTTGTCTTTAACTTCAAGCTGATGTCTCTGAACCGGAGAAGTACGGTACGGAGGCGAGACAGTAGGTCGGTTAGGGACCTTGCCGATACCAGGACATCATCAAAATAAGAGACGATGCCTGGTATGTCCTGCAATAACCTCTCCATGAGATTTTGAAAAAGTCCAGGAGCCACACTGACTCCAAACTGGATTTAGTGGCACTTGAATGCACCCCCATGCATGACAATAGTCTGGGCCTCAGCAGCTGCCCCATTTACAGGCAACTGCTGATATGCCTGTGCTAAGTCCAATTTAGCGAAACTGGTCCCCTGTCTCAGAGAATGCAGCAAATGCAGCATCATGGGGACAGGGTATGTGCTCTGTTGCAACGCCCTGTTCAAAGTACACTTAAAATCAGTGCATATGTCACTCTTAATTGGGGTCACAATCCCAGTTTCCCAATGGGCATGATCAATAGGTTCTAGTACCCCTTGAGCCAGTAATTTATCTATTTCCGCGTCAACCTTAGGTTGATGCGAAAGACACTCTGCACAGCTTAAGACGCCATGGAGGAACCTGGGGATCTAGATTAAATGAAATTGGGATGCCAGTTTAACTATCTAATCCTTCCTCAAAAACTTCTGGAAACTCTTTAGACAACATATATAGATATGGATTACATTGGATCTGGTCAATTCCAGTCACCCTCAACCCCAGGGCTTCAAACCACTCCAACCCTAATAGGCTTGGTCGTGGTCCTTTAACTATAATTAAAGGTAACTCCCTGCAAAACTGTTTAAACTGCACTCTACAAAAATATTTGCCTAAACCGGAACGGGATTCCCCTGGAAATCCTTTAGGTTTAACAGGCATGGTCTCAACATTGTCTGGACCAAATTAGGCACGAATCTTTTAGCAATAGTCCAAGAAACTATGGAGACAGCGGATCCTACATCCACCTCCATAGGGCAGGACTACCCCTCCAATTTTACTGTTATAAAAATGTTTCCCCTCAGACTATAGGTAATCTGGTCAACTTCAGCCTCCTCCCTGCCCTCATTGACAGAGAAACAGGATTCTCTTTTCCTGAGAGTAGACCCTTTAGTGAATTTGGAGGGCTTTCTGTAATATTGGCTAGGGCTGAGCGAAGTGCCCTCTAAAGCACCAGTGCAAGGAACAGCTGCCCTGTAGACCTTGGCTAAATGGCAGCGTTTCCCGCGTTTCGTCTAGTGCAGTTTGTAAATCTTATTCAGGTTTGGCCAGGAGGTGGTGCTGTATACGGAGGTCTCGCACACCACTGACAATTTGGTCCTGAAGGACATCATCTAAATCTCTAAAATTCCAATGTAAAGCAGCGGCCCTTAAAGCAGCCACATACTCATTAATTGTTTCTCCCTCACGCTGGCTTCTCCTATGAAAGGCATGCCAGCGGGCTGTGCGGGATGGTGTTGGAGCATAATGATTCCTTAGTTTCGCCATTAACACATCCCATGAAACAGTGTGTACAGATTGGGGAACCATTAGCGTCTCCTCAATATTAAACATCTCCATGCAACACAAATTTAGAAAACATGACTTTTTTTGGTTTTCAGATAGCCCAGTGTAGTCATTGGCTTCTAAAAAACATTCAAATCGGGAAATGTATGAATCCCAGGTCTCTGTGATCCTGTTAAAAACTGCTAACATGTTCATTGAAGCTATTCTGAGGTAACTTGTTGGCTCAGATGATAATCAGACCGCAATCCTTGTAGATTTTGTGACTTCACTCAACTCTCGTCGAGTGATTCCTCTGAGGGAATTCAGCTCTTGTGACTCAGCTTTGTGATAGTGACTCTTATCAGCTCTGCCTGGGCTCCACCTCAGTATCCCATCCTCGTCGTCAATGTTCTTGCTAGGGAGAATGCGGGCGGGCAAACGGAAGCGAGCCAGGACTTCAAAATGCTAACAGTTTTAATACTAACAGGTTGCCAAACGCGCCACTTCGCAATATGAACGTCTCAGCTAACTGGCAACAACTGAGCTCTGTTTGACAGCTCTTTATATATGCTGGCTGTCAAGCAGGTAACCAATCAGGAGTGAGGACAGCGACCCCTAGTCAACGGATCAGAGGAAACGTAGCACTTAACACTCAAAAAGGAAAAAAAAATGCTGTACATAAAATGTGTCCTATCAAAGCATGTAGTAGAAGGAAGCTGATTTTTGAGACTATTTCTGGTTTGGTAATTTCATAAAAGGCCAACCAGGAATTGCTGAAGTCTTTAGATTTAGTATCTTTTCTTTGAGAAAAGCTGTGGAGGATATGCCTTGAGCCAGCTCTGACCTACTTGTTCTCAACTTAATGACTTCCTCCTCTTCCAAGGTGTGTGCTTGCTCAGCTAACAGTAGCATTATTATAATACTGTTCAGGTAATTGCAACTTAATTGTTCCAAAATTGTATTTATAATATGTATAAACACATTGATTTCTATTAATGAGAGGATAATTTCATGCCCTCATATGAAACCTTTGCTCCATGTAAGGTTAATAGAGTGGGAATCATAACAAGTCCATAGGTAAAAACTGAAGGATCAACATGCCAAGTTCAGTTTCTTTTTCTTATTAAAAAGTTGGCTGGGAAAACCTCTTGCCCATGAAAAAGCTGTTCTGAAGAATTCGTATTCAGAAGAAGTTGGCATTTAACATTTGGAGAAAAGTTTAAACTTCTGAATGTTGTGAACAAGGGGGGATGTTTTCATTAAACCTCGAAATGCTGCTGTTTTTCTTCATTAAAAATACTTTCAACTCCACAGATGCATCTCTGTGGAGCCAGCATAATGGATGAATAAATGCCAAAGCATGCACCTCTGATTCTGGCAAGCAGTGCTTACCATATATCACACTTATTCTCTGCTGCAATTTCAGATAGCAAATGGCAGATCTCTGAAGGGTTTCCCCTATGGATCAACTAGCGGGAGACTCCTTGATTATACAGCAATCTGATCTGACCAGATGGCATTGAATCCTAGGATCTAAAGTGAAAAAAAGCTTTCATAAATCTCCTTCTTGTCTTCCTCATTTCTGCTCTATGCTGCTCTATTCCGGATTTAGCAAAGCTGGAATCTTTGTTGTTCCTAAATAGCTGAAAGAATGGAGTTACTAATGTGACTAGCAACATTTGCAACATTTTATTCCAGAGTGTACTTGAAAAGAAAGCTCTAATAAAGTCTAAAATGTGTCATTAATCAAGAAAACGGCCAGCATCTCTATTTAGGTTATAAAAACATAAGCATCTGGCATTTTAATATATTGCACTTAATGGCACCATCTATTAATTTCTTGCAGTTAGTTATGGCTTTTAAATTTACTATAGTAATTGTTTTAAGGGTGATATGAAAGATTTAATATAAAGTGTTCATCCTCAACACAATGACTTTTACTTGGGATGGGTTTGGTTTTTAATCTCTCAGTTTGGAAAAGTATGTTCTCAGAATAAATTATTTAGATCTATAAAAGTTGGCAATTTAAAAACCAGTTTTACTGTACATTCGTCATATCATGGAAATTGAAATGTGCTTCTAACTGAAGAAAATGAACTAGCTTAGAAATAAAAATCCAAGCTTGTTCTTTTACTTCATTGACAGCCATGATTTTCTGTATTGAACTGTGTAAGAAGAATTATTTTTAGCATTAAGGAACAAATAGCATTTATTTATTTGTTAATTTTTCAAAATCCTGCCTTTATTTCTGCAATGTACAGAATTTTGTTATGTTAACAACTGAAGAATTGGTTAGCTAATGGCTAAAGAAAATTATACACCTGAGAATATATTTTAACTGATGATAATATCCAGACGGATTTCACCCTATAGTTCTCTTCAGGGCCCAATTTAAAATTTCAGGGCTTGAAATGCATAGGAGACTGTATTTGTGGGCTGTGGGCTGCATGCATGATGTTGATACTCTTCACAATGTCCTTTCCATTCCTGAACTTGGGATCTTCACTGCAAAGATATGAAGAAAACTTCTAAATATTCTTGGAAGCTTGTCATCAGCTGAAAACCCAGATATTGGAGGGCTATGCAGTGCTGTGTGGCAAATGTTTACGAACTGACTCTGCTAGCTGCCAAACAGCTGATTGGCATGTAAGGTGCATTGATTCAGCTCTGCTCTCAACCAGCTCACAAAATTTCTGAAAATTTAACAATCAGCTCTGGCTAGCCAGTATAAGCTGGCTCAAGCACACCACTGATTATCTGTCTCAATAATGCTTTTGAGAAGGCTCATCTGAACTCAAGTCAATGTTTTGAGACAGATGCTAAATAACTTAGTTATGGAACAGAGCAAGGATTTATACTATTCCATCATCTTTGATTTTAAAGTGCAATCGAACTTAAAAAATTTAGTTGAAAAAAACTATATGTTTTTATGGGGTTATACAATATTCTTCGGCATGTCCATAGGCTTCAAATCATTTTCTGTGTAATGGAGCTTAGTAATGTATTTCTGTGACACAGCTGTAAGTCAGAGGTGGAACTCAGTCATTATTGTATGATGGTAAACTTATGGCATTCCAGCCATTGCCCCAGTCCAGCTCCACCACGCATACACGCGCATCTCCTGCTGGCTAGCTTGTCTTCAGGTTTCTGCCACGCATGCGCAAGGGTGGGGAGCATGTAGGGGATGTTTATGTGCATGCATGGGGGAGGCTTTCATTGCATTTTGGCACTTCACATGGCACCCCGCATCAAGTTTTGGACCTGGAAGTCTTCCTACATCAACTTGGAAACCAAAACGGGGCACGGAGGGTGCATGTGTGGGAGGATCATATGCGCATGTGCATTACATTATGGGTGCAAGCATGTATACACATGCTGTTGGCATGCAACAACAAAAAGGTTATCCATCACTGTTGTAGCCAATATCAGGATTCCAAATAGCATCCAAAATTAAATCAGAGTCCAAGGCAATTTAATGCTCAAAGTTCCAATTTATTAAGAGAGCCATGTTGGCACATCTGGGCGAAACCTGAATCTGAAAGCTTCCTGGTTTGCCCCACTCAGTTGAAACTTCAAGGTCCTGCCCGCACACCCACAAGTCCATCACATAGCCCAATCTTTCACTGCCATGCTGGCAGTTCCACCCATCCTGTTCTGGTCAGGTGCAGAGGTGTGGAGACAAAGGGTGACCTTGGATTCTAGAAAGGAATTTTATTTTGGCTACATAGTATTCCACTTTGTACCAATAGAAATGACATAGTAGAATAATAGAAAGTGTGGCAGGCCAAAGATCCAAAAGGCAATATGACTCCAGGCCTGACAGCCTAAGCTCTATCAGACTTTCAAATTCTATAAAAAAAAAATCCTTTTCCTATACATTATAAATCCTTCTCTGCATTGCATCTTTAGTCTGCACATATGACATCAAGTGCACCATGGACACCAAAAGATGGGTCACTTTTAATTTTAGTACATTCTTATCATTAGTAGTATATTTTAGTATTTAAGATAATATTAGTTATGATTCTCTTTTCTTATTGATTTATTCCCTTTTGATGCTATCCAACTTCAACCAACTCTATAACTACAATCTAATTCTTTATTAATCCAGGGAGACTGCATTCTGTTTTAAAGTATCCTAAAATGAAGTATTTTTGATTTCTTCTCTGATGTTCCATATTTTGTTCTGAACCTTTTCATTTTTAAGGTATTGCCAGCCTTTGAGAAAGTTTTGATTGGAATCCCTGGGTGATGAGTTTCAATGTGCTGCACTATTTCTTAAGAACACCAGGTGAAATCTTAAAATGTTCCATAGGTTTCCTGGAGATTTTTTATTTTTCTTTTCTCAATGACTCTTGAATGTTTTGCTGAGATTTCTGCTCTGCATTTATTCTTATAACAAGCAGCTGTAGAAATTAAATGAAAAACACCAAACCCAAATCTATTTCTTCATGGACTTTGGAAAAGCTGCAATATTTTTGTTAAAATTAGATCCTATAATCAGTGTGAATTAAATGCCATTAGCACACTCCACTTTTTGCTGTACACAGACTGACCAGTTACACAGATCATTTAAATCTTAATTAATTAATCTTAATTCACTGGAATATGAAGTTACCCTACATGAACGAAATTAAAATTTGTACTTAAAACTTTAAAAATAATTTCTAACTCAAATTAGCTTTTTATTGTCCCCAAACAACAGTTATATTTGTCCTGTAAGTGTTAAAACTTGCTTTATAAATCTTTCTTGAAAAGATTCTTTATGTATAGTAAATTGGATTATTGCTTGTTTTGCAAGGTCTCACAATGTTAAGATAACTTTCTTCAGATTCTTACATTGCCAAATTTCTTATTTCTTTTTCTTTAGCCTTGTGACTTCCTAGTAGATATGCTAGAGGTTCAGCCATACAAGGCAAGTGTCTCGCAGGAGCCAGATGAAGAGTGCCTGTCCCATAAATAATATAGTAAGATGTAATTTACAGAAACCCATACTGGATTGGTTATCTTCCAGCATAACAAGGGTTAAGTGATGGTTAAGTGATTACTCAGCCATCAGTCACGAATCCTGTAGCTCATTTGTCACCATGGCCAGAAACAAGACAGATGAGCTACAGGATTCGTGACTGATGGGTGAGTAATCAGACTTAGCAGCTGCAGAATTACTGGGGGGAAAAAGTTTCCTTACCCAACACAAGTATACAAAGATTGAAAACAAGGAAATATGATAAATTACCACAAATCCAAAAAGAAGTCTGAAAAAACCGAACACGTTTTCTGAAAGAACAACATTCATAACCAGAAATAACAGAATAGAGATGAGCAGATTAACGTTGACTTATAATGCAAGATGAAGAATTCACAGAAGCAGAATTGGAAGATCTACTAGGGCAAAGAAACCAGAACCTTCCTAGAGTAGCATAGACTTTAGAGGGAAACCAGGTGAAGTCAGAAGTAGAAGAAGGCAACATAGATATTGAACTGTTTACATCTGCAAATCAGGCACCCTCTTTTCTATGTTTTCCTAAGAAAAAACAAAACCCTCTAAAAAAAGAACAATTAAAAGAAAAAATAGCTGGACATCTATAATGACACAGAAACAACAGAATAAGATTATCTATATTGAAGTTTGTTCCAAAGAAACAGCTAGCACAAATATTAATATTTTAATTTCAAATATAAGTTTCAGCTCACCAGGATAAACTAACCAAGTAGGACAATTGCAGTTATATCTGTATACCTGAGATGTGTAATCATCAAACATACAAATATAAAAAAGCCAAACAATACACCATCAAAATGGAAGACCAGGCTGTGAAATAAGATCAGTAACCCAAGATCAGATGCAAGCAAGCTAGAACAGATGAAAGAAAAGAAGCTGAAAAACAAGAAGACCAAAGAATATTTGATAAAAACATTGCATCGTGGGACATTCTGGAGCACCACTGGCACTGACAAAATCACCATCAGTCAATTTCAAAAAAACAGCATTACCTGGAATGGCTTACATCACTTAAAACTATGGAACAACACCTGCCTATCCCAGGTCCTTGGAAAGGACTCGATAGGTGGATAAAAATGCCAAATCCAGTCTAAACATCCATTTGACTATGCAATCAACTATAATAATATACTATATTTATATTCATCTCATTTTGATTGTCAGCCTTTAATTTTGTTCACTAATTTCATTTGATAAGTTCCTTTTTAGAAACTCCATTCACTTGATAATGATCACAATGATAATATTAATCAGTTCTGTCATCTCAAATGATAGGGCCTTCTTGGTTGCTGGCCACATAATTATAGGCTCTTGGCTGAAGTGTTTGGAAGATCCCCATTCCCCTTTACAATTAAATATGAGATAGAGGGGAATAAGCAGCATCTTAACAGTCTGTATATTAGGATGAGCGTCAGTGAATCCAAATCATGAAGTTTGGTCAGGAACAAAGCTAATTGTATTTATTATCTTCTAATACCCTGCCTTAGAGAACATTGATTGCTTTGCTTCCAATATTTGTGATCCATGTATGTCTGTTTGGATTGCTATGACATCTACCAATAAATAATAAAGATGCTGATTTTTCCAGCTAAATTTCTAGGGATGTTAATTGCAAACATTTTGCTGATCTCAGTGTAAGAAGTGTCACTGCAGAAACAAACCCATGCTCATAATAGCCAGCAGCCTTTTTCCTTCTTGTCACATAATGGTTGAATTGTTTTACAGGAATGCAACTTAGGATGATTTTCAACCTGGTCTTGAAGTGCTATCCAATATTAATTTATAGCTGCTATCAAGGTTCATGCTTCTGATGACCACTTTGTGTTAGTCTGCTTTCTTCTTGTCCTTGGCCAGCAAAGGTGATTAACAAGCATGTAGTGGAGCATATAACACCAGACATATCACTGGAAAGAAAAATCACAAAACTATGTCTCACTTATTTTACCCATGTCATGTGGGGAAATTCACTGGAGAAAGCAATTATGTTAGAATGAGTTAGCAGTAAAAGGACATCAAAGCTGACACAAGTCAGAGCATAGAAAAGCTTAAAGAAATAGTGCAAGATGGGAACATGTAGAGACCTGGCCTATATAATCACCAAGAGGCGGACACAACTGAATAGAATCTTCCTCCTCCTCTTCCTCCTCCTCCTCCTCCTCCTCCTCCTCCTCTTCTTCTTCTTCTTCTTTCTCCTCCTCCTCCTCTTCCTCCTCCTCTCCTCCCCCTCTCCTCCTCCTCCTTCTTTGACTTGTGAAAGTGCTTAAAGAGCATAGAGCATAGAAAAGCTTAAAGAAATAGTGCAAGATGGGAACATGTAGAGACCTGGCCTATATAATCACCAAGAGGCGGACACAACTGAATGGAATCCTCCTCCTCCTCCTCCTCCTCCTCCTCCTCCTCTTCCTCTTCCTCCTCCTCTCCTCCCCCTCTCCTCCTTCTTTGACCTGTGAAAGTGGAACTGAGAGGCGAAAAGTAGATGGGTCCACGATTAATTAATCATTGAGAAGGGGTGTTCCTGGCATCATTGAAAGAGGTACTGGTCCCCTACCATTCTGATAAAGAATGAAGAGCATCCAGAAGTATCAGTTGAATCTAGGTGTGTTTTGTCTAAAATTGCACATATAACACCTCTGCTACATGAGCAGCACTGGGTGCCAGTCAGTTTCTGTATCCAGTTCCAAGTGCTCTTTTTAAAGTCCTTCATGGCATAGGAACAGGTTCCCTGAGGAACTGTTCCCATCTAGACGTATCCCACCTAATCAGCAGGGAGCATATAATATGGATCTTGTTAAATAATTTTGGCTAGTAAGGTCTAAGAAGATAGCCTTCTTGTTCAATATAACATCTTGTCCCCAGAGGTGAGGCAGGTCCTCACTCTTTTGGTCTTCTGGAAGACTGACTAGACTGGATGTGTCAATTGGCATGGGGCCCTAAGAATGATATTCAACCCTGGAGATGGTTAGTGGCCTATAGGCACTCCTTCTGTGGTTAACTTTTTAAACTTTTAATTTAAACTTTATTTTTAATTATGTTTCTAACTCTGTTTTTTTCTTTATCATGTGGTTTATACTAGTAAGCCACCCAGAATTACTTAGGTGAAATGGCAGTGTAGAAAACTGATAAATAAATAAAATATAAAATATTTCTGCTGCATTCTTTATTTTTCTTTTCACGTGAGACCAATCATGAAATAGTTGAGGATATTTTACTTAGTAATTTCATTGTCAGTCAAATAAAATACAAGTAGAATATGTAGGAACGAATAAAGACAATATGGATATTCGGTGTATTATAATTTAAGTTGATCTTTCCCAACCTCAGCAACTTTAAAATGTTTAGACTTGTCCCAGAATTTCCCATCTAGTATTAACCAAAGTTTTTGCCTTGCTATCAAAATGGCCAAAGCTGAGCAATTTTTTTTAACAGACATGGCTTGAGACATGTTCATTTATTTTTTTCCTCCCATTTGCAGAGCAGTTTTGAAATTAGAGAATTGCCCATGCCAATATTATTATCTAAATATTTGTAATTAATAGGAAGTGAAAACTTTCATGTTCACAATGAGCTCATAATTAAAATTTGTTAAGTTTTTATTTATCAGTTTATGTCTCAATACAATCATTCAAGACTTTCAGCAGCATATAATAATAATTAAAATACAAAAATTAAATTAAAAACTTACAATATATTAAACCATTCTAGAGCAAGTCATACACCATACATAAAACCCTCCAGAAAATCTCTGTTTTCAACTTTCTCCAGATAGCTAGAATGTTGGAAATAGGTAACATTATTCTAATTCTTGTCTCTGTTTAGCTTCACCGTCTGGCTACTTTCACAAATGTAGAAGCTTTATTGCTAAACAACAAACCATTAACTAATTGACTCCATATCACTCTTCATTGGCACTGATTCCCAATTTCTGCCCTTTTATTATTCCACTATGGTCCAGCTGCTCTGAAGTGGTAGTACTAATCAAACTGCTGTTCCTTTTGTAAAGAGATTGTACTTGTATGTATTATGGGCGAATATTAAACCAAACTTATAACTTTTGATATGTCCAAATGCCTGAGCTAATTCTTCACAATTTGAAAAGTAACTATTCACTACTTTATAGAAACACAGTACTAGAATCAATAGGATGCTTTACACTAAATCATTGCCAGTCTCTCTCAATGTACTATATTTCTGGCTGCCAAAAATGTATAGTTAAGTTCCGTTGTCCTATAATACTAGAAGATATTCCATGTGGATCATAAACTTAACGATGAAAGAGATATAGATATATGTTCATAATATTGCTTTAGAAGACAGTTAGTGCTTAAAGTTCTATAATGGAGTGAGGAATTTAATATATTTCCTCAGTTTTGCTGGCAAAAACACAAAGCAATACTTTCCAGTCAAAAGCAGGGCTTCTCTATTAGCTAGTCAGCAAACCAGAATGTGTAAAAAAAATCTAAGCCATCAAAACTCTGGCAGACACACTGCTGTTTATTCTTATCCAAAAGTTACATGCCAAGCTAGTTGTACCATCTGTTATACAGAAATCAGCTAAGCAAAGACAGGTGGACAGCTGGGGCTGTCAGTTTTGAAATGCCACTTCAGCAGAGAAAGAGCACGGCAGAGGAAAAGTGTGAGCCAAGCAGTGTGCAAAATAAAGAATTTTAGTGGTGAAACAAGGAAATTGTGCAAATTCAATACCATTTCCAATGAGTTGGCTGCGCCATCCAATCAAATCCAAATAAGTTATACTGCCTAAACTACAAAGGCCACTATGCATATAAAAAACACGATTGCATATTTTATGTAGCATCTCAAGTAAATAATCCTAGGGTCTTAAGGAAACTCGCTCTTTTGTTAAAACTGGTGTTTGAAAACCTGTGTATACATAATGAAATTTTCAATTGCAAGAAAAGGATTTCAGTAGAACAATTTCCATATTGAAGTTTGCCATGGAAATCTGGTTGGTAGAAAAGTAGTCATAGCTGACCTACATTGTTCTGCTCCTCCTTTGACAAAATACTATTTCACATATTATGAATATGCCATAGCACAGGGGTGTCAAAATCAAGGCCCAGGCCCCAGATCTGGCCTGCAGGATGCTTAGATCTGGCCTATGGGGCCACCTTGGAAACAGCAAAGGACTACTGGCAGGGGGTTACAGGGTACTGTCACAGCTGGAAATGGAGCTTGGGAGCCTGTTTTCTCTGGCAGAACACTTGGGCCACCATAGGCGCCCCTGACATGAGTGATGTCGAACTGGTCACGCCCCCCTGCCCATGCCCCTCCTGCCCCCTCCAAAGTAAAAAAACAACCCTGATGTGGCCATCAATGAAATCAAATTTGACACCCCTGCCATAGCATATCTCAAAGTGACAAAGTCTGAGACATTTCTTCACATCCATAAATAAAGTCAATTAATATTTCACAAAATTGAAAGACTGAAAGCTCTAAAGCTCTAAAGCTCTAAAGCTATCTAGACCCCTTCCAGTCAGGCTTCAGACCCGGTTACAGCACAGAAACCGCTTTGGTCGCATTGACCGATGATCTCTGGAGGGCCAGAGATGGAGGACATTCCTCCATCCTGGTTCTCCTTGACCTCTCAGCGGCTTTCGATACCATCGACCATGGTATCCTTCTGCGACGACTGCGGGGGGTGGGAGTGGGAGGCGCCGTGTTGCGGTGGTTCTCCTCCTACCTCTCGGACAGGTCGCAGTCGGTGTTAGTGGGGGGGCAGAGATCGTCCCCTAGGCCCCTAACTTATGGGGTGCCTCAGGGCTCGGTCTTATCCCCCCTACTATTCAACATCTACATGAAACCGCTGGGTGAGATCATTCGCAGGCACGGGATTAGATACCATCAATATGCGGACGATACTCAACTGTATCTGTCCGCCCCGTGCCAACTCAATGAAGCGGCAGACGTGATGAACCGTGGCCTCGAAGCTGTTATGGACTGGATGAGGATTAACAAGCTTGTGCTCAACCCAGAAAAGACCGAGTGGCTGTTGTGTTTCCCTCCCAGAGATTCGACCAATATTCCATCACTCAGGCTGGGGGGTCAAATCCTATACCCCTCAGAGAGGGTTCGCAACTTGGGAGTCCTCCTGGACCCACAGCTATCGTTTGACCACCATTTAATGGCTGTGACCAGGGGGGCATTCGCCCAGGTTCGCCTGGTGCGCCAGTTGCGACCCTACCTGAATCGGGAGGCTCTCACAACAGTCACCCGGGCCCTTGTGACCTCTAGGCTGGAATACTGCAACGTGCTCTACATGGGGCTGCCCTTGAAGAGCATCCGGCGACTTCAGCTAGTACAGAATGCGGCCGCGCGAGTGATTGTGGGTGCACCTCGGTTCACCCGCATAACACCTATCCTCCGCGAGCTGCGCTGGCTACCTGTCGATCTCCGGATGCGCTTCAAGGTGCTATTAGTCACCCATAAAGCCCTACATGGCAGTGGATCTGGATACTTGAGAGACCGCCTTCTGCCAATTACATCCCTGCGACCAATAAGATCACATAGATTAGGCCTCCTCCGTATACCATCGGCCAGCCAGTGTCGGCTGGCAACTACAAGGAGGAGGGCCTTCTCAGTAGTAGCCCCGACCCTTTGGAACGAGCTCCCCGTAGAGATTCGCACCCTCGCCACCGTCCAGGCCTTCCGCACAGCCTTGAAGAACTGGCTCGCCCGTCAGGCCTGGGGACAAGGATAGTTCCCCTCCCGAATGATGAATGTATGTTGTTTACTATTTTATTATATGTCTCATCTTAATGTCTGTATTCCCCTTCCCCGATTTTATGTGAGCCGCCCTGAGTCCCCTCAGGGAAAAGGGCGGCCTACAAATATTAATAAAATCTAAAATCTAAATCTAAAAATCTAAAGCAGGGATGATGAGCCTTTTTTGGTTGCTGTGCAAAAAGCAGTGGGAGCACAGGGTTGTGTGTGCACCAGTGTGCTACACCCATAATGCTATGCACGTGAACCTGTCCCCCGCACGTGCATGCATGTGACCAGTGACCCCCCCTGCTTTTGCCACGGTTCCCCAGGCTCCAGAGCAGTGGTTCTCAACCTGTGGGTTGGGACCCCTTTGGGGGTTGAACGACCCTTTCACAGGGGTCACCTAAGACCATTGGAAACACATATTTTCAATGGTCTTAGGAACTGAGACACCAATTTTATGGTTGGGGCTTGCCTGAAGGCTCTGGAGGGCAAAAACCAGCCCTACAAGCAAACCAGAAGTGACGATTTTTGACGGCTCCAGAGGGCGAAAAACAGCCTTACAAGGAAACCAGAAGTCCATTCCCAAACTTCTGGTTTGCCCGTAGGGATTGTTTTTCACTCTCCGGAGGGCAAAAAATGAAAGGCCGGTCAGCTGGCCGATGCATGCATGCACACAGGCCAGCTGACAGGGCAACACCTCGCGTGCCCTGATAATGGCTCAATGTGCCACCTGTGGCATGCGTGCCCTAGGTTTGCCATCACGGCTTTAAAGTCACTTTATTTAGAAGTAGAATTTATTAACTCAGTAAACATTTGAGACCAGAAAAGCTTGAAAGAAAATAAATATAAGTTAATGTTCCACCTTTAATATATTGGGTGTTAGAGTTCCAAGTACTACCTCCAACGAAAGAAAACTCCGAGGCTAGAAATTCCTCAAAGTTCCATTTCATTAGAGATGTCATATTGGCACATCTGGGAAATCTGAAGCTTCCAGGTTTTCCCCACTCCAAAGAAAGTCCAAGACCCTTCTCCTGCACCCACATGTCCATCGCATGGTCCAATCAATGCACCATCCCAACTGGTGATGTATCCCAGTCACGCCACTCAGATGCAGGGCAGAATGTCCTTGACTCTCAGAGAAAAAAATGTTATTATGACTGGATATCTCCCCAACTCCATACAATCCCTCCTCCCAGTTTCCCACAGTACTAAATGTGGTAGTCCTGAAGATCCAAAGAAAAAAAATGGCTTCCAGGGATGACATTGGGGCTATAATACAAGTCTAGATAATTTGAAGGAGTTACAGAAATTCCACATAGTCCATTGAACTGGCAGAACCAGAAAAACTGAATTTTCTTTCTTAGGTTGTCAATCAGATGCTCCTGCTTTAAATACCACAATAGTCTGAGAGAAACATCAACTGCTTTTTGTGCATTATAAGAAAAGTTAAGCATGGAATACAGTATGCAGGCTGTCATCACTTAATGATTGGTTGCTTAACTACCCCAACATGTATTCTCCAAAAGTTTGGGGTTAAAAATTCCAGAATACCAGAATGGCGGAAGATTAGAGAGATAGTTTCTAGATAGTCGTTAAAGTGACTGCTGCAGTCGGAGACATCCTATGTGAGCAGGCTGGTCTTTCTCTTACCTTGTAGAATCAGAATCAGAATACAGCTGGAAGGGACCTTGGAGATCTTCTAATCCACCACCCTGTTCAAGCCTATACTATTTCAGACAAGTGACCTTCCAGTTTCTTCTTAAAAAACTCCAGTGATGAAGCACCCACGATTTCTGAAGGCAAGCTGTTCCACTGTGGGCCAGAAGTGTTATGTATAGGCCATGCCCACCCCCGATCCACGAAGGGCAAAAAGGCACAATACATCATGTGACAGCAACATGATGCAGCAAGTTTGACATCTGTGCCCTAGACTACTTGCTATTTGATTTGGAGGGGGGGGGGGGTCACCTTTTCTTACTTTTTACAAAGGCTACCAGTCTGATATTAGTTGGTAAATATGATGACTTAAAGTGTGACAAAGATGCTTACATACCATATCTTTTAAAAGGTACACAAATTTAGCCTTCTGGCATTACATTGGAAATGTAAATAGCAGATGTTTGAATCACTGTGAAAGTGACATCTGCCTCTGATATTTTCTATAATCTTAGTCTCTAGGCAATACTGTTTAGATGTGTTACTTTATACTCTTTTATGATATTAGGCATGAATAAATATGGAACAGCAAAAACCATGCTTTGTTTAAGTATCTACAGAAGGGAAAGCAATCTGGTAATTTCCAGAAGAATTGGACTTCAGCTCCTATTAGCATCAACTAACAAGATCAATTGTGAAGGAGTTGTCTGCAATGAGTGTTCTTTGGTTTCTGGAGTAGTAGTTAAATTTACAAATATAAGCTGTTTACTTTCAAGATGGCAACTCTAGTTTTTAAAGATGTAAATGGACCAAGCTATGAACTTTTCTCAGCAATATCAAACTGACCCAAATTATGATCTAAAAAGTTATTCTACCTTAAGAATGGTCCTCAATACTAGCCATGTCCTGTCTTATGTATTAGCTGCTGCATTAACATAGTCAGAGATGTGCATGCAGCATCAAAATGGTGTTTGCAACTTGAGCAAAAACCTATCCCTTTTTAAATGAACACAGCACACTTTTAAAATGTAAATTTGTTGATCTCCTGGCTGTGCTTCCCATTTTGACACAGTTAATCCCATGTGGGGGATACCCTGGCAGTTATGATTTCTCTTTCTTTAATAGCGGTGCTTCAAAAAAATACTATTAAATTAAGAATTTATATATATATGAATTGAGTTTTACTTTTGTATTATTGTTCTAAAAGAAGCATGCAACATATAAAAAAGGAATCATAATTAGAAACACAAATAAAATAGCTAGCATCACATTGCACTGTGTCAGAAGCACCAAGATGCTTCTGGATTGAAAGGCTTAGGTGGTAACATCATCATTGCCAGAGGATATTCATTAACCTAGGACACTGCAACCGTCATAAATATGAGTCAGTTGTCAAGCATCTGAATTTTGATCATGTGACCATGGGGATGCTGCAATAGTAAGTGTAAATGTAAAAAATAGTCATAAGTCACTTGTTCAGTACCATTCAAATAGTCCATAAATTAATTATAAGTCGAAGACTACCTGTATTTAAGACTCTAAGACTCCATTTTGCTATTTGCTTTCGGGTGCCATTGAAACAGGGAGGGGGGCCCTGGTATTTAGGAGGGGAAGTTTAAGTACAGGAGAGATTGTGAAAAGGGAGTTTTGGTCTCACCGTCTACTGCACATGCTGGAGACTAGTGCTTGGTGTTGGTCAAGGCCAACCGTCCTGCATACCAACCTGATGATGCTCCTTGAAGATGGAACTCACATGACACCTAAGGAATTTGCAGATTGGACAGTGGGATGAGGGTTACCAGGTGGAGGGGGTTGGTCACATATTGATATGTATGATTTTGCACGCTTTTGCCTCAGATCCTGCTTTGCTTAGCTGCTATCTTTTCATAACCAGTAAAAGTACTCTTAATTCTGCAAAATAGAGTTAAGTAGTTTCTTTCTTGGTTGCTGAGGGAGGCCAGCTTGACACTCTACTTGGCATCGACACTTTTAATAGCTATGAGATACTAGTGTCACATATATAATATTCTGTTTAAGACATCTTCCCTCTGGTCCAATTAGAGTTTCCACACAGTCCTGAGAATTAGACCCTTATGAAGCTCATTACAGCAATCCATGCATGGAGTTATGCAGTGAAGAGGTAGAGATAGCTATCGCCATGATGGCGAACCTATGGCAAAGTGGCATACAGAGCCTTGTCACCTGGGGGCATGTGCATGCCAGAAAATGAACTTCTGGTTTCCAGCATGTGCATGCGCACCAACCAGCTAGTCGTTCAATTTCTGGTGCTTATGTGCATGTGATGATCAGCTGGCCTGCATGCATGCTGCAGTGCTGGAAATTGGAAGAGCTGGTCTTCCATTTTCTTGCATGAGCCTGTGCGCTGGCTAGCTGATCGTCATGCATGCCAGTAACTGGAAGACTAGCTGGTTGGTGCTCATGTACGTGCTGGAAACTGGAAGTTCATTTTCTGCTGTGTGCATGCCCCCTGGCCAGCTCCTCTTCTGGGTTATGGCCCTGACAAGCATGTGCGTGCACACACTCTCTTTTCAGCACTTGGTGCCGAAAAGGTTCGCCATCCCTGATCTATAGAAAAATGTGGGAGAAAGAGAGGGAAAGAGCTACTGAATTGTAGCATTCTTGCAGAACTATGCAAAAGTGATTCACAGAATAGAATGGTTGTTCATCTTCCTGCAAAACTAGGGCAGGTCTTCTGACGCAAAAGCAGTCAGCTGTTAGATCTGTGCTCATTGTCTTTTGTCATGTGGATGCCAAGTGTGACAGCGGTGAATGATGACAAGGAGCAATGTAGTCAAATCCCAGGCAATCACTTTCATACTTGAACAAGCCAACATTTCTTTCTTTTAAAGGTGCACTTTGCGGGCCCCCGGTATAATTCTAAATATTTTAAATGATTGATCCGAATGGAATGCAGTCCCCTTTTCTTTCTGCTGAAGCAAGTACTTGGTAAGTCAGAGGAATTTTTTTTTGATTAAAATGCAAATCAAAGACTAGAAGATTTTATCTGTTATTCCTATTTTAATCCCTTCCTTTCTGTCACACATTGCCATAACACATTTTCATGCTATTGATCATCCTGCCTGAACAATTTCCCCATAAAGTGAGGCTCTACCTGCAATTGTAAAGATAATTTAACCAGTAAAGACTCCTATTTTTTTACAAATTAGGTCACTGTAATAGGACTGTAATTACACACAGGGTAACAATATTCATTCTCGGTGCTAAATCCATTTGGGCCTAGCTAATACAGATGAAGATGAATTATGAAAATAAGTTATAACCATGATTAATTTTACCCTGATAGAAGAAGCAAATGTCAGTTGTCGGGTTCATACATAAGAATTTTAATGGAGTGGTTTGGAAAAAAAGAGAAAGAGTGCTTTAGCATAACATCCTGAGCTGAGATGGGTACATGGCTGACAAGTGCAAGCCTAGAATTTTACTGTCATATCTGTACAGTATGTAAGCACTCTAGATAAGATTCATCATGCTATTCTCTCCTCCAGTTACAAATCATGCAAATATTTAAAAAATCCTGTAGGATTTCATCAAAGCTAGGAAGCTCAACTAATACATTAAGATATATTTATTCTGATTGCAGAAGTTCCATACCCTTCCTTCTTTCCTTCCTTCCTTCCTTCCTTCCTTCCTTCCTTCCTTCCTTCCTTCCTTCTTTCTTTCTTTCTTTCTTTCTTTCTTTCTTTCTTTCTTTCTCTTTCTCTCTTTCTCTCTCCCCCCTTTCTTTCTTTCTTTCTTTCTTTCTCTTTCTTTTTCTCTCTTTCTCTCTCCCTCCCTCCCTCTTTCTTTCTTTCTTCCTTTCTTTCTCTTTCTTTTTCTCTCTGTCTTTCTTTTATTTTCCTTCCCTCCCTCGCTTCCTCCCTCGCTCCCTCCCTGAGTCCGCTTCGGGGAAAAGGGCGGCATATAAATGTAATAAATCCAATACCTTCATTAATTTAACAGCTGATTAAATGATCAACTGTGCAAAATATCCAAGTCCTATTCAGGCTTAAAACTAAGACATTAACATGTACAAATATACAGAAGCATGCTAGGTTTATACACAATTCACTGCAAACTGCCAAAACAAATAATGGGGTAAAACTTTACTGTAATAATAACAACAATTCTGTGCATCATTCAGAGTGAAAAATATACTTTAGAATATTCCCATAACACTGATCTGCAACTCTTTAAATAAGTGTCCCCCCCCGTTAGGATTACACTATGTTCATGTAACAGGAAACATGTTTAAATTTAAATCTAAAATGATTTAAATTGTCAAAAAATGGAAAATAAACTTTTACTCCACATTTCTTTTTGCTTTTTTAATGATGATGATGAGGAACACCTGTTGGAAGAAAAAGATGTTTGACACACACACACACACACACACACACACACACACACACACACACACTCACTACTGAATGTTTCATCAGCCTATGAAGGCCATTCCTTAGATGGGAAATACAACATAGAAATAATCTTCCTCCTACAAAGAGCAGTGTTCAGAGAAGTCCTCAACAGTTCTTATGGAAGGAAGGAAGGAAGGAAGGAAGGAAGGAAGGAAGGAAGGAAGGAAGGAAGGAAGGAAGGAAGGAAGGAAGGAAAGGAGGAGGAAGAATCACCTTGGCAGGTAACTGGAGATAAACCATTATTTGAAAGTATATTTCTCATGGAGCACAAATGAAACAATTGAGACCATCTCATTCTTTATCTGCTGCTCAGCTTCTTGTGACTTTTTATTGCCCTTTCTGGCTGCTTTCACCTTTCCCCTCTTTTTTCTGGGTAAAGACATTTTGAAAGGTTAATAGCTGTTTTAATGGACTTGGCTTAATTTTCACATTGGGACTTAGACTTAAATATGCAAACATGTCATGGCCTTTATAAGTTCTCAGCCCACGGACAATGATTCATAGCTACCACTGCAGAATAAAAAAAACCACCAATTTACTTTTTTTTTTTAAGCAAAAAGGAAAATGTTGGTGCAAACATTTTTTCCAACACCTTTGTGATTGGATTAAATTATAGAAATGAATACCAATGAGTAATGTAATACTTTTCAGCCAGGGATAAGGCACAATTTATGTATTTCTGGCACATCACACACACACACACCTCTACACATACATTTAGTATTTCTGATCTAAATTCACAGGTAATACATTTGCACTGTGTAAAAAAGGACCATAACTGATTGTTTTGTCTCTGGAGTTTATAATAAAATTGTTGGTCCATTGAAATTGATCAGTTCCAACAGGACTAGTATCCTAGCATATCAAATTCCTTTGAATGGGAAATGAAACAAAATCTATTATATCTGTAGACATTTGTACCTATAAGCTTCAATATCATTGAACATTAAAAATATCAACAAAAATATCAACAATATCTTGAACTATGAACTCTATCAACCATATCAACAGATAACAACAATATCTGACTGTGATTAGTTTGCTACAAAAATCAATTTAAGGATAGTTTTCTAAACCATACTGCTTATTCAAGCCTGTTTCTATAACAAATCCTTACTATTTTATTAGTGATGTGTTTATTATTTGCAGATTGGTATCTCCAAGAAATTTGTAATTAAACCACTTTATTGTAGCTAAACAAGCTTGGCTTGTTTAGACTTTCTCAAGAGAGGACTGAAACTGCTTAGAAAACCCTATGTTTTCTGGATACATACATACACTAAGTACATATTTGTTAACCAAACCATAATGACTTGATTCACATATAATACTAAGCCATCAACCTTGCCTTATAAACCATGATGATTGAAATCATACTTGTATATTAAGTCAAATCCAAACTAAATAAATCACAACTTAATACATTTTATTTATTTATTTAGTTTGTTACGCATGTATAAGATAACAGGAAAGAATAAACATGGAAATGGGTACAATAATAAACACTGGAAATGGGTACAAATAAATGGGAACAGTAGGACAGGCATGCTGGTGTGCTTATGCACGCCCCTACTGACCTCTTAGGAATGGGATGAGGTCAACAGTACCTGACCTGGGTACCTGAGAGACCGCCTCCTGCCAATTACCTCCCATAGACTGATCAGATCGCACAGACTAGGCCTCCTCCGGATCCCATCTGCCAGCCAATGTCGGCTGGCGACTCCCCGGGGGAGAGCCTTCTCTGTTGCAGCTCCAGCCCTCTGGAATGAGCTCCCCGTTGAGATCCGGACCCTTACTACTCTCCCGGCCTTCCACAAAGCCACAAAGACCTGGCTGTTCCGGCAGGCTGGGGGGGCTGTTGAAATAGTCAGCCCCACGGGAACTATGAATGTTGTGTATTTTAAATTGTTGCTTGTCTATTTGTCTATTTATCCCCTTCCTTTGTTTATTGTAAGCTGCCCGGAGTCCTTCAGGAGTGGGCGGCATACAAGACCAATAAATTCAATTCAATTCAATTCAATTCAACAGTAGACAGTTTAAGGTTAAAGTTTTGGGCGTTTGAGGATGTTACAATGGAATCAGTTACTGCATTCCTGGCATTGACCACTCTGTTGCTGAAGTCGTATTTTCTGCAATCGAGTTTGGAGTGGTTTACCTTGCTTGTATCTATTGTATGCTCGTCTGTTATTGTGATTGAAACTAAAGTAATCATTGACAGGTAGGATGTTGTAGCAGATAATTTTGTGTAGTATGCTTAGGTCAGACAGTAGGCAGTATAGTTCTAGGTTGTCCAAGCCCAAACTTTTAAGCCTGGTGGCATAAGATATTCTATTGTGAGCAGAGGAGTAGAGTACTTTTCTCGTGAAATACCTCTGGACTTGCTTAATTGTGTTAATGTCTGATATGGGTATGATATGGATCTGATTCTGGATAGATGAGCTATATTCAAGAATTGTTGGTAACTATTTTTACTTAAAAATTCAAGCATGCAAGATTAGAAGCTAATTTTTCTTATGGAAGCTAAATCCTTTTTCATACTTTCCCAAGGACATTTAAGAATCCTATGCATTTCTCAGTATGCCTCATCAAGCTGTTTTTAGCTTCTTAGGGGTTGCTTGAACTTCAGCAAACTTTGGTCCCTCCTGCTTTTATGGACGATTCCCTCCTATTTCTCAGAGGAGATATTTTGATCCAGTCCTGTCTGCCCTCCAGATCTTGAGTTTGTTGTTGAAAGGAAAATTGATTTTAGTGAAGCTGGATGATATTCTTGAACATATCTGTAGAATTCTGAAAATGAGCAGTAATATCAAATAATATCCCATCTTTTGCAAAATAGCAGGTTCCTTTAATCCTTCTATTCAAAATAATACACACACTTTGTAATACAGTTTTAAAAAAGATATAAATGATACACAAAGAAGATTGGACAATTGAGCCAATTCAAACTTTTATTTGAACTAAAAGTCTTAAGAGTAATAGCCTTAAATGTGTCATCTACCTTTGAACTTGCCTGTCTATGCATATGGTTTTCAATCTCTTAAACAGTGGTAGTATTGAGCTGGTTCGTATCAGTTCGGGTGAACCAGTAGTAGCAACCTGCGGGGGACTCGCCCATGCGCTCTGTCTCTATATCGTCCTATTTCGCCACATTTTCTAAGCCGCACGTATACATGCAAGCCACATGCAGGAGCAAAATGCATGTGCAGAAGACCGTGCAAATGCGCTGAAGGCGTGTATGCTCACGAAGCGAGCATGTGCGTGCGCCTGCTCACAGTTTTGGTGTATGGTGAACTGGTGGTAAAGTTATGTGAAACCCACCTCTGCTCTTACATCACCTTTGCACAGAAGGAGAGACTCTACTTTGGGGCGACTTCTCTAAAATGTTAAACTTGACAGATAGTTTTGCAATAGCAGAAATAAGTTGTAAAGAATCGTATACTTGAAAAATGAATATCATAATTGTACTCCAGGTAGCTGTGCAAATAAGGATGTCTTTAACAAACAACGATTATTCACCATTAGTTTCTTGACTTATGTGGACAACTCAAAAGAATGGCAGTTTTGAAAAGCATGTGGCTTTCTAATGTCTGTATCAGAAATTGTCAAATAGGTACCACTTGAATAACCATATCTCAAGGCAAATTAATAAAAAGTAAAAGCATTGCTAATGTTACATTTTAACATATCTCTGCCCAGCAGAATTCCTCTTAAGGTAATTAAGTGTGAAAACTTTTAATCTCATGTAACTCTTCTGCTAATTGACGATGACTTGGTATTTTTATGAATGAAAATGTAACTTTTATTTTGCTCAATTATAAAATAGATATGGACCTTTCAACTTAACATGCTAGCTATAATACTTAGATGTGGGGGAGAGGGACCTACATTTTTCCACTGACGAAGATTTCCCATAAAATCTCTAATGCAATATCAGGGATAAAAATATTTCTCTCCCGCACCACCTTCAAATTAATGGAGCAACCTTAACTTATCAAATTATGCACTTTAATTTCCTCTGATGTGTTCATTATGCATCCCTTTGTGCCAGAACTAATTTGCAATAATGTATATTTAATTCTGGAAAGCAAGAACAAATTCTGTTGCCTTCCAGTTATGATTAACCTGTAGAAATGCTGAGACACGCATATAATATGGATATGCAAACATGAGCAATCCTTTGAAATGTTCAAAAACCCAAAGTAGCAATCCAATCTGCATTTTCTACTATTAGATGTCAGGCTGGATAGAAAGAAGTTAGATGGATTAATCTGTCTTTTGTTTATAAAAAAAACACAGCATAAAAATAGTTGAGTTATTTCAATAGACTGATTAAGCTACCTTGGGCAATAATGTTAAGCAGAAATTTCCCAAATCAGATGAATTTATTTATTCATGCTTTTTAGAACAATCTCTGCATATCTAATTTACAGAATATGCACTTAAGATTTGGTGTTTTAAATTTTTGCTGGCTATGCATAACACATTTAACTATGTTTTACTTGATTAACAAATCATAATGGCCTTATCCATTCATAATACTCACCCAGAGACCAGGATTTAGACATTACAATCCTGGATTATTACCCAAAACCAACCAAGCAAATTATATGAGAACCTAGTCAGTATATATAAATGATCCAATTTAGCTTTAACACTGTGTCTCATTAGGGTTGCTTATATGAGATGTTTAGCGATCTCATATAAAATATTTTCTATTCTGATTCTGTTACTTATGCAAAGATCTAGGTAAAGTTCTAATCCTAGAAATATGGAAGGAAATAAAAATAAAAAATCACCACCAGCATGGAGGATGATTCAATTACTGTTGCTTATAGAGCCAAAGTGGTGCAGTGTTTAGAGTGCAGTACTACAGATGACTGGTAGCTGCAGTTTAGCAGTTCAAATCTCATCAGCTCAAGATTGACTCAGCCTTCCATTCTTCCAAGGTGGATAAAATGACCCAGATTTTTGGGGGCTGACTCTGTAAATTGCTTAGAAAGGGCTATAAAAGAACTATGAAGTGGAATATAAGTACATTGCTATTGCTTTGGGTGCACCATTACAAGACCTGAAATGCCTTGAAAATGATTCAATGGCACATCAATAAATCTTGATAGGAATCTGTTGTGACTGGTTAGAGGCAGGTTTGGAGATAAAAGGACAGATGCTGCCACGCCCTAGTTGCTGGAGTCAACTTTCCTTCGTGTGTTCCTGGTTTCGTACAACGTTGCTTGAGCATTAATCGTGATTTGTGCTTGTTACACTTGGATAAGTGCTTTGGTGTTTCATGTAAACCCGATCCATGGAGACTGTGGACGAAGTGCAGTGCTTGTAAGAGTTTGTTTTGCATTCTTGTCAGAGACTTGTATTTATGTTATTTTTGGGCTCGAAGCCAGTTTGAACTGAGAACTGATAAAGAAAGACTTCCTTTTTAAGTTGCCTGCCTGCGTTTGTTAACGAGCCGTGAAGAGGGGGACAGAACAGGAATCAAAATTAAAATAAACTCAAGAACTATAGTATGCAATCTACAGTATAGAATCACACATGGGTATTCAATTTTTTTTCTGATCTGAGAATGTTTCTGGAGATTCTCAGTCATCCAGGTTATGGTTGTCCCAAAGGTGCTCCCCCCACTTTTCAAGAAGCATCTGGACTTTCTGGTTTTTTTCTCTGAAGAGCTTTCACTTCTCATCCAAGAAGCTTCATCAGCTCTGAGTGCATGGTGGGGAATGGAAGGATTTATACTTCTTGTAGACAGAAAAGAATTTGCTTTCTTTTAATGGGTATTTAAGGTCACCTGGAGGTTCATCTGTGTAATCAAGGTCATCTGAGTGGTGCCAGAGATGGGATTCAAATAATTTAACAACTGGTTCTCTGCTCTAATGATTTCTTCCAACAACCAGTTCACCAAACTGCTCAGAAAGTTAACAACCAGTTATCCTGAAATGGTGCAAACTGGCTTAATCCCACCACTGTGTGGAGCCTTCTTGGAACTGTTGAAAGGACTGTGTTGTAAATTGGAGATAGATGGTGTCATATTCCTCCCCCTCTGTTGGGAGAGGATTGTTCACTTTTGACATAGATGGCCTCTTTGATCCCTCTTTCAAACCAGGAATCCTCTCTGTCCAAAATATGGACTTTCTTGTCTTCAAAAGAGTGGCCTGCATCTTTTAAATGCAAATGGACTGCTGAATCTAGTCCTGATGGGTCTGAGAACTACACTATGTATTTCTATTTTTATCTAGTCCAAGGTCTCAATTGAATTTCATATTTTTATTACAATATTTTATTAATCCAATTTGCATGTCTGCTTGTTCATCATGTGGCTAACATGCAGTGGAAATCATCAATAAGTAATCTAAACAAAGATTAAAATATTCCACTGGGAGGGGACAGCTCATATATCAACAATAAACACCCCCCTTAAATTGAGCTCATCTAACATTCTGTTGGGGGGAAATCAAGTCTTCAAAACCTTACAAAGGCTGCCAGGATTGGGACGATCCAGATCTTGTTTACCTGTGTGGGAGAAGTGTGCTGCATTACAAGGCAGGACCAGTGACAGAGAAGATCGCTCTACATGGGGCTGCCCTTGAAGAATGTTCGAAGACTTCAGCTGGTCCAGAATGCAGCCGTGTGAGCGATTGTGGGTACACCCAGGTACACCCACGTCACACCTATCCTCAGCGAGCTGCACTGGCTACCCATTAGTCTCCAGACCCGCTTCAAGGTGCTAGTCGTTACCTACATGGCATCGGACCTGGGTACCTGAGAGACCGCCTCCTGCCGATCACCTCCCATAGACCGATTAGATCTCACAGGTTAGGTCTTCTCCGGATTCCATCTGCCAGCCAATGTCGGCTGGCGACTCCTGGGGGAGAGCCTTCTCTGTCACAGCTCCAGCCCTTTGGAACGACCTCCCCATGGAGATCCGGACCCTTACTACCCTCCCACCTTCCGCAAAGCCGTTAAGTCCTGGCTGCTCCAGCAGGCCGGGGGGCTCTCGAAATATCCAGCTCCACGGAAACTGTGACTGTTGTGTATTTTAAAGTGTTGTTTTGTGTATTTATCCCCTTCCCTTGTTTATTGTAAGCCGCCCGGAGTCCTTCGGGAGTGGGTGGCATACAAGACCAATAAACATCAAACATCAACATCAAGATATGCTTTATGGGTTCGATCAGTTGATACTGTTAAATGGAAAGGACCCTTTCCCCCCTTGTTGAATCTTATTTCCAGAAATAACTGGAAACAGACAGTCCCCAAATAACCTTTCCCTCTGCCAAGAAGGGCTTTACAAGTAATAGTCAATACCTTGATTTGCACTTGGAAGTTCACTGGGAAGTATTAATGTTATATGGATGTAAACTCCTGTACTCATAACAAAATCCCTTATGCCACCAGGCTTGAAATTTTGGGCTTTGAGAACCTGCCTATGGTCTGACCTAAGCATGGTACACCTGCTACAATGTCCTACCTGTCAATGACTACTTCAGCTTCAACCACAATAATACATGAGCAAACAATAGATGCAAACTCAAGGTAAACTGCTCCAAAGTCGATTGCAGAAAATACGACTTCAGCAACAGAGCGGTCAGTGCCTGGAATACACCACATTCCCAAACTCCCATAATTTTAACCTAAGATTGTCTTCTGTTGACCTCACCCCATTCCTAAGAGGTCTGTAAGGGGCATGCATAAGCGCACCAACGTGCTTACCGTCCCTGTTCTACTGTCCCCACTTATTCGTACCCATTTATTGTGTTCATATTTATGTTTTATACTTATACCTGTTATCTTTTACATGTTTAACAAACTAACTTACTAACTAAATAAAATAAATAAATGATAATATGCTTGAGGAAGCAAAAGGAAGAAATGTCATGATCTTGTAACATTCCAATCTCCTCTTTTCAGAAATAGGCAAAACAAGTTTCAAGGCACAACTTTAGAAATGTACAACCTGCGTGCTTCCTTCAAGAACCTATTAGTATAAAATTTGGGGAAAGTTGGTTTTGAACATTTTTGTTGCTTTCTTAATCCCGCTTTGGGATTTTTGAACTTCTTAAATGAACTCCTTGTTTGATTTGCTCTGTAATAAGACAGGCAGTGAGTTGTTTACTGAAGAATTTCTTTCCATCTTCTTTGGATCTTCCTTCAGTTAAATCTTGAGCTATAGTTTCTTATAAAACCATTAGCATAATTTCAGTGCTGTCCTGATGTATTGTACCTGAGATGGAAATTACATTTGCCCTCTCCACTTGCAGTAAAATTTACATAATGATCTAATTAGTGTATATTTGCTTTGAAAATGAGTCAATTTGAACCATTGCCTCAGTTTTCTGATAGTTGCCCTAGTTCTTTTTCTTCTTCTGAACACACTGTTCAGATTAAATACTCATTCACAATATGGTCAAGGAATCAGAAATTATCATTGTGATTTTTTTCTTCCATTTAATACATGTATAATGTAATTTGATCCACCTATCAAGAGCATGATATGTGGTTAATATTAGTTTTACCTATGTGGTTAATATTAGTTTTACCTATCATGCTAATCTATAATTTATTTAAGCATGGTATGTTAGCACTTAGCAAACACAAAACATTCCAAGATCATAAAATATTAGTAAATGTGTCATGAGTGAAAACAGTCCATGTACTGGACTATTGCAATATTAATAGTTTATTTTTCAGCATTGTAAATCTGCAGTCATCTGTCGGATTAAGCCTTGAACACAATAGGATTCATATCCAATTGTGAAAATTCAGTTCTGCAGAAGGAAGAGAATTATATAGCTAAATTATCCTTATTTCTTATATTTGTTCATTTGGGAAGACAAGAACAATAAAAACTAGAAAAACCTGGAGTCTATAAAAATTTATCAACTTGATTTTAAAGTCTACTGCAATTCTGTTAAATTTATTTTGAATAAAAATTTAGTATTTTTTATTTTTTTCTTAAACATTTTATTTAGCACAACCAACATACTGAATAAATTTGACAATGGCATATTACAGGAGAATGCAATTAAAAATAGAATTAAATGTAACAACTAAAACCTCACACTAATTTAGTTTCATCAGGAACATCTATATTATCTAATAAGATTTTTGTTTAATATCAGACATCAGCTAAATTATACAGTTTTCAATTGATGCCGAATACAATAATACAATTGTAAGATCAGTGAAATGGATTCCATATTATTGTGGTTAATGCAAATTTAGTTAATTCATACTATCAGTGAAATCTAGCTTGTAAAAGCAGCATTGATAATTATTGCCTAGCAGCAACCGATAATTGGTTTTACTTATTACAGCAAGAGATTCACAAATTAAAAATAATTTTAAAAACTTCCAATTACAGAGTCTTGAATTGTAAGTAGGAGGAGCAAGCTGCTCCTCATGAAATCTAAAACCCACATCTAAATGGTAGCTATAATAAGCTAACCCAAATAGCACAAAAGTTTCACATTCTGCAAAATTCTTTAAGGGACAAAAATGGAATTAAAAGAGGCAAGGAAGTCCCATAATTAAGCAAGAAGTTTCAAACATGTTTTCTAGAATTCAAATGTTGGCTATTGGCTGAATGTAGAGAAAAGCTTCATCTATCAGGTCTTCCTTGGCCTCAACTAAAAGATCTAACTTGCCACTTGCAAAGCAGATATCTTTACCTGGAACCAGGGATGGGTTCCTGCCAGTTCTAACCTCTTCTATAGAAGAGGTTCCACAAATCTACAGTGCCGTTTAGAACCAGATCTAGCACCCTTCCCCCGCCCATCTGCACATCATCAAGATGAAGAGCGAGAGGACGAATTCTGGGAGTTGAAGTCCACAAGTCTTAAAACTGTCAAGTTTGAATATCCCTGGGGTTTTTTTTCTAAAGGGTTAGGGGTGCAAGGGTCTTGTAACTTGACAGATTTAAGACTTGCACACTTTAATGACAGAGTTCCTGAGACAACATGACTGGAGGAGGAATTCTGGGAGTTGAAGTCCACAAGACTTAAAGCTGTCAAGTATGAACACTCCTGGGTTTTATTTTCCTAAAGGGTTAGGGGTGCAAGGGTCTTGTAACCTGACAGCTTTAAGACTTGCATGCTTCAAATGCCAGAGTTTCTGAGCCAACATTTTGGTTGCTAAGCAAGAGCGTTGTTAAGTGAGTTTCACCACATTTTATAAGTTGCCCACGCCCACCCAGTCACATGGCTGGCAAGCCACTCCCACCCGGTCACATGGTTGGCAAGCCACTCCCAACCAGTCACATGGTCAGCAAGCCACTCCCACAAAGCAGTTCACACCTACAGAAGAGGTTCGAAAAATGTTTGAAACCCACCACTGCCTGGAACCTTCTGCAGTGACTGACCAAAGCTGGATCCCACAATGGGAAAACAACTCACCTATTTCAGTTTTGGTTGCTATAGCTGCTTCCTCTGGGGAATATGGATCGTGTGGAAGACAGTCCACACATTTAGGAGAGAAATTATGTTTTATTTTTATTTTGATCCTCATGCATTTTTTTCTTTAAAGGTAATACTCAAAATTAACAATTCCCTTGGGAATAAGTGAAACTTTTTGAGATCTTAGGTTCATTTTAGTGTGGGGAGTTTAGTGTAAGGCGAAGGGTTAGATTTAATGTTCATCTTAAATTCATTCAGGAATAGGAGCAGGTGATTTCAGTCCTTAATTCCTCTGCAGCATCCCAATTCCTGTTTTTGCCAAGTGTGAACTAAAGGATGGAAAACCCTGTTCTCAGTTTTCCTCCCTTTCTGATCAATTATAATGGGACGGCCCATTGATCCCACCCCAGTATTGAAATTTGACAGATTCAGTCTCTATGGTTTTAGAATGCGATTAGTCAATAGAAAAAAGTCTCTTCCTGTCTGGAAAAAAGGGGGCAATCTGAGTCCTCCTAGATAGACATGGTACTTTTCCCAGCTTGGGAAATAAATGAGTTACTTTCTATGCAGTCCCCAATACTACTGGCCTCTTTTTTGAGCCGTAATAAAAATCTGTGTGGTACACATTTGCCTCTCATTCAAAATAAAGGAAAGCCCATTAGTGTAGATGAGCAGTTGTGCCATTCCTGTTGGTTGTACTCATCTTGGGACTGACTATGAATTGCAATCTTTCAAGTAGAATTTGAACTTCTTAGCCACTTTTCTCTTCTTTGGTTTTTTTGGGATACATTGTCGAATTATGAAGAAGGAAAAGCTCGCCAATCATTTGTCCAAACATTTTTGGATATCTTCCCCAATCCCCACAATTATTAGTGCTTTACTATTAAAAGAAAGGAATCGAATATTCAAAACATACAGTATACCACAAAATATATATCTACTTGGAAATTTGTCACTTTCTAGAACTTCCAGAAAAAAAGGGACGCAGTGGCTCAGTGGCTAAGATACTGACCTTGTCGATCAGAATAGTTGGCAGTTTGGCGGTTTGAATCCCTAGCACCGCATAATGGAGTCAGCTCCTGTTACTTGTCCCAGCTTCTGCCAACCTAGCAATTTGAAAGCACTTAAAAATGCAAGTAGAAAAGGAGGAATCACCTTTGGTGGGAAGGTAACAGTGTTCCTTGCTCCTTTGGCATTTAGTCAACCTGGCCACATGACCACGGAGACATCTTTGGACAGCTCTGGCTCTTTGGCTTTGAAACTGAGATGAGCATCGCCCCCTAGAGTTGTGAATGACTAGCACATATGTTCAAGGGGAACCTTTACTTTTTAGAACTCCCAGAAATGAATGAAGAGATAACTACTGTGGTGATTGTATTGTTGTTGATGATAATGTTATTTTGTAACATTCTTTTAAATCTGGTGTTCCAAAGTTTCTTTGTCAGAATTTCATTATTTAGAATCAGAGGTATGCAAAGATTAGAATCAGCATCTGCCATTGGATAATGTTTGATTAGATTTCTGACTGCAGATCTTGAGGGTGGCTAAAACACACAGTGCTAGATACAGCTACAATTTAATTAGATATACATTGCTGTATGTACATTTATATACAATATTTCTTTAAGGTTGATGCAATAACTTTATGCACTCTGAACATTGACTATCCTCGGCTTCAAAAATTGTTCAATTTAGTTTCATCTCTATTCATTACACTTCCAAAAATAATTTCTATCTTATTATTCCACTCTTCTGATTTCAGAAAGGAACGTTTC
This sequence comes from Thamnophis elegans, assembly GCF_009769535.1. Lineage (NCBI taxonomy): Eukaryota > Metazoa > Chordata > Lepidosauria > Squamata > Natricidae > Thamnophis > Thamnophis elegans. The sequence continues at coordinate 24,825,380 of NC_045558.1, forward strand.
TTTTTACCTAACCTTGTAACCCAACCATTGAGGCAGAACTGTTATCAAAATGAGAATAATCTGGTTTCTATCCCATTTCCAGGCTTAAAGAATCAGGAGACAAAATGCTATAGCATTGTTTTATTTTGTGTCCTTTGAAGATACAACAATCACAATAATAATGAAAAAAGTAAGGTTCTACATTTAGGCAAGAAAAACAAAATGCACAGGTACAGTATATGTAGTACCTTGCTCAATAGTAGTAACTGTGAAAGGCTACATAAACAGAGGGATAGAATCAAAATCATGAGAAGTGTTAATACCACTTTATAATCCCTTGGCAAGGCCACACTTGGAATACTGCATTCAGTTTTGGTTGCCACGATGTAGAAAAGATTTGGAGACTCTAGAAAGAGTGCAGAGAAGAGCAACAAAGATGATTAGGGGACTGGAGACTAAAACATATGAAGAACGGTTGCAGGAACTGGGTATGTCTAGTTTAATAGAAAGAAGGACTAGGGAGACATGATAGCAGTGTTCCAATATCTCAGGGGTTGCCACAAAGAAGAGAGAGTCAAACTATTCTCCAAGGCACCTCAGGGCAGGACAAGAAGCAACGGATGGAAACTAATCAAGGAGAGAAGCAACTTAGAACTGAGGAGAAATTTCCTGACAGTTAGAACAATTAATCAGAAGTTGTGAATGCCCCAACACTGGAAGTTTTTAAGAAGATGTTGGATAACTATTTGTCTGAAGTGGTGTAGGTTTTCCTGCCTAAGCATGGGGTTGGACTAGAAGACCTCCAAGGTCCCTTCCAACTCTGTTATTCTGTTCTAATAATAATGAAAAATGCAACATTTTTAGCAGCTAATATAAATTATTACTTACACAGCACAATTCAATAAAGTTTATTCAAGCATACAATAATTGAAGACAATAAATGAATTAAATGAATACAAATAAAAATGTTTAGTTTATTCAAGAAAATACGATCCCAGGATTTTAGCTGCACCAAAACTACATGCCTGGAAATAAGCTGGATTTTCTACATAATAGGATTGCACTTAAAACCAAGAAACAGAAACAAACAACCGAAACATTTTTCATTGACTTTTGAGACCAATATTAAGCTGATTGAGAAAGGTTTTTTTCTTAGCATTTTGAATTTTAATTTCTTTACATGTTTTAAAATACTTGTTTGAATAAACATTAAAATAACTTTTTTTGGTTTATCTTTACAATAATGTGTCTGAAAAAATAATCTAGTTTTAATATGAGAAGTATCATTAGTATCACGCATTTTTGAAATTTTGGAATATTTATTACATGCTATTGTAAATGCCATTTATTGACCTATATAATCAGATATCAGGAGCCTTAGAAAATAAGTTTAGGTGGCTACTAGATTGCTAGCAACCTCCCCCTCCCCCACTGCTGATTCCCCACCCACCCTCCTTTTATTCTCATATTGCTGTATTCCAGCAGTGGGATTCATTTATCTTCCCTACTGGTTCGGAAATGTGAGTGTGCTCACTAACTCATTTGCATGTGCTGCGTCTGTGCATGCCACTGCCTTCTGCACATGCACAGTGCTTGCGCATTACGTCGGGGTGGGTGGGCGGAGCCTCCCACAGCCGCCACTTTTGGTCGTCCAAAGCAGAGAGAACCGTCTGAATACCATCTCTGCTGTATTCTTATTGTATTCTTTTTCATATTTTATGCCATTGCTCCATTACTTTGCCACTGTTATGATTATAAGTCTCCCTTTTTGTTTTGGAAGCCGCCTAGACTAACCCTGTGGCAACATAGTTGGCAAATAAATTTAATAAACAAACAAATAAATAATTATAAACAAATTACATGAAATCAAGGGTACATCATGGTGATCACAAATCAAAGATTACTCTTTCATCCTATAGGATAAGAAATAAGTGTAAAATCCCCATTAAATGGGAGAGAAAGTTTACATTACTCTTAAGGAACATTATAGAAATGCAAGTCCAGCAGGTGGTTAATTAGTAATAAACAAATTTCAGATTTTCACCCCCATTTACATTTTGCAATGCAAACCTGATTCCATTTTTCCTAAGCATCAGGATAGAGAAAATATATTTTCCTTCACTATCCATCCCACTGAAATTCATATATTATTTAGTACTTGGAAGATCAGAATGCATAACTGGGGATTTTACTATGCCTACATGAGCAAATGCAGATAAAAGTATCATTCCATCTGGTTTGTCAGTTCAGTTTTGGGTGAGCTCCTAAGTTTAATACTAGATCATCACAGGAGGTATGGAGGATTTTTAAGTTTCAGGTTTATACTATAAAATTTAGTTTTCAATTCTTTTCTTTGCCATTTATTTTCCTTTACTTTCAGGTTCATATTATTTTCATTGTAGCTTCTGGAAAGAAATCTAATAATTTGAAATGTCCCATTTGTGGTTTTCTCCATAGTAATTGTCTGGCCATTGTAAGAAAAAGAACGTTGAGCTAAATGGAGGCAGTCTAGCAGGGTGTTTTCTATGCTAGATCAAGATATGATATCTAGATATACACATACTTCAATTTGTATTTTCAGGTGAACAGATCATGCATACATTTGGAGTTAGAAAGTGTTGAGTATGATTGTAAAGAAAGGAAAGAAATTCAAACATTTAAAAAGAATCACCTAAGGAAAAGTGGAATGTTCATAACACATTCAGCTACTGTATTTCCTAAAGTATCATTATTTTTGAAAATATAGAGTACGTACATTTTACAAACTTTCTGATCTAATGGGAAAGGCAACTAGAACATTCTTTTGTCTCTCTCTCTGTGTGTGTGTGTGTGTGTGTGTGTGTAGATGATAGGTAGGTAGGTAGGTAGGTAGGTAGGTAGGTAGGTAGGTAGGTAGGTAGATAGATAGATAGATAGATAGATAGATAGATAGATAGATAGATAGATAGATAGATAGATAGATAGATAGGGAGGGGGGAAGAGATGATAAATCACAGATTTTGCTAAATGTGAAAATTCATAGCAGAATTTGGAGGAACACAGGTCCTAAGTTGTATAAGTTTTAAAAGTGACAACAAGCATTTGAATTGCAGCTGAAAATTAACTTGGAGGAATGGGGAATTTCTGAAGTAGAAGTGTAACAAGAGCAAGCCTACTTATTGCTGCATTTTGAACAGCAGCGCTTGGATGATCTTCAAGTATGGTAGAATTACAACAGTCCAAAACTCATGAATTTCCCTATCCTGGTCCTACCACAGAACATCTATAAGAGCAATCAGTGCTGTTTTATTTCCATATCATTTGGTCTAACTTCCAAATGAAAAAGAAACAGATAACCCAGTTCATCTAGATGTCACTCCTGGAAACTATTTTTTCTTGTTGGAGCTTCAGGGCTGACACATTTAGTGCCTGGGAAAACAGGAGGGGGGGATTGCAAGGAGCCGGTGGAGGATTAGCCATAACAACATTCTTTTCTATGGGAGTCAAGGACACTCAGCTTGCACCTGGATGGAAGTGACTGGGGGTTGTCTCCAGTTGGGATGTTGAAATGATTGGACCATGTGATGGACTTACAGGGGAGGAGATGGATCTTTGACTTTCTTTTGGGTGGGGAAAACCTGGAACTTTCAGATTTGGGTTTTCCCAGATGTGCCAATATGGCATCTCAAATAAAATGGAACTTTGACAAATTGCTAGCTTCGGAGTCTTGTTTAATTGAGGGTGTTACTTGGAACCCCTGGAATTCTCTAAAATTGCAGCCCAACTACCATATCAATAACCTTCCCTAAAATGAAAAAAAAGGCAGACTTGTCTTTTAGCAACCTGATTTGGAAATGGTTAATGCTAGAGAAGAAGTGTTATACAGTTCTGATTAATAAGATTTATTTGGAAGAAGTTTAAAGCAACCACACAAGATTTCTGGCAGGTTCTCTACTGACACGACAAACTTATATATATATGCAAATTAGAGTTTTTCTCACATATGTTTGATGCTTGCCTCTTTTGTGAAGGTAGAGCAATCTGCAACTATTTACTGAGCTGGAAATGGCTACTAGGCCTATTTATAGATTTTTTTTAACGCGAAAGCAGAATATTCACTAGAATTAATACCAAGCTTCTCTTATAACAGTGAAATGGAAACAGTCCAGAAGAAGTTTTTCAAAGTTCTGATTAGTAAAAAAATAAATTACTGTAGGCAAAGTTAAAGTAACAACAACAAAATTTCAATAACTTTCCAACATGTGCCCAACCCAAGCACTCTCTGTAAATGGATCTGTTAAACTTTTGGAGTGGACCAACTTAACAGTTTCTTCTTTTTTGTGAGAATCAGTGGTAATAAATAGAAATTAGAGAACCTGGTCAAAATGTTCCCCGCCCTCAAATCATCCTCAGTTGCTCTGGGATCAGTGATGGATTTCAATTTTTTTTAGAACCTCTTCTGTAGGTGTGGCCTGCTTTGTGGGAGTGGCTTGCTGGCTATGTGACTGGGTGGGAGTGACTTGCCAGCCATGTGACCGGGTGGGTGTGACCAACTTGTAAAATGTGGTGAAACTCACTTAACAATGCTCTTTCTTAGCAACCAAAATGTTGGCTCAGGAACCCTGGCATTGAAGCACGCAAATCTTAAAGCTGTCAAGTTACAAGACCCTTGCACCCCTAACCCTTTAGAAAAAAAAACCCATGTGTGTTCATACTTGACAGCTTTAAGACTTGTGGACTTTAACTCCCAGAATTCCTCCTCTCGCTCTTCATCTTGATGATGTGTGGATGGGCGGGGGGAGGGAGCTGGAACCGGTTCTAAACGGCACTGTAGATTTGTGGAACCTCTTCTATAGAAGAGGTTAGAACAGGAAGGAACCCACCCTGTCTGGGATCCATCCTGTGGTCATCTACATGGTGTGGGATTGTCACCTAGAAGGTGCCATAGCTGTAAAACTCATGAAGCATTTCAACTTCCTCTCTATCAAGAGGTGGGTTCCGGATTCCGTTGCAATCGGTACGGTGCAAAGGGGCCCGGCGTCCACCACATGAATGCACACAGCGCATGTGAACATGCACACAGCACGTACATGCGTACTTACCATCTGCAATGCTTCGCGATGCCTCCATGACTCTCCAGCTGCTCGGCGGAGCGTCACACAGGTACCGTATGCTCCGTGCGTGTGTGCAAAAGCCCAAAGAGCTCAAATACAGGTAAGGATGGCAGGCGGGTGGGCCCTCTGGAGCACCATACCGGAACGGTACCTGATGCTCCCAGCAGGCACCGGTACACCTGTATTGGGGCGTACCGGTCATAACCCACCACTGATCACCAGGGTGAATTAAGGTGTTCAGGACCCTAAGCAACTCTAAATGGTAGTGAGATCTTGAGCTCAGGCAGGGATTAAATGATGTAGTATGGAAGAATGTAAACAGTAATACTTCCAGTTTGTCCTTTGAACTCATACTCATAAATATGGCCATGCAACCAGTTATCTTCAGGACAGTGTTCTGATCACCTGATCATTCTGGTCAGCAGAATTTCTCAAAAAAGTTGCCATATCCCCTCTTATGGGTTTTTAGCTGATACAATCCCTGAAACACACATGAATACATTTCAGAGAGAGAGAAAAACACCCCCTTCCTCATTTATCCCAGTAATACAAGCCAGGTCTTCCCTCTCTCCAAGATTAGATCATATATTAGTGAGAGTCATTACAAGAAAAACTGGCATTCATAAGCTACCTGCCTGTGGTTATCTTCTTGAGACAAGATCTGGGACTGGAAGTGGAGATTAGTCAACCCCTCTTTCCCAACCTATAACTATATATATTCTTCTTATACTGTCACCATAAAATTTATGTCTAATGCATATTTTAAAATAATAACTATTTTTTAAACAGAAATAATATTCTGTGTCTTACCACAGTCTGTAATCCGGGATCTTTATGCCTTTTCAAATTGCTGTTCAGGTGCTAAATATTGATAGGCAATTTCAAATCCCCTGCCTTTACTTCTTTATGATTCATTATCATTCTAGGGAGGTAAACTAGACAGCATTTCAGATTGAATATTCTTCTAGGAGAAGAGGGCATATGGCCTTGCCATCCTTCATCCTGATTTTGATTCCCTAACTCAGCACAGAAAGTCTACACTTTAGCCTTGCCAGGAAGAATCATGAAAAGTTATGGGGAACCTGTGTTTCATTTATTCATTTATTAGGTTTATATCCAGCCTTCAGTCCAAAAACCTAGTTCTCCCTCTTTTGATTTACACAAAGGAACAGATCTGTGAAATAAGTTGGATGGATAAATATGATTGGCTCCAAGTTATTTTTTAATGAAAATGGTCTTGTACAAAACTTTGGTACATCAATACCCAGAATGCAGCAGTGAAAAGTTCAGAAGAGGGGAACTAAAATGACTACGGCTCTTTTGTTTGGAAAAAAATAACTTAATTGTAATGCCAAATTGGAATATAAAAAAGTCATACATGGGGTGGTACAAATTTGCAAAGAATAGTTTTTTCCCCTTTCTCAAAGGATTGAGACCAGAGACCATCCAATACAACTGGAAGATCTGAAATAAACAAAATGAAACATTTTCTCATTCTGCACATAATTAATCTGTGAAATTTATTGCCATAGATATGAAGTCCTCACATCTATCGGGATTAACGCAGTGTTATCTTGGCACTGGGTCAGCCTTTCTCCAACAACCAATTACAAAGAGGTGGGAGAAGTTTGTATTTGACTTGTGAGCATCGAAGAAGCTCCTCATTGACCACTGTCAGAAACAAAATGTTAAAGCAAAATGATGTTCAGCCTGATTCAGCAAAACTGTTCTTAGGTTCTAACATTCTGCACATCCACTGTTCTAATCCCAAATTGAAACTTGTTGTTAATGTGGCTTTGTATCCTGGTATTCATACATGGTATAAATGAAGGAGTTAGTCTTTTGAAAAATCTTTATTTTTCAAAGATTAATCAGAGCAATTCAGGTTCCCGACCTATCTTAAACATAAACATTTGAAACTTCTTACCTTCCAGGTTTCATTCATATGTAATGTTATATATAAAGTTTCAAGAAACTTAAACAAGAAGGCCTGGAAAAGAGAGGATGGGATGGTAGGAATAAATGCTTTGTTTTAATGGATTACCTTAGAGCAGAGTTATCAAACTCAATTTCATTAAGGGCTGCATCAGGATTGTGTTTAACCCAGTGACGTGCGGTGAGGTTTATGGCTGGTGAGGCAAGCGGGCAAAAGTTGCCCTATGTCGGACATAGCGCCGGGGCTTTTGGATGCCCTGGCGCTGTGTCTGCCATACAGGTGGGACGCCTCTATGTTCGAAAGCCCCACCACTGTATCCAACATAGAGGCATCCCGCCTGCATGGCGGACACAATGCCGGGACTTTCGGATGTCCCGCCGCTGTGTCCACCATACAGGCGGGATGCCTCTATGTCCAAAAGCCTGGCGCTGTGTCTGACATACAGGCAGGATGCCTCTATGTTTGAAAGCCCTGGTGCTGTGTCCAACATACAGGCATCCCGCCTCTATGTTGGACACAGCGGCAGGGCTTTTGGAAGGGCTCTACCACACCAAGGGAGAACCCATCTTTCCCCCCTCTCCTACAAAACAGCATCAGAAGGAGAAAGGGGCAGATTATATGAATGAAGATACCCACACTTAAAGTGGTTCCCCTTAGACAGGAAACGGAAAATGATTATAAACATGCCTGCTGAATGGTCAGCCTCCTCACTTTAACAGTTTTGGGTTGCCAAATTCAACTCAGACACTTCCCAGCTGAGAGATTTCCAATAAATGTGTTTATTTATGGGAATGGTTCCAAAACATAAAAAAAAGTGCCAGCCCGTGCACCAGCTGAGTCAGGTAAAAAAAACAAAAAAAACACACACACACACATAAAGTACTTACAATAATACAATTACTTAAAAATTACATTAATTTTGAATTCCTCCCCCTCCCTCTGACCCACATACCTTTTCCAGCTATTTCACAGAGGATTTCAACTCTGTCCTTGTCTGCCATGATGAAAATGTAAAAATGTAAAAGGAAAAAGGCAAGAGCTGCTGAGGTCAGGCTGGGCTAGCTGCTGCCAGAGTCCCCAATGGATGACTCTGCTTATCTGTCTAAAAAAGCTTCTATAAAGTGCCCTCTACAGGAGGATACGAGAGAACCACGTGCCTCATCTACATAAGGAATTTTTCAACTTTTAACCCTTATTTAACTCTGCTCGAGTGATCATAAAGATAGACTAAACGAGGCATGTGGTTCTCCCGCCTCCTCCTGTAGAGGGCACTTTTTAAAGAGGCTTTTTTAAACAGTTAAGCACTAAGCAGAGTCATCCACTGTGACTCTGGCAGCAACTACCTCAGCCTTTTTCCTTTTACATTTTTTTTCTTTTCATGATGACAGTGGTGAGGCCCTGCCTCCCCTGCCTCCCCTGACTACGTCCCTGGTTTGACCTCAGGAGGGTGAGTGGGAGTGGTTGGGATGGGCATGGCCAGCTCAACATCCTGCAGCCCCCTGCCAGTGAAAATGGAGCCCAGATGGTCCTTTGCTGTTTCCAGGATAACCCCATGGGCCAGATCTAAGCACCCCATTGGCTGGATCTGACCTATGGGCCTTGAGTTTGACACCTCTGCCTTAGTGCTTCTAACCAGAGGCTGTAAAGGAACCTGAACCCAAGAAAAGTAAAAATAGATCTTGATAAAAACATTGCAAATGGCCAGTTTAGTGTAGCGGTTATGCTGCCTAGGAATCAGGAGACCATGAGTTCTTACCTTAGACGTGAAACCTAACTTTGGACCAATCACTTTTTTTCAGTCCAACCCACTTCAAAGAACTGTTGTTATGGGGAAATAGGAGGAGAAAGAAGTGCTCTGTCTATTCTTTGCTTTGGATCGATCCACAATAAATTGCTTATAAAGCAATAAAAATGGGTTAAAAGTCTTTAAAAAATTATCTAATATATTATCAGTTTGAAGAAAAGAGATTGGAAAATTGAAATAGTAGATTGTAGTGTAGTTAAAACATATTTGAATATGACACTCATTTATTTTATTGATGTCACAGATTTTGAAAGATTTACTAGCTGATTCTGGAGTGTACATTTCATCTTGCATGTTCTATTTGCCAATGCAAATGACATAAAAATATCACTGATGGGTTAAGACTGCCAATTCCATCAATTGTTATAAGTCATAATATTGAATTCCATTTATGTAATATTTTCAACGGAGTTAGAAGAAACATTTTTAATTCCAAATGTTTATTTGCATATCCAACCAGATGCTCAGTGTTTTAAATTCCATGTTGTTAGTCTTGATAAATGTTAAAAGCATTTCCAGCTTTTATTTTCATTTCGGTGTATATTCACTTTATTTTCATAGTTCTCCTTTCAAATCAAAGGGCCATAATAAAGTGATGTTTCAAAACAACACATTGTGGTTCAGTTCTAAAATGTTGTACAGATGTGCTTGTTTCTGATCATGTGATAATATGAGCCATAGAACCTGTTGTATGAAATCTATAGTAATCACTTGTTTCCATAGAATCTGATGTATGAAGTCTATAGTAATCACTTATTTCCATAGAACCTGTTGTATGAAGTCTACAATAATCACCTATTTCTGTATCGACTCTTCTCCAGGCTTCAGAGAGACATTTTCTTCAAATCTTGCCTACATACAATGATAGTGGTGAATACTTATTCTCCTCAAAGAGGAAGAGCAATGTACAAAATGAACCAACTGTCAGTCAAAATTCAATAAAATGATCACTGATTAAAACCTCCAATAGTCAATACACCTGGGGTGGGTTGCTCTCGGTTCGGCCTGGTTCAGCTGAACTGGTAGTGGTGGTGGCGGAAGGCTCTACCCACCCGTCCAGACACTTCTGCGCAAAAGCATTGCATGCGCACGAGCACAAGCAAACTAGTAGTAAACCCACCACTGCAATACACATTCAAACATTAAAACTGAATTCATTTTTTAAAAAGCCATCTAAAAAGTAACTTAACTTTTTAGTAGTATTTAGTATGAGTGGCTGTCTTAACTGAAGCCTGGCTGAATGGAGATCTTATATTTTAAAGAAGAGAAGATGAGAATCAAAAGGCAGAACTCTATTTTGGAAGAAATTTACTTTTCTTCTTCAAAATTTTCCTTTCCCCTGCCTAACTTAGCATCTTAACACTGTATAATAGGAGGGGTTGCCCAAGATACAAATTGAATTTTCTGTTTAGCACCCATTTTACCTAGCAACTGGGTTACTTTCTAAAAAATTAAATGCAATCCGTTATAATTTGTGAATATTTAATTATTAAAACTATTAATGAATAGCAAATGAGGCAAAAGAAGGAGCTAGTGAAATGGGATAGTAAAAAGTCAAATTGTACCATTGGCAAGATATGCTGTTTCTTCTGACCTTTGAATCTGTAATATATTTCATATTGCTATTAATTCTCTGACCCACTCAAAATGATGATATAACAAGTAATGACACAGCAATGATATATACATGTGATAAAGGGATGGTTCTCCCATACCATTGAGTAAAAGACGTAAGTCTATTTATACATTAATATATTCTAAAAACTCAAAATGTACTGTAAATGCTTTGTATAATTCTTCCATAACTGTTCAGCATCATTCTCATATCTATGTCTCCTTTATAAGCATTGAATGCACAGGTATGGACACTGTGTACTCAGTATTTTATTTCTGCACAGGATGGTTTTCTGTGAATCTTTTAATTATGCAATAAAGGTGAAAATGAAAGGAAATTACAATTTCAAATCTTTTCATTCCTCTGCCAGATTTCTTACAAAGGAATACATTTATTGTATTACTAGCCTAGGCTAAATATCTAAACATCTAGTGCAGGGGCAGCAAACTCATGGCATCATGACATGATTACGTGACATATCATTACTTTTCCCCCTTTCGCTAAACTAGGTGTGGGTGTGGCCAAGGCATGACACCCCTGGCCCATGAGCCACGAGTTTGACATCCTCAGTCTTGTGGTTAAGGCACCAAGCAAGAAAGCAGGAGATTGTGAATTCTAGTCCTACCTTAACCATGAAAGCCAGCTGGGTGACCTTGGGTCAGCCACTCTCTCTCAGCCCAAATTACCTCATAGGTTTGTTGATGTGGGGAAAAAGGAAAAAGGAAGGTATGCTGTTTGCTGCCTTGAGTTATTTGTAAAAGTAATAATGGTGGGTGACATAAATAAATTGACAACCAAACAAACATTTCTCCCACTGCTCATGATGAAAAGCTTTTTCCCCATGTGGGAGCAGTACAGGGGTGGGTTTCTCGCCCCGTTCCAACTGGTTCGGTTGGAACGGGGCCGGCGGTATCTTTGTGCATGCGCGTGGTGCACGCATGCGTACTAGCGTCTGCGCGATGCTCCAGCTGCTCCTGTACGATTGCGCAGGCGCTGTATGCGTCCTGCGCATGCGTGGAAGCGCAGAACTCGTCAAAACCGGGTAAGGACCGCGGGCGGGCGCGCCCTTCGCCGTTCCCGGAAGTTACTTACTTCCGGGTTCGGCGACCAACTGGTTTGCAGGGACCGCCGCGAACCGGTTGAAACCCACCGCTGGAGCAGTACTAAAAGGGTAGCAAACACACTTTTTTCTTTCTTTTGATTTGATTATCAAAATCGCAGATAACACAAGGTAATAGCAAACACCTAAAGCCATGTTGGTGAACCTATGGCATGCAGGCCACAGGTGGCATGCAGAGCCTTCTCTGCAGACACGTTAGCCATTGCCTCAGCTCAGCTCCACTATGAATGAGCACATGCTTCCCCCCTGGCCAGCTGTTTTTTGGGTTCCTGCCCTGCGTGCGTGCTCTTCACATGTGGGAGATGCATGCATACTCGGAGCCTAGGCACACATGCGGTGTCCACGTGTGCATGTGCAATGGCTGCGTGCACATGCACAGGGGGTGGGGCACACATGGGGGCGCATGTGCATGTGCGGCACAATAGTAAGAAAACATCCTAAGAGTAAAAACATTTGACAGTGAGGACAGAGAGGGATTTCTCTAGCCAGTTCCAATTCTATGGTTCTCAGAAAAAGCCACTCGCCTATAGCTGGATAAAAAAAGATGTCTTACTTATCTTTCTCTCTCTCTCTCTCTCTCTCTTTCTTTCTTTCTTTCTTTCTTTCTTTCTTTCTTTCTTTCTTCCTTCCTTCCTTCCTTCCTTCCTTCCTTCCTTCCTTCCTTCCTTCCTCCCTCCCTCCCTTTCTTTCTTTCTCTCTCTCTCTCTCCCTCCCCCCTCTCTCTGTTTCTCACTCTCACTCTCACTCACTCACACATAACTTTGCAGATTATAAACCTGGTAGCTTTATTGGTACGTAAAACTGGTACAAGAACTCCAACCAAATAAATGGCTGTAAATATTTCAGATAAAGTAAACATTATCTTGAATGTATTTTTCATTCAGTCTTCAACATCTGTGTACAAGTTGTTAATTATTAGTTTGGGTTTAAGTCATCCATGTGTTTTACTAATGTAAAGACACTGCTAAATCAAACAAAAGACAATTAATTACTCATCAGCGTGTCAAATACTACAATATTTCATTTAAAATACACATAAGAACCTAATTATTTAAGGGGCAGGGCATGCAGGGGGTGTCATACACGCATGGGTGCATGTGTGCATGCACTGTCGGCACTTGATGATGAAAAGGTTAGCCATCACTGACCTAAGGGATGCTATCAAAATTCAGGGAGTTCTTGTAAGGTCGTAACAGTGGGAAGAAACCAGTGAATTTATTTTAATAGAGACAAAAGAGAAGTACTATAGCTGTGTAGAGAAAATCATAAGGGAAAATATAGAATGAAAAAGATCCTTCTGAGCTGAATGGATTTTTTTCTTTCTGTAGAAAAGAAAGTAGTAACTTTTTCGTGTCCATTCAAAGATGTTTCTCCATCCCCATTGTAACAAAGAAGTTTACATCTGATGTCTTTAGAGAAACGTCTTCAAGGAAAATACATATAAAATAGATTACATAAAATGAATCAGTCATAACCTAACAATAAAGATAAATTATATCTGGGATTGGGACACCAACATGTAGTAATTACCTACCTTTAATTCTGAATGCTACCTTTTGCAAATACCATGTTTTAAATTTAGAATTTATGTATCTTCACACAATACAGAACTGGGAAGTGAACTGATTTTCAGATATTTTTTTAAATGCTCTGTAAAAAGTTTGAGATTAGAAATCCAGAAGGTTTTTCAAACAAACATGTACCTTTGACACAGTAAAAATTTCACTAGCGATTTCTATAATTATTATTAACCTCAGAAATGTAGGTTCAATTTCTCAAAAGGAAATTTTCAGCCAGTACAAGACATTAATGTTAAAGCAGAGTGGGACACTTCATTGTTTGGAATAGTTTTATTATCTGCTTAGCTATATGAATCTCCCTCTTACGTTTGTCTTTTCTTTTCTTTTTTTGCATGCCATTCTTTTTTTAATTTTTTTTGTTATTTTTAAACAGGATCATCTATTCACAATTTCTTTAAAGACTGAATTGTTACAAACCCAGGCCGCCAAACCACTACCAATTCAGCCAAACTGGTCGAACTGGTCGGAACCCACCACTGGATGGGACGATTGGAATCTGTTCTCTCACCATGCTAAGACCTTTATAGGTAACTGTTAACTGTGGGGCTGATAAAAATTTGGGCGAAGAAAGCAATTTATGTATAGAGTTTTAATTCCCTCAGCCTGTGCAGAAAAAACATAGGCAAAAAATGAAGAAAGGGGTTGTTTCTTTAAAAATGTACAAAAGCAAAGAAGAAGCATATAGAAAATGTGCATCTCTATTCTATTCCAGCAGGCATTTGAATAACATACTATATCTCTGGTTGAAAAAGTGCTCGCTTTTATGAACATAGATATGGGTTTCTTATGCTGGGTTTGAATTTTAGTGCTATAGATAGAGGAAGACTTTGAAGGAGGAGATGTAGAAAGTGGCTCATTTTTCTCAATTCTAATTATCCTGGTTCCAGTAGATTAGAAAATAGGAAATGTAGAAGTCGGAGACATTTTTAGCTCCATCGCCTGCCAAGTTAAGTCTGACAAATGGTGGGCATGTATAATTAATGCTGTCATCTTTCCCTTGACCAAAGGGCGATCACAGTAACTATAGATTGTAATTGTCATCGTTGTCACATAAAATGTGCTATTATGAAGTTCATGCTGAATTTTATTGCTTTAGATGCTCATAAATTGAATGGTCAGTCATTTAAATTACCAAGTAGAGTGCTTTGAAAGCTACTTTCAAGAAAGTGTATTTGACTCTGGACCTCGAGAAACTAATTAGGCTCTTTTAAACAGATGTTAAACAGGTTACAACCTGTGTGGAAAAAAAATTCCCTCTGACAGGCATCTCCTTGATATTTTAAAACTTAAAAAAGGAAAACATTTTAATTTGCCAGGTTTGCCATGAGGCATGCCTAGAATGTAACTAGAAGTTTGCCTCCCTGATGGAGTTAAAAGATGAGTTTTTTTTTTACCTTGTAAAAAAAAAGGTGACCTAGAGAGATAAAAAATGAGTGTGTAGTTGTGATGATGAACAGCTTACTTTATCTCCCCGAGACAAAAGGGAAATGATAGTGGTTAATGAGATGTATAGGACAGCTGGAATTGAGAATCCAAACCATTTGGGAAAGTTAAACAAGTGTGGTTGCTTGCCATTATAGCAGATTTCTATTTAATGACAACCAATTAAGATGAAATACATTACCGAATGGTAACATTCATGTTCAATTTAAAAAAAAGACCCAACCTTTACCAGGATATTACAGCTGTGCATGGAATTGTTGTTGGAATGGGGCCACTTAGTCTATCAGAACCCAGCACCAGTTTGGCGCAGGAATTTCATTTATAAGATTTTCAAAATGATTTGAAATACATGGATTTTAAGTTTCTTGAATATACATACTGAACAGGAGCTTCCAAATTCAGTAGGCAATTTGTTCTATTGTTGAACTGCTGTTACCAATAGAAAGTTTCCTGCCTGCTATAAAAATGATGCATAAGACTTTCACATCAAAAGAGCCATACAAGCTCTCTCTACAACTCTTGCTGTTTTCTCCCCAAAGTGTCATTCTAAATTTTACATTTTCCAAGCAATAAGTATCAGCTTCCTTGGGCTCTTTTCTTTTATGAGTAATGCATTTTACAAGCCATGCTTGGTATTGTTAAAGTTCTCTCCCTCCCTCTCTCTCTCTCTGTTGTGCAATTGTTCAGGTGCTACTCAACAACTGAATTCAATATTAAATTCCATGCTGCATTATATTGGATCCCATACTCTGTGAGAATGTTCTGCTTCTGAAATGGTCTTGGATGACAGCTTTTCATTTCGTCTAAACCTGCTGTAACCCATTGAAATTTGTTTCAAGCTTCATGGGTCTTCCAGAACTATATTGAAAAAATGTATGAGAGAAGCATTGCTAATGCCCTCTGCTCTTTTTTTTTTCATTGAGACTGCCTTGATTCCAAGGTCCATCCTTCAAATGGGACATGGCTCTTTCATTCAAAGGCCACATTATAAGCCAGTAAAATGTTTTAAAGCCATTATTAGTGTCCTTGAAGACAGTGATGGAATTCCAAATCATTTCTTACCAGTTCTATGAGAGAATGCACACACGGCTAACACAGGCTTTGTGCGTGCGTGCAGCACTCAAAGACTGACCTCGATGTCAGTGCTGGTGAGTTTTTTTTAGCTCAGCTGAGGTGCAGCAATCTGCTCTGCGGCGTGCTCTACCGCGTGAATCAGCTGAGCTAAAAAAACAAGGGAATATAGGACAGGGAATGACAGGGGGTGGGAGGGCGGGGCCAACCAGAGGTGGTATTTGTTGGTTTTCCGAACTACTCAAAATTTCCTCTACCGGTCCGAACTTGCTGAACACCACCTCTGCTTGAAGATCATTTGGGTAGCAATGCTAAGTAAAAAAAAAATGGATACAGTAATTGTTTATAATGAAAAAGATGGGTTACAAAATTACAATTTTCTTAAGAATCAAGTTTGAAATGAAATATAATACTGCTTGTCTAGATTTGTTATCAAACCTACGAGTTCTAGGCATGTTAAGACTTGGCAGCTTGAGTAATTACTTATGTAATCTACTTTTAATTTTTTATGTGTGTGTGCCTGTATGCATGCATACAAGTAAATGCGCACACATTTAGTGTAAGGGCTTCCTCCTTATAACACATTTTCTCCCCCACGCCATTATTTTAGTATAAACCAAATTATAAATCAAATGTTTCCCATAATTCTTTTAATATCATTAATTAATGAGAAACTATGTACAAACAGGCACTAGTTTCTAGCATATTTTTTTCCAGGAATCCTCAGGACTGCTGTTGAAATTTAGAAAGCGACATAATTGGTGGTTGCAATGCTTCATTTAGAAATTTGGCCATTATTCCTAGAGAAAAAAATAACTTAGAAAGGTTGGCAGGGAACAATCTTTTCTATTTATCAAAAGGCATTATTTCTAGGGAAAAATATAACTGTTAGAAAAGGTGGCAGCAATCTTTTCTATTTACCAGAAGGCAAATAGAAGGCAATTTTTTTGTGACAGGACAGCAGTGTTGCTTCCATTTGTGAAGAGTCCTATGATACACTATCAGAATTTCAGATGTAAAAATATTGATTTAGAATATTACATAAATATATTTATTTATTTATTTATTAGAATTTGTCAAACAAAAATGAGAACAAGAATAAAAGAATAAAAATACAGTGATAGGAATGATAGGCACATTAGTACACTTATGCACGCCCCCTCTACTAACTACTTAAGCATGATGTAATGTCCATGGAAGTCAATTTGTGACTGCAACTGTGAAATTTTGTAGCTGAGACAACTGAATCAGGTAGAGCATTCCAGATTTTGACAACTCTATTACAGAAATCATATTTTTTACAGCCAAGTTTAGAATGATTTGTGATTAAAACAAAAAAAGTCATTTTTTGAATGTACATTACTACGTATAATTTTGTATGCAATATTTAGGTTTGACCACAAGGGACACAATTCTAATTTATCCAAACTGAGAATTTGGAGCCTAGTAGCATAGGGAATTCTACTGTGTACAGAAGAGTGCAAGACTTTTCTCATGAAATATTTCTGAACCTGCTCAATTGTACTGATGTCAGATATATAGTATGGTGGGGATTCCAAACAGTTGAACAATACTCTAAGATTGGTCTAAATATATTATTGTTGTATCCACCAAATAGTAAACAAAGACATGAAAGATATTTGGTAAATTCATAAGAAGAGCAGCACACTATTTTCAGTGGTGCAAAAAAGTCAGACATCTGTTTCAGTTGGAAAAATCAACAAGAGTTTAAACACTTTCCCTATGTTAATTCTGAAGTTCTAAAACTGTGGTCCAATGAACTATTTCTAATGGCTGAACTAAATTAGAGTTTCTCTACCATTTTAAAAGACAGCTAGGGCACAATCCAGCTAAGTTAAGCACTTTTAAGTTCCATTAATTTCAATTGCAATGTGCTAAGCTTGTACTTTAACTTTCTCATTAAAATAAATGGGATTTAAATGTGCATAAATTTGGGTGGACTATGCCCTTTGTGGACATATAATGCCCCCTAATTATTTTCATATAAGCACTTTTTTTGAGTTGCCATAGCAATACTGTACAATCATTAATGGATATTTTGATTTGGGCAAAATTTATTTACCCAAGAAGGAAATTTAAAATTAAAATGTATTAACAGTCCTTTATTATTTTTATGCTGGCTAATTATTCTACACAAATATTTTTTCATTTCCTACATGATGAAGTTAACTAAAACTATTTCTTGGCACTGTAATCTTGTCCATTTTTATTTCTTTGCTATTGTTCAGTCTAGATTTGCATAATCTGCATCTCAACCCTTTTCCCTAGAAGTAGATTCTGAATTGTTCAAAGCTGATGCTACAAAATGCAGCAGAGTGGAGAAAGGGTAGTAAATTTTGCAGAGTGGAAGACAACCTACTTTTTAAAACATAGAGGACTGTTAGACTAAGACTATCATGGCGAACCTATGGCATGTGTGCTACAGGTAGCATGCAGAGCCCTCTCTGCAGGCATTTACGCAATTCATCTCCACCGCGCATGCACATTTGCCTCTCTCTGGCCAGCACATGCCACACATGCACAGAGGATGGGGAGCATGCAGGAGATTTGCGTGCATGCACATGGAGGGCGTGCCCACACACACACACACACGGGGACCAGGAGGCTTCAGGGAGGCCATGACTCTGGATGAGAAAGGTCAATGGTGGTGTTTTCATGTCTTCCCCCAAATTTTCCAGAAACAATAGGAAGAGCATTGGTAGGATTCAACAAATCCTTAGTCTGATAGGATAAGAAATATCTTTGAAGATACATGTAGCTGATAGTTTGCTTAAAGCCAAGCAGGATTGAATTTGCTCAGTACATGGGTTTAGAAGTACCATGGAATCTTGTGGAAGGCTTACTTAATATACCTTAATTTTATGTGTCAGTAGCTTGGTTTTGAGCTGAGCAAAATATGGCATACCAATGTACTTAAAAAAACAACATGTATTAAATTCATATATAGATATGATGTTTTAAGAGTATGATTTTTTTTCTATTTCTAAAATAATTTTAAATCTGGCAACATTTCTTATTATCTCTGGATATTAAAAGTACTTTAACATGAGAATTTATGCCAATTGGAAAGCATTCTGGAGCTTAGTTTTGTCAAACTATAAATTGGTTTGTAAGAGAGCTGAGTTGATTAATTTCCATCTCAACTGTAACGTAGTTAAAATTGTTATAAAGCTATATTTTCTTTTGAGAGTGGTACCATTTCTCCATTGGAGGAAACAGTTTTTTCAACTTTTTTTCTGGAACCCTGTATCAAAGTCCTAAAAGAAAAGGAATGTCTTGATGGATTCCTAGACCGCACATAGCAAGCTGGACTGACCTCAGATAAGTCAGATCCCTCTTTTTAGCATAAGGGAAGCCATAGTGCAAAGTCGGTTTCCTGCTCTTTTATGAGATGTAGAAATTTTGGTGTTGCACTGATTTTCACTCTTATTCTCAGTATTTCTAGTTACTAGGAATGAACTCAAGTACACACATTGCCTTCAACATGCTTTGTGTGCTTGGAAGTAATAACTATAATTTTATGGGTGTGTTCTACATTTCTTTTGGTGTTTTTCTTTGTCAGAATACACACATTTTGACTATTTTGAAACAACCCAGGAGCAAAATACAGTAAACAGAGATTTGTCTTTCAAATAGTGGTTTATCTACAAAGAATATATACATACACATACTAAGCAAAGTCAGGCAATCAATCATCAACTATAGCTTGGAAGCACACACGGAGAGAGGCAGATGCCCTCATGGGGCCTTGCTTATATGTACAGCCTCTTAAAGTTATAACAATTAAATAACCCTTCTGACTCATTCACATTGCATCATAATTTCATTATTACAACATTATAACATTAAAGCAGCTGGTCAGCTATTAAATCATCATTACCCTGACATTCTTCTTTCTTTTCATTCTCATTCATAGAAACAGTTTTAGAAGACCCAGGAACTATGTTTGATGCAAAAAATGTCTTTCTGCTTGTCTAATTTGTTATCAAATCAGGGTCAGCCAATTTAGTAGATTACCTATCTTTTGGCAGTTGGCAGACTCAATTCAATGTTTTTAACCATTACTCATAAAATACTACATGGCTTGAGCCTTGTTAACTTCAGGAGTATCTTCTTCAGGTAGATCATGCCTACTCTATATGGTCCAGTTGGGAGAGGCTGCTCTGAACACATTTCAACAAGAAAATTAAAGCAACTAAAACTCAGAGGATGGTCTTGGCTGTGGAACAAATTATAATCAAAGTCAAACTGACCCTGCTTTTCTTTAGAAGTAGAATGAAAGTAGTTTTCTTAAGAAGAGCATTTGATGAGGAAAAGTTTTAACTGTGTTGTGCTGTGGTGTATTGAATATAACCTTTCATCTTTTACATTTTATTATTGGTTGTTGTTATGGTTTTATTGCTTTATCTGTCTTAGCTATCTAGAATCTGTTGAATCAAGTGGAGTGTGTTATAAATATAATCAAGAAAGAATTTCCCATCACATTTATTTCAAAAGACTGAGTAGACGTTGTGAGATTCTTTATTAAACCAGCATCATTGCCTTTGCGATTCAAAGCAAGATCATGTAAAGATTTGACACATCCCAATGCATTCATGATTCAGCTTTATACATGACCTTTAAAAAAAAACATTTGCAACCTTATTATGTTTCTTTTCAGTCTCTACCATTCATTATCTCCACTTCTTGAGGAAAGATGCAGGCACACCGTAATGCTCAGTTCTTCCCCTCTTCAAAGGGTTTTCTTGCTTTGTTTCTTTGTTCATTTCAATCTTATCAATTCTTATTCTCACCACTTTGCTTCTATTCTCAATGGCTATTATATCTAGAAATTTGCTTGAAGTACAATGTCTATGGAACAGAATTGATGGGTTTTTTAAAGAAACAAAAACCTTTGCTGGTTGATTTTCTTTTAGACTCTCTTTGTGAGGAAAAATTGATGTCGGCAATAGACAATTAAACATATTGATTGAAGTTTATTTATTATTATCGAAACTAATTAATGCATGCAACAATATGGTTTGTTGTTGCCCCATATGGAAAGTATTTTTTAAATAAGAATGTCCAAACTAATTTAAATGCAGAACTTTTCATCCCAAAGTGCTCCACTGCAACTTTAGAACAATTGTTTTGAGTTTGGGTTGAGTTTTCTATATTTCATAATTTTTATGAACTCGAACAGCTGACTTTAAAACAGGAGGCTTGAGCTCAAAATGGGTTATTCAACAGAAATCATTTCTGAAAGTGTATAGGAATAATGCACCTCAAACCCGAAACAACTCTTTTTAACATAAAACTGAATACTTGAGTTCAAAATGTTCAAAACTTTCAATTGTTTTGTACATATCTATTTAGGAATGCCATTGTTCACTTTAAAAAAAAGGATAAATGAGAATTTTGTGTGATTGTTATGGTTTAATGTTCTATTAAAGAAAAAGCTTGCAGCAGTCCTCTGCTTCATTCAATAAAGAGGCGGAGAGCTGCTTAGATGAGAGAATTGTATTGACATTCTATAATCATGCAGAAATGAATCACTAAAGCTTCTTTCTCTTTTTCTCAGCATCTACTTTTTAGCTTTTTAGCTCTATAGCTGTCAGTCCCACAGTCTGAGTTGTTTTTTCAGAGGTAATGATATAAACCTTCTGGTACAAAATCTTTTTCACTACTCAGCCAGATATCAATTACATGAGTGCAATGTTCTTTTTGGAGCCAATAATGCTGTCTTGATTGAAGAAGGCCTTAGCAAACAGAAGCAGATTAAACTATTGCCCTTGTTAAGAAAGAAGGGTTTGATTTAAATCACAGGCCCCAAATGCCTTAGTGCTGTTTTGCTGCTATCAAGTTAGCTATAAAGTTGGTGAGTGGTGTGAATTAGATGCACTGAAAGCACTTATTACTATTTCTATTTTGAGGCTGCTCAATCAAAAGCTTGACATTCTCACGAAGAAAATTGGCATTGTTACCTTTATGATGTCCAAATTATATTTCTACCAGTTAAATAGGAAAAAAAAAACACCCCATGCTTCGGTTAATCACTGCAGCCGAAATCTATATTCAGTGCTTTGTTCCTTGTAATGCTTCCACCTAAGGCTGCCTTTTCACTTTCTGCTCATCTATGAAGTGGCTCAGAGACCACCTACTGGCTCTGTGGGCTTTGAGTTGCTCAGCAATTAAAGTGATAGCTAGTCTCAGCATGAGGGAACAGCAGGAAGATAACAGAAGGAAGATCTCACTTAGATCAATCCTCTCCCCTTCTCCAGAACTCAATACTCTTCATTATTTTCATGAGTTTATCCCTCAGAAAGGATGTAATTTTTTGACTATTTGTTCAGGATTTTTATTGCCACAGGAAGACTTCTAATCCTGCTCCTTTGTTTGCTCTCATATGGCTTTTGCCATTACCATACTTGAGTTTTGATAGAAGATGCTATCCATAACAGGGCGCTGATCGCATTATTTATGCTATGTATTTCTTTGACCGATATAGATAGAGCCAGGAAATCCTTGCCTTTAAAAATGATGACGAACAGGTATATCTGATGCTATAATGTGGATGAAGACAAACAAAACAGGAACTAAAAACAAATTACCTGGCTCAAAACTTTCCTTTTCCAAAAGGGCATAGCATGGAAAAACACACCATGTACCAATCATCAGTAGACAGTAATTAATTATCCTAGGGAGGCTTCAATTGACTCTTTCTAGACTCCTTCTTTAAAGATTCTTTTATTTAAAACTAAAGGATAAGATAGCAGCTTAAAAGTCAATACACTTTTTTTGGTGCCATCTTCCTTTCCAAGAAGTTATTTTTTAAAAACTAATTGCAGGTTGTTGTTGTTGTTTTTGTTATTGTTATTATAAAATTTTATTCATTAAAGATGAAACTCTGGTTTTCTTTTTAAAACGGGTTGGTATATGGGAGCCTGGTTTTTCACTTCTTTCTTTCATTCTATTACAGAATGTAGCATCCCCCCCCCCTTAATGCCATGAATTATTAGATATGCATGTACTGTGTGATTTGACATAGCAATCAGTGCAATACTCCTCAGATTCCAGTTCAATATTCAATATATTCAGTGGCTGCAGTTTGACCACTAGGCTTCCACTAGGCAATGGAATCTAATAATCTAACTTTTGCTGCAAGCTAGTGGCTGATAAGTCAAAGATTGACATGCAAAAAAGTATTTTGAAGAAATTAAGTGAATGAACATGCTGCACAGAATAACAGAATTGAAAGAGATATTAGAGATCTTCTAGTGCAACCCCCTGCTCAAGCAGGAAACCTTGAAATAACCATTTCAGACAAATGGTTGACCAATCTATTCTTAAAAAATTCAAGTGTTGGAGCACCCACAAGTGTGGAAGCATTATGATTAATTGTTCTAACTGTCAAGAATGGCTCTCTCACATACCAACCCCTCTTTGCTGCCATCTAGAAGTCATTGGGATTGATAGATCAACAGTATTTGGAGCGAAAAAGAAGAAGAAAATGATTGAGCAGTGCCCAGATTTTACAAGCACTAGCTTGGCACACATTGCAATGTCAGTTTTTACCACACTACACTTTCAGCCAGGAGAAAATGTCAGGCCATATATTTATATATTGTGTTGTGTGGAAAAGCAACATAGCATGGCACTATTCCAGATGCACAAAGGCATATTGTGGGGCCAGCATGATTTATTCTCACACAATTTCCTCTTTGGTCCTGGAAGAAAACATAGCAATGTTGTCAGTTATTTTTAATGCTAGCTGATAAATGCTAGAAGGTCATGAGTGAAAATGACTTTTAATCCACCAGGCATTTTTATGGATAGCTGCTCTGTGTGATCACACTCCTGGTACAGAAATGTCAATATTTCAATGTATTATTACAGGGATGATGGTGAGGCTGTGCACCAAAGTAATTTCCTCCATGCAGCTTTCCCTCCCACCATCTTACTTGTAGCCTGCTGATTAGTTTCATCTAGTTCGCCAAGTTGGTTGGGAAACCTGGGAGGAGCAGGAAGAAAGTCTGAATAGATAAAATCTTCAATTTCCCTAAACAAATGACCCTAGATAGCTGGGAACTGGATTGGAAGAATAATGTTTTTAGAGACATCAAATAGTCATAAAGAGCTGGGTGTCAGGTTTGGAAGCCATCTTTTACAGTGGGCCTCAAGCCTGCCACTGGGCAGGTCCTAAATCCTGAGGATTCATAATGTCACTGAAGCCCCTGGAGCAGGGGTGTCAAACTCGCGGGCCGCAGGCCAGGTATGTCACATGCTGGCCACACCTACCCCCAATTTAGTGAAGGGGGAAAAACTCGTGATATGTCATGTGACAACAATGTGATGCTGCTGCTCTCGAGCATCTCTATGGCAGTTTCAAGAGAAGAAGAGAGGTAAGATCAGGAGAACATGTCCCATAAAGATGGCTGTTAGTGTACGTTCAGTTCATAGTTTACTCCTTTTAAAGGTATTTTTAAGAGTTTACCTTTGATAAATGATTCAGTGTGTCAATTGTGAACAAATTGTTTTTTTTCTGTGAGAAATACACATGAAATACAATTTTATGGGAGAGAAGACATTTACGGTAGATTGGGAACCTTTCTGAATATCCTATTAAGGTTGAAACTAGAGAATCAGTTCATCACAATTTTACTGAAAAAGGAATTTTTGCTTTACCTTCATAACATATGATTTTCATAAAAACGAGTTTTAACTCCTGGTCAAGTTTCTGAGAATAAATGTAGGTTAAAGTAACACAACATAAAGAAGAGACAGTTGGAAGCTACAATTCATAATGAAATTGACCAATATTGCTTTACAACAGTCTAGAATGGAAAAATATACTCAAGAAAAACCAAAAATAGCCTCTCAGCCCTGTAGATGAGTTAGTAAAAATGTCCTTTATTCTGTGAAAAATCTGAGGTCTAATAAATTGGCATTCGAGGATTGCCACAAAAAACAATGTATTGTATTACTGTTTGCATTACAGTGTACAGGTGTCCAAAAGTTATTACACCTAGTCACTTGACTTCAAATTGTATGAAAGTAATAGTAGGCCTTTATATGAGTTGTCAGAAAATTCCTATTTTATTTTGTCTTCCTATTAGTTTAGGTTTGCTATCAAAGTTCTGATACCAATAAAATACAAGAAGGGGACAAAATTAAATTTTCTGTTTTTGGTTTACTTTTGTTGTGATAACTCCAATAACATCGGATAGAAGATAGAAACTTCTTTAAGCCTTCTTAGTTTTCCACACTAAAGCTTAGAAGGAGAAAGAAGGGAGAGAGGGAGGGCGGAAAGCAGGTAGACATGGACATGTTTTCATGGCAGTCAACACATTGGAGCAAAGCAAAACATGAAGCAATCTTTTGATAAACTTCCATAACAGAAAACAGTTAATATTCAGTTTTTTTCCCAAAATTCCTCAAAATATTTATTTTTTTAATTTTAGGCATAAACATATGACCCATATATAGCTTATCTCTATATGTATAGGATGTCTAACAGAGATGTCAAACTTGCGTGGTCACAGCGTCATCACATAAAGTAGCAATAGCAATAGCAATAGCAGTTAGACTTATATACCGCTTCATAGGGCTTTCAGCTCTCTCTAAGCAGTTTACAGAGTCAGCATATTGCCCCCACAGTCTGGGTCCTCATTTTACTCACCTCGGAAGGATGGAAGGCTGAGTCAACCTTTGAGCCGGTGAGATTTGAACCGCTGAACTGCAGCTTAGCAATCAGCTGAAGTGGCTGCAGTACTGCACTCTAACCACTGTGCCACCTCGGCTCTTCGGAACCCCCCCTTCACTAAACTGGGAGTGGGTTCCAGCCCGCGGCACATGGGTTTGACAGCCCTCATGTATAATATTTATCTAAGAATTCTCTTTCCAGTAATAGCATTTCATTCTCAGTCATGGAGATTCTTCAACTCTATATGTCTTTCTAACTTAGTGTATTTAAAATCATATTGAATACCAGTTTATTAGATGTTTATCCCACCGTTATTATTTTTATAAATAAATTAACATAGCAAACATATCCAACACACGTTCCTCCTCCTATTTTCTCCATACCAACCCAGTTAAGTGGGTTGGCCTGTGAGTGAATCATTGGTCCAGAGTCATCCATCAGCTTTGATACCCAGAACAGGATTAGAACTCGTAATCTCCTGGTTTAAATCCTAGTAATTTCTTCAAAACTTCAACATTTATTTATCTTGTCAACTATTTAGGTTTTCAAGATTACTCAGCTGTACTTTACACTCACTGGGTAGGTGGGTTGGTGGGTGGGTTGATTCTTGTGGTATATCAGTTTTGCATATGTTCACTCAGAAAATGTGGTTCCTATTTCCATATCAACCCACAATAAAAAACCCACACAAATATATTTAAATGACATCATTTAGTGTATGCTTTATTGAAAGTATACACATAGAGTTGATACAAGTCATTTATTTTAGTAAATCCAACCCTTTGCTCGGTAGAGAACTCTGTATTATAGTATGCTTCACATACCTTTGTCTATCTTTGCTTGTTCACAATCAATAAAGTGCAAATTGGTGTAATTGCTGACTGTTTGCAATTTGCAACTGTTTTGTATGTATATAAACACAACATTTATACATTATATTAATTTAATAATATACAAAATAGTTGTACAAATGTATATTCAAATTCATAGAGAATGTGCATTACTTTGAGCACATCTAAAAATATGGGAAATCTTTGATAGCATTGGGAGAAGTGTGATATTTGATATGGCTAAGGTGAAAATTACTTTTGCTTGTGATCAAAATATAATAGCTTGCAATGAAGAATATTCATTTCTGAAAATAATATGGTTTAAAAAAATATTAAGGAAAAAACTCCGTATGTGAAGAAATCTCTTCCTTCAGTGAAAAGAACAGGAATTATTGAAATCAATGGGAATTCCCTGTAGTATTTTATTTCTCAAAGCTCAGGTTTTTTTTGAATCCAGACAACCAAATACACAAACCAAAAGCATCTGCAGGGAGAGATCAAGGCTAAACAAATTAGAATAACATCAGATCTTATGGATGTCCCTGGTACAACATATATTAAAAATCCTATTTCAACAAGTATCTCCTGCATAGTTTATGCAGATGATTATACATTAATGTATAACTATACATGAACAAATGGAACTCAATGGCTCAGTGGCTAAGATACTGAGCCTGTTGATCAGAAAGGTCAGCAGTTCGGCGGTTCGAATCCCTGCCACATAATGGAGTGAGCTCCCATTACTTGTCCCAGCTTCTGCCAACCTAGCAGTTTGAAAGCATGTAAAAAAATGCAAGTAGAAAAATAGGGACCACCTTTGGTGGGAAGGTAACAGCATTCTGGGTCTCTTTGGCGTTTAGTTATGCCAGCCACATGATCATGGAGATGTCTTTGGACAGCACTGGCTCTTCGGCTTTGAAACAGAGATGAGCACCGTCCTCTAGAGTCAGGAATAAATAGCGCATATGTGCAAGGGGAACCTTTACTTTTAACTATACATGAACAAACAAAGGCAGCCCACTCTTTTTGATTATTTTCTTCATTCTCATATATCCGTGCCTACAAAGGTTCACTGGAAATAAAAAAATTATAGCTATACAGCTTTAGATGATGGTTTACACTCTTGAAGGAAACTAGAATTCAACAACTTCCTTGTAGTCAACTGGATTTTTGAATCCCAACAATTCAATTGCTTCTGGCATTTGCAGGATCAATCCTAGCGCAGTGTGTAAAAATGTACTCAACATTGATCCACTTGTCTTTGGACATGTTGATCATGTATTATTTTCCCCCAGGAATAAGATTATCTAGATCCTTAAAGCTTGAAACTCTTTAGTTTACCTTAATTTAAGAGCCAAGGTGGCGCAGTGGTTAAATGCAGCACTGCAGGCTACTGCTAGATCAGCAGTTCAGCGGTTCAAATCTCACCAGCTCAGGGTTGACTCAGCCTTCCATCCTTCCGAGGTGAGTAAAATGAGGACCCAGATTGTTGGGGGCAATATGCTGACTCTCTGTAAACCGCTTAGAGAGGGCTGAAAGCCCTATGAAGCGGTATATAAGTCTACTGCTATTGCTATTAATTTGAAACTCTACCTCCCCCCTCCCATCTCCTTCTTCAAGAACTGATTTGGACTGTCATTTCCTTGTTTTTTGTTCCTAATCTCTTTTTTTCAATCCCTATTCAACACTCAATTTACTTTTCTGCCTTGTTTTATCTGAGTGGGTCATGATGCTTACGTACCTTCTTTCTGTATGAACCAACCATTTATGAGTATTGAACCATATATATGTGTACACACACACACACACACACACACACACACACACACACACAGAGAGAGAGAGAGAGAGAGAGAGAGAGAGAGAGAGAGAGAGAAATGAGAGCCTCAATAACATCTTTTTATTTAAAAATATAAAAATCCTGAGCTTGCGGTGATATGGTGGCGCAATATTTATAGTATATTCTTTACTAGCATCTGCCAGGAAAATATTGTCTGGCATCCAGGCACTGCAACCAAAATATCTAAAGACAGCTAAGAACATATGCATGCAATACTTTTTGATGGCCAACCAAATTAGCACAAAAACATGTGTGAGCATTTCTACATTCCAGAATCCTTAGACAGCCAAGATATAACAGGATTGGGTTGAACTCCCCATTTTAGGCCAGATATTCAAACTATGAGACCTGCAATTAATCCCAGTATGGAAATTGTGAACTGAATGCAAAATCAGTATTATTGACATCCATCCCATCTTCCCTCTCAGTGTCTGAAAATGGAATTAAATACTAGAGGCACCCTAAGAAACTAGTGTAATCTGCTACCTTCCAGGTATACAGGGGTATTGCAAGGCAGGCTCAAAAAAAATCCAGATGGCAATCATGACCACCAACTGGTTTTATGGGCATTGAATTGTCGTGGCTGCCATCTGGACTTTTTTTTGACTATTTTTGAGAATTCTAGAGGGATAGTTGAAGAAATCTGGGTCAAGTTCCCCGTGAAGCTATGATAGAAAACTAGAAAGAAATGGAAAAAGGTCAGCAATTCTGTCTCTATATAATTGAAAATTAGCTGATCAGCTTCCCCTTTCTGGCTATTATGCTATATAGTCTATATTGTCATTGTACAAAATAAATACAGCAAAATTGGTTTTAGACTCACTGGTGCAATCCATGACAACAAAAACAAACAACATAAATAGTATGAGGAATAATCCCAATGCAAGTAATCGGGGGAAAAAAAGAAAATCTAGTCATACACTTCTGCGTGCATGTAGAGTGATTGTGGTTGTGTTTAAGAGTCTGGCAGCCTTAGGTTGATAGAAACTATGCTGCTCCTTTATTTGAGTTTCCTTCTTCATTTTTGTCTGCTAGTTTTACCCGGATTGTTGTTGGGGGCAATATGCTGACTCTGTAAACCGCTTAGAGAGGGCTGAAAGCCCTATGAAGCGGTATATAAGTCTAACTGCTATTGCTATTGCTATTATTTCATAATTTTCTACTACCTTGAATTTATTGCCAATGAAATTCTATGTAAGGGAATATATATATTCCCAGAAATAATAATAATAATAATAATAATAATAATAATAATAATAATAATAATAATAACTCCGCCGTTGCCGGTCCCAAGCCCGGATGAGAAAGGAGGAAGGTTGGGATCAGGTTGGCATCTGGTCCCGTAAAAAAAAACCCCGCCAACTCATACAATATGGTGAAAAAAACAAATAAGAATTCCATACCGCATCGGTCGTCGCGCGGGTTAACAAGGGCCGCGGCGGATGTTGGGGTCCCTGGACATCCGTCGACAAGTGGGCTACAAGTGGACCAGCCAACAAAACGACAAAAATATAGTGCAGATGAAAACCGTGCCATAATGGCCTGTTACTACAACTCAGAGCCAGAAAAAAGAGGCTATTTAAAGCGAATGTATGAATTATGGAAACAACAATATCCAGATTCAAATGTTAGTGAACAACGACTAGCAGATCAAAGGCGATTTATTATACGGAATAAAGTGTTTAGTGAAGTTGAACATGAGGAAATTCAGGCAAATTGCAAAACCCAAAAAACAATATCACAAGCGGAAATAACTGATATTCAAGACACAACTAAAGACATTATAGTAGAACTCCCAGAAGAAGCTCTCGGGGAGGAAATAACATCACCACCACTAGAACCAGTTATCACTGAACCAACTGATGAACTAACTCAAAAACAAAAAGAATTGAAGGATAAGATCATGGAGCATTTTCTGCTTAATGAGGAAAGGCAACGTTTACCATCACTAAAAACTGTGCCGAAGAAAATTTTGGCCCCTATCATGAAAATGGTTAATGCAGTGTTTTCAACAATTGAACCAGGATCCATCTTGGAAACAAACCAGTTAATGTACAGCGCAGCTGTAATAGTCACTAATGAACTAGGCATTAAAATTAAAGTACCTAGTCATACAACAGAAAAAGCATCAAAGCCAAAGTGGAAAATCCGTTTAGAACAAAAAATCAAAAAATTAAGGGCAGATGCTAGTAACTTAAAGAACATGCATGAGCAACGGCTTAAAAACAACAAAATCATAGATCGGCTAATCAGGAGATATAGATTGGATACAAGAAACATCAATGAAGCTGTAGAGATTGTAAAACAGCAGATAACAGCAACAGCTAGAAAAATTGAAAGATATGAGGCACGAATCATCCAATATAAACAAAATCAGCAATTTTGATCAGACCAATGGCGTTTTTATCAAAGTCTTAATGTAAATGGTGACACCAAAAGTGAAAAACCAGAAAAACAGGCCACAGTTGAATTCTGGAAAGAATTGTGGGAAAATGCAAAGGACTACAACAAGGAAGCAAAGTGGATACATGACTTTGAGAAAAGCATTGGCAACAAACAAATGCAAGTATTAGAAATAACAACTGAGATGGTCAAAAATCGAGTTAAAAAGGTAAAGAATTGGACATCACCTGGAAAGGACCAATTACATGGTTTCTGGCTCAAATATCTGACCAGTTTACATGCAATATTGGCCAGGCAACTGAATGAAATTTTACAAAAGGGCCAAATTGATGAATGGTTGACAACTGGAAAAACATACTTGATTCAGAAAGATCCAACTAAAGGAACAACACCTGAAAACTACAGACCAATAACATGCTTGCCAACAACCTTCAAATTACTCACAGGCATTATTGCAGATAACATGATGGATTATTTGGAAACAAACAACATCTTGCCAGTAGAGCAAAAAGGCAACAAAAGAAGGAGCAGGGGCACAAAAGATCAGCTTCTAATTGATAAAATGATATTAGAAAATTGTAAGAACAGAAAAACGAACTTGAATATGGTCTGGATTGATTACAAAAAGGCATTTGACTCACTGCCACATAGTTGGATCATAAAATGCTTAGAAACAACTGGCATTAGCAAAAATATTACATCCTTTACTGAAAAGGCAATGAAACAATGGAGAACTGAGTTGGCAGTAGGGAATGAGAGCTACGGAATGGTTAATATCAAGCGAGGAATTTTCCAGGGTGATTCACTTTCACCTCTTCTCTTCATCATCGCAATGATCCCACTATCAGTAATCTTTAAAAAATGAAATTAGGCTACCAAACAGCCAAAAAAGCTGAAAAAATTTCGCATTTACTATATATGGATGATTTGAAACTCTATGGAAAGTCAGAAATAGAAATCCAATCATTGACAAATACAGTCCGAGTATTCAGCACCGATATTTCAATGCAGTTTGGCATGGAAAAATGCGCCACTGTATCCATAAAAAGGGGCAAAATCACTGCATCTGAGGGAATTGAAATGCCCAATGGCCAACTAATTAAATGCAAAGAAAATGAAGCCTACAAATACTTAGGCATTCTGCAGTTGGATAACATCAAGCATGGAGAAGTAAAAACTATTGTCAGACGAGAGTACACCAACAGAGTTAGGAAAATTTTGAAATCTAAATTGAATGGTGGAAATATAATCAAGGCCATAAATACCTGGGCAATACCAGTTATAAGATACACAGCTGGCATAGTTAACTGGACACAAGCTGATTTGGACCTTTTGGACCGAAAAACCAGGAAACTAATGACAATGCACTACAGTTTACATCCACGTGGTGATACTGATAGACTATATCTGCCCCGAAAATCAGGTGGCAGAGGATTATTACAAGTGAAGCAAACAGTTGAAGAAGAAAAACGTGCACTGGCTGATTATTTAAAAGAAAGTCAAGAACATCTATTAATCGAAGTAAAGAACAAAAATCTACTGAAGGCCCAACAGACAAAACAAGAATACAGAAAAGTTGTGATAAAATCAAGAATGGAGAGTTGGCAGAACAAAGCACTGCATGTTCAATTTCTGGAAAAAATAAAAGATAAAGTGGACAGGGAACAAACTTGGTTATGGTTAAAAACAGGTACATTAAAGAAAGAAACAGAGTCACTAATCCTGGCTGCGCAAGAACAAGCTATCTGCACAAATGCCATTAAGGCCAAAATCGAAAAATCCTCTGATGATGCCAAATGCAGACTTTGCAAAGAAGCTGACGAAACTGTTGATCACATACTCAGCTGCTGTAAAAAAATCGCGCAGACTGATTATAAATTGCGGCACAATTCAGTAGCACAAATGATCCATTGGAATTTGTGCAAAAATTATAATATTAAAACAGCAAAAAACTGGTGGGAACATCAGCCTGAAAAAGTCACAGAAAATCAGATGGTCAAGATCTTGTGGGATTTCCGTATACAAACCGACAAAATACTGGCACATAATACACCAGACATCACACTGGTTGAGAAAAATAAGGTCACAATCATAGACATCGCAATACCAGGTGATAGCAGGGTCGCCGAGAAGGAACATGAAAAAATCGCAAAATACCAGGACTTAAAAATCGAAATTCAACGACTATGGCACAAACCAGCAGTGGTAATTCCAGTGGTAATTGGCACACTGGGTGCTATTCCAAAAGCACTGGAATTACATTTAAAACAGTTAAAAATTGACAAAATCACCATCAGTCAAATGCAAAAAGCTGCACTGCTTGGATCTGCATGCATATTACGAAAATATGTTACGACGTCCTAGGCCCCTGGGTGGGGCCCGACTAGTAACCAATGCCAAATCAGGCAAAACAACTGGCCGCTGTGATACAATTGTACAATAATAATAATAATAATAATAATAACAACAACAACAACAACAACAACAACAACAACTCCGCCGTTGCCGGTCCCAAGCCCGGATGAGAAAGGAGGAAGGTTGGTATCAGGTTGGCATCTGGTCCCGTAAAAAAAACCCCGCCAACCCATACAATATGGTGAAAAAAACAAATAAGAATTCCATACCGCATCGGTCGTCGCGCGGGTTAACAAGGGCCGCGGCGGATGTTGGGGTCCCTGGACATCCGTCGACAAGTGGGCTACAAGTGGACCAGCCAACAAAACAACAAAAATATAGTGCAGATGAAAACCGTGCCATAATGGCCTGTTACTACAACTCAGAGCCAGAAAAAAGAGGCTATTTAAAGCGAATGTATGAATTATGGAAACAACAATATCCAGATTCAAATGTTAGTGAACAACGACTAGCAGATCAAAGGCGATTTATTATACGGAATAAAGTGTTTAGTGAAGTTGAACATGAGGAAATTCAGGCAAATTGCAAAACCCAAAAAACAATATCACAAGCGGAAATAACTGATATTCAAGACACAACTAAAGACATTATAGTAGAACTCCCAGAAGAAGCTCTCGGGGAGGAAATAACATCACCACCACTAGAACCAGTTATCACTGAACCAACTGATGAACTAACTCAAAAACAAAAAGAATTGAAGGATAAGATCATGGAGCATTTTCTGCTTAATGAGGAAAGGCAACGTTTACCATCACTAAAAACTGTGCCTAAGAAAATTTTGGCCCCTATCATGAAAATGGTTAATGCAGTGTTTTCAACAATTGAACCGGGATCCATCTTGGAAACAAACCAGTTAATGTACAGCGCAGCTGTAATAGTCACTAATGAACTAGGCATTAAAATTAAAGTACCTAGTCACACAACAGAAAAAGCATCAAAGCCAAAGTGGAAAATCCGTTTAGAACAAAAAATCAAAAAATTAAGGGCAGATGCTAGTAACTTAAAGAACATGCATGAGCAACGGCTTAAAAACAACAAAATCATAGATCGGCTAATCAGGAGATATAGATTGGATACAAGAAACATCAATGAAGCTGTAGAGATTGTAAAACAGCAGATAACAGCAACAGCTAGAAAAATTGAAAGATATGAGGCACGAATCATCCAATATAAACAAAATCAGCAATTTCGATCAGACCAACAGCGTTTTTATCAAAGTCTTAATGTAAATGGTGACACCAAAAGTGAAAAACCAGAAAAACAGGCCACAGTTGAATTCTGGAAAGAATTGTGGGAAAATGCAAAGGACTACAACAAGGAAGCAAAGTGGATACATGACTGTGAGAAAAGCATTGGCAACAAACAAATGCAAGTATTAGAAATAACAACTGAGATGGTCAAAAATCGAGTTAAAAAGGTAAAGAATTGGACATCACCTGGAAAGGACCAATTACATGGTTTCTGGCTCAAATATCTGACCAGTTTACAGGCAATATTGGCCAGGCAACTGAATGAAATTTTACAAAAGGGCCAAATTGATGAATGGTTGACAACTGGAAAAACATACTTGATTCAGAAAGATCCAACTAAAGGAACAACACCTGAAAACTACAGACCAATAACATGCTTGCCAACAACCTTCAAATTACTCACAGGCATTATTGCAGATAACATGATGGATTATTTGGAAACAAACAACATCTTGCCAGTAGAGCAAAAAGGCAACAAAAGAAGGAGCAGGGGCACAAAAGATCAGCTTCTAATTGATAAAATGATATTAGAAAATTGTAAGAACAGAAAAACGAACTTGAATATGGTCTGGATTGATTACAAAAAGGCATTTGACTCACTGCCACATAGTTGGATCATAAAATGCTTAGAAACAACTGGCATTAGCAAAAATATTACATCCTTTACTGAAAAGGCGATGAAACAATGGAGAACTGAGTTGGCAGTAGGGAATGAGATTTACGGAATAGTTAATATCAAGCGAGGAATTTTCCAGGGTGATTCACTTTCACCTCTTCATCATCGCAATGATCTCACTATCAGTAATCTTAAAAAAAATGAAATTAGGCTACCAAACAGCCAAAGAAGCTGAAAAAATTTCACATTTACTATATATGGATGATTTGAAACTCTATGGAAAGTCAGAAATAGAAATCCAATCATTGACAAACACAGTCCGAGTATTCAGCACCGATATTTCAATGCCGTTTGGCATGGAAAAATGCACCACTGTATCCATAAAAAGGGGCGAAATCACTGCATCTGAGGGAATTGAAATGCCCAATGGCCAATTAATTAAATGCAAAGAAAATGAAGCCTACAAATACTTAGGCATTCTGCAGTTGGATAACATCAAGCATGGAGAAGTAAAAACTATTGTCAGGCGAGAGTACACCAACAGAGTTAGGAAAATTTTAAAATCTAAATTGAATGGTGGAAATACAATCAAGGCCATAAATACCTGGGCAATACCAGTTATAAGATACACAGCTGGTATAGTTAACTGGACACAAGCTGATTTGGACCTTTTGGACCGAAAAACCAGGAAACTAATGACAATGCACTACAGTTTACATCCACGTGGTGATACTGATAGACTGTACCTGCCCCGAAAATCAGGTGGCAGAGGATTATTACAAGTGAAGCAAACAGTTGAAGAAGAAAAACATGGACTGGCTGATTATTTAAAAGAAAGTCAAGAACATCTATTAATCGAAGTAAAGAACAAAAATCTACTGAAGGCCCAACAGACGAAACAAGAATACAGAAAAGATGTGATAAAATCAAGAATGGAGAGTTGGCAGAACAAAGCACTACATGGCCAATTTCTGGAAAAAATAAAAGATAAAGTGGACAGTGAACAAACTTGGTTATGGTTAACAACAGGTACATTAAAGAAAGAAACAGAGTCACTAATCCTGGCTGCGCAAGAACAAGCTATCCGCACAAATGCCATTAAGGCCAAAATCGAAAAATCCTCTGATGATGCCAAATGCAGACTTTGCAAAGAAGCTGACGAAACTGTTGATCACATACTCAGCTGCTGTAAAAAAATCACGCAGACTGATTATAAATTGCGGCACAATTCAGTAGCACAAATGATCCATTGGAATTTGTGCAAAAATTATAATATTAAAACAGCAACAAACTGGTGGGAACATCAGCCTGAAAAAGTCACTGAAAATCAGATGGTCAAGATCTTGTGGGATTTCCGTATACAAACGGACAAAATACTGGCACATAATACACCAGACATCACACTGGTTGAGAAAAATAAGGTCACAATCATAGACATCGCAATACCAGGTGATAGCAGGGTCGCCGAGAAGGAACATGAAAAAATCGCAAGATACCAGGACTTAAAAATTGAAATTCAACGACTATGGCACAAACCAGCAGTGATAATTCCAGTGGTAATTGGCACACTGGGTGCTATTCCAAAAGCACTGGAATTACATTTAAAACAGTTAAAAATTGACAAAATCACCATCAGTCAAATGCAAAAAGCTGCACTGCTTGGATCTGCACGCATATTACGAAAATACATTACGACGTCCTAGGCCCCTGGGTGGGGCCTGACTAGTAACCAATGCCAAATCCGGCGAAACAACTGGCCGCTGTGATACAATTGTATAATAATAATAATAATAGTAATAATAATAATAATAATAATAATAATAATAATAATAATAATAATAATAATAATAATAATCTAGGTTCTTTCCCCTCATTCTGTGCTTACCTAATGAAGCTCTTTTAAAGATAGCAAATTTATGCTGTTTTAAAATCTATTTTAAATCTATTTTTTTGGCTCAGAAATAGTATCCTTTGGAAACCATTATTATAACACAATCTATTGCACTTCTTTACCTTGTTGCATCCTTGCATGGAAATACTTTTAAAAAAAATCAGTGCTAACATTTTGATTTCCTTTAGAATTTAATTTCAGTATTTGTAAGTGAGTGCTAACTGTGTTGCTGCTGAATGGATTTTTTAAAAGGGAATATTGGGACAATATTGTTCTGGACTTCACAGGTATTTTAAATGAGCATGTGGATCATTTCATTCAAGGCCCTAGAAATAATAATTTAGTAACGTGGGTGTACAATGTGCAGCCATACAGAAGTTATAGAAATACAATTGTTAATAGTCCCAGCAATATAATTAATCATGAGGAATGAGGGAAGATGTTCCGTAATATATGGAGGAACATGTGTTCTGCACCCATAATAAAACCAAGAGTCTGTCCCCCAGGTTTTAGGTTAATTAGACTATGAACTTTAAGGGGCATTAGAACTAAAAAGTTGATTTAAGGACACATAGAGAAAAAACTAAAACAGCCTTCAAATGAACACTTTGTCCATGCAATACATAATGCAATGCACGGGGTTTATGAAACAGTAGAACAGATATGGGCATAACCTTGTTACAAAAACAAGTAGGGTGATCAATCAAGGATCATAAGAGTACACTAGGCCACATCAAATATTATACTGATGCAATATTGTTATTCCCAATTCATTCTTACTGTGGTAATACATACCTCCTGTTTCAGACATTTTGATATTTTCAAGGTTGCCGTGATGGCTCAGTGGTTAAGATGCTGGGCTTGCCAGCTGGAAAGCTGATAGTCCAGGTTTGAGACCTGACTGCTGTGTGACCTCTCATTATTCACCCCAGCTCCTGCCTACTTAGCAGTTTGAAAGCTTGCAAATGTGACTAGATAAATAGGGAGTGTTTTTGAAGGAAACTCCTGCAACCAGGGCGTGGCTCAAACAGTCCCTTTTATAATCAGGAGAGGATCTTAATCAGCATCAGCTGCTCGTAATCACCTCCTGTAGTTACTCCATTGTTTTTTCCCTCGAGTAGCCCTTCGCCTGCATGCATCCTGCATCCATCTTTTCATGCTGGTATGTATGAAATGATGATGGAAGTGTCTTAGACCAGGAGTCCCCAACCCTTGGTCCATGGACCAGCATCCCAGAAACTGGGCTGCACACACAAGCAAAGCCCCATCCACAGGATACAGGCAACATGTAAAACCACAACCTCTTCAGCCTTTAGAAAAATATCTTTCTATGGAACTGGTCCCTGGTGCCCGACAGAATAGGGAAACTTTTAAACCTTTTGATATTTTCTATTCATATTCACATACAGTATATGGATCCAAGATGGCTTTTAGAATAGCTAGCTGGCTGCTTCAAGTGATAGCAATAGCACTTAGATTTATATACTGCTTCACAGTGCTTTACAGCCCTCTCTAAGCGGTTTACAGAGTCAACATATTGCCCCCAACAATCTGGGTCCTCATTTTACCCACCTTGGAAGGATGGAAGGCTGAGTCAACTTTGAGACTGATGAGATTCGAACTGCCAACTTGCAAGCAGCCAGCAGTCAGTAGAAGTAGACTGCAGTACTGCACTCTAATCACTGTCCTACCGCAGGTCTTTTACTGGCAGTAAGATCCCAAATATTTATTACGTCTCTAGTTCTAATATATTTTTATTCTAGGAAATATGTCCTTACAGTCTGTTGAATTATCTGGTACAAATGACAATGATGGTGATAGCTATGACACCCTTGTTGGGTTTATTATGTTATTTCTACCAGAGTCTGAGATGGTTCTTGATTTACAGCCCCCCTATTCATCAAAAGTTTCAGTTTGGGTATCATCTACAGTTTGAGAGCTAGTATATACCACAATCTGGTACAGAATCTGGTGTTTGTCTTACATGGCTCTTGATCAGGGGTGGTATTCACTTACTGGTTCCCTACTGGTTCGCAAATGTGAGCGCTCATGCTCACCAGGTCCACATATGCACTCCACCTTCCATGCATTGCGCTTTGTCTTAAAAATGGGCTAAATGGGATGCCGTAGAGCTGGGGTGGGTGGCGGGGCCACCCACAATTTCTGCTACCGGTTTGAGCGAACCAGTCAGAATCATCAGAATACTACCTCTGCTGTTAATATTCAGATCTTCCTGTTTCTTTATTGTCTTTGTCTTAGACTGTTTTCCCAATCTTGCTCTGGCCTTATTCCAACCAATTTAAACTCAGTTTCATTCATACACTAAATAGTTTAACTAGAAATCAGAGCTTCTTGTTCTAGTTAACATTCTTGCATTGGTTACGTTTATCTTTATCTTTACCATATACATTTTACTTGTTACTGATATATTTTTTATTGCTTTGAGATAACCATTTATCTGTACTGATCTGGTAATATATAAATAGAATTTATAAATATTTGCATTTTAAAAATTGACAATAAAAGATTTGCTAAAATAATAATTATAATTATTTCTTAGTGTAGTTCTATTATTGTTTTGTACTGCATTATGTTTCTTACATATAAGCACATTGGAGTGAGGCAATTAAATAAATGTAGAGTTGAGTTTATCATTACAAAAGAAAAGATGATCATCTTCAGAAGTTTAATAAGATATCAGGAAAATATGGTTATTTAATTAATATTCTTATTTGTTTAAAAGAAAAAAGGACGATCAGCTTTAGGAATTTAATACAATATCAAGAAAAAATGGTTATTTAATTAATATTGTTGTTTAAAGGAAAAAGGTCAGAGACCATGAATTCACTTTGACTTTTGGAATATAAATCTGCCATATTTGGCCTGCATTTGCTTTCACAATCACTAGATGGGAGAAAAGAGATAAAGTTTCTTTTTGCTTCCATTTAGTGATCATTCCAATTTTACAGCCCACTATGGTAGACTTTTCGGCAATAAGCATTTTGACAGGAGAGAAAATTATCATTGTTGTTCTGCTTCAAACAGTAATATCACTTTTTGCCTGAAAGTTCTAAATAGATGTATTGCATAGGAATCCCTTGATTCATTATATTTATAGAGAGTAAGGAAGATTATCTTGATAGAATAGAGTAACTGGCTGCTATGCGAGTAGGAAGGATGGGGTTTTTCCCATGCTGTCTTCCTGTCTCTGGTGGTAGAGATAAAGTATATTTTTATCATGTATAACACATACATCTACTCTTACTTGACAATTACATATTCTCCTGGTTTAACAGGAACAGGTAAACATTCTGAACTTTGCATTTGATTCACTGATAAGCTATCAGTGGAATGAATACAATCTG
This sequence comes from Thamnophis elegans, assembly GCF_009769535.1. NCBI lineage: Eukaryota > Metazoa > Chordata > Lepidosauria > Squamata > Natricidae > Thamnophis > Thamnophis elegans. The sequence continues at coordinate 24,865,334 of NC_045558.1, forward strand.
AGAATCAATATAGAACTTAACTGGATATTAAGGAAGAACAAAAGACCAAGATGGCTCCCATTGTTCTCCCCTACAGCAGTGGAAGTGGACAAACTTAAAGTGGACCAGAACTTTGAAATAACTATATAGCTAATTCTAACTTTGGAACTGGACATCATGGAAAGCTGGGAATTTGAAGAACTACATGAAATTATAAAAAATATGCATCAATCCTTAAGCCTAAATAGAATTCTGAACCCAGAGAAGCAGATATCTAAAGAAGAATTCAAAGAAAAAGTGGGGCAAAATAATGAAGAAGTAGAAACGAAAGGAAACAAAAGGCAGACAAAAGAGGTTGAGGCTGTTAATGGCACAAGGGAAATTGAAGGGGGAGGTTTTGCCCCAACAGAGATAAAAAACATCCTTTTGGTGGTGATCTGCGGAAAGTTGGAGAGAGTGGATGTGCCAAAGCAAAGAGAAGGGAGAGGGCAGGAGCAGAGACGTGGGACAAAAAACTTATTAGGAAAAAAACCAGACAACCAGAAATTTTTATGTGGCAGAATATAAAATTAAGATAAGGGTTTTATTTCTAAATATGACAATAAAATGGAATTGCAAATTGATTAAATGTAATAATGGAAAGATAATTAAGCAAAGATTGTAATATATGGAATATGGGTAAATATGATATTGATATTGATGTGGGGAGGTTGTGAAAAACATGACAATAAAATGAAGTTGCTAACTTGTTGAATATAATAATGGAAAGATAAGTAAACAAAGCCCAAAATATATGGAATGTGGATAAATATGAAACTCACATGGGGAAGTTGTAAAGCAGAAGTTTGCCATTCACTTTTATACATGAAAATTAAACTGAGTGGCAAATTGACTGGAAATGACAACAGAAGAACAACTAAGCACAGGTTAAAATATATGAAACACACTATGTTTCTACAAATACTATGATGGCTATGTAATAGTATACATATGATTATGTCATGAAAATGAAAAATAAAAAACTTTATGAAAAAAAGAACTTTTAAATGCCATTCAATATAGAACTCTATGGCATCCTCTTTTAAAAAATTGAAGATCTTGGGCTGCTCAGTTTGTTTAATCTAAATGCAAAAAAAATGGCTCTTTAAATTTAGGAGACATCTTGGCATATCAAATCTGCTTTGTCATAGCTTATTAATTATGCTTGACATATGGGAAACTACTCCTGGCAATAACCAGCTTGTTAAAATGAGACACGATTTGTGATAACATAACTAAAGCCTTTAAAAAGAGAGACCAGATTATTTTCTGCCCAGTCACTCACACCATCTGTCTTTTAACACATAGTCATCTTTCCCTTTATTTTTGTGTGTTCACCCGCACACAGCTTTCCGACCTTCCTCCTGCCTTTTTCAAGTGACTACCAGAGACTGTTCTATTCTGATGCTTCATTGGAACAAAGGAACTGGAGGCACAGCATTATAAACTGGACCACATGAATAGAATGCATATTTTCAAACCACCTGTAATCCAAAATTACATAATGAACACATGTTAAAAAAAACCCTTGAAAGTGAGCATTGCTTACAAAGTTATATTTTCTCAAAGTAGAACAGCTTGGCTCGAATATTGTGTGCAAATATCAGGGTTTTGTTGTAGAATTAAAGCATCTGGGACTTGAAAGTGGAACAATAAAGCAATAAATAAATAGAAAGAAAATATAAAATCTTTTTTCAGGTGGAGGAGGGGATTTATTTGCCTTTAAATGTTAATATAGAGCTGGTTAGCCTTTGTTCAAAGGAGTAGGATGAGAAATCAAGTATGGATGAAGGATGAAGCTACACATGGCCCCATTCCTTAGATCAATGTTTCCTAACCTGGGCACTTTCTCTGAGTATAGATTTCAACTGTCAGACGTTTCTGATCAGAATGTTATTGTGAAGACTTCTTGCAGTTGAAGTTTCCATTTCTGAAACTTCTCCAGTTGGGGATGTACCTTAGAATCCCTGTAAACAGATTTGATTAGTAATTATAGTCCCTCGCTCTCAAATATTCTCTTGACCACATAATTATCTTGACCATAGATATAATAGCGATACAGTGATAATAAGACTCTGGGTTCATATCTTATAAAATCATGGCCTTCTAGACGGAGACCAGTAATTCCTCTATAGAAGTTTCAACATAATAAGAGTAGGTGTTGTGTCATGCTTTATAAATCATTTCCACAAAAAATATTTTTGATTTGAGTTGTTATTCTGTTAGCAGCCAGAAAATTTAACATAACATTTAAATCTTCAGCAGTTTTATTAAGTTATACCCATCCAAAATGGTCATTGGACCTCCTAGGCAAAAAAATAAGAAAGATTTCTTGCTTGCTTGACTTTCATTTCAATTGTAATGATTTTCTAAGCTCTAATGCATTTAACTGTACTCTTCAAGTTTTGATTTCTGCTTTCATCTCTGTCCTGACACTTTCTCACCTCATATCACAGCCAGCCTGCTGTCTTTATTTACTTCAGTTCAGAAAATTAAATACAAGGAAACACTGTCTCAAACAGCTGGATTAGAATGAGCTTGAAGAGAATTCTAGACATCAGAACAGTCTTTTCCAAAAAGGCAGGTAATGCACACCTATTATTTTATCATATGTATCATTTTGGAACAGAACCGGCATAGGTAAATGTTTAGGATCAATTTGGAATTTTGAGTAACATGATGGGTAAAAGGAGACCTGCAAATTTTACTGTGCTAGTTATTGCAGCCTATATGGGGCAATGCTCACTCTCTGCCAGTGCTTTTCAAAGACATTTCTATGACAGCATTACATAATGGAGCACTGTTACCTTCCTACCAAAATGGTATCAATTTATTGCTTCACTCTATAGTATATTAACTTCCTATTTTTTATGAGAAGAATTTATTTATAGTGACTTAGCAGCACATTATTTCTTGCTATTATTAAAGTATAAAAGAATCCTATTGTCTATCTGGAGTACTGGCATTTGGGTAAATTCTCTGAAGAGGGCATATCATATATTTTTTTAGCCATCTGTTCACTTATATTCAAATAGTGGTTGAACTAAAGCTAACTAAGAATTTTAGGTAAATAATGCATATCATGGTATCATTATTACAAAATATAAAATTTATTTTTCTTGATATATTTTCTGCCTCCTTATCTATCTTGTAGGTTTTTTGATGCACACACAAACATTTTTAGACTGTCTTTTAATGAAGTTCCTCCGATTCAGGGTCCTTTTTATAAAGAAAATATTGATTCGGTGTTTAAATCATAGATGTAAAAGCAAATTTAGATTTATCACATTGCTTGAAGTCCCTTTGAGATTTGCTTCTGAAAATTATAGCTTAAACATTTGACTATTTATTTCATTGTTAAAGAAAAAAAAGTACATGATAGTTTCATCTTATCATCTTTCTTATAGCTTCTGTAGTTTGTACTTGGACTATAAATTCAATAATAATTCTCTTAAAACAAATTAAAAGTAAAACAATCTTGCTTGTTTGTGTGAAACTTTGTCATCAAAGTACTTTTTGTCATAAGTCTTCACTCAGCTTCACTGAGGTAGTTCTTTCTTCCTATGTCCACTTAAGTCTGAGTTAGTATTAATGGACGACAACATTCTCCCCCCACACTATAGTTTTTATAATTAGGGAACTGCCAAAATGCAAGATTCAACAACACAATAACAAATCAGTCTTTGACTTGTCTCATTTTGAAAGGCTATTTTCATTTCAAGAACAAGAGCAGCAGGCTTGAGCTACTAAGATTCTTATGTAAGGTAATTATATCAGAAAGTCACAGGGTGATACTTTACACCTTCTTTAGAGATAGTTTTATTTAGAATATAGAGATGTGTGTGGAGTTTCTTGCCCAAGGGCATGTTCTGATCTCTAAGAAGGAAAGTCTAAAACAGAATTGATGATGTCTGGCCAGCATTGACTCAATACAGAACTGCCAGGATGGAATGGATAACAAATTCTAATTAGCTAAAAAGTCACTGTTTATTTGATTTCTATGTATGCAATCTGAGAATCCTGGCCTCTCACTAAGAGACATTGTCTTCCCTAAAGAAGTAAACAATGTGGCACTGGTGAAGGCTTGCAGTAAGCTCAATGGCAGGTAGATCTCTATCCTTTAAGTAGATTGTAGTTTCTTTGAAGTCTACTGACCAACTCACTTACCATATACAGTACAGTGTCAAATGTGCCGATTTGTACTAATTTCCGATTTGGCTAATTTCCCGGGTGATTGAAAATTGATTTATAGGAGTAAATATGAACTATATGCAATGTATACATTTGTTACTCCTATACAGGTAGTCCTCAATTTATGAGCACAATTGAGCTCAAATCTTTTATTGCTAAGTGAGACATGTATTAAATGAGTTTTGCTCCATTTTATGATCTTTCTTGTCACAGTTGTTAAGTGGATCAATGCAGTTGTTAAGGCAGTTACATGATTGTTAAATGAATCTGGCTATCCCAATGACTCTGCTTATCAGAAGGTCACAAAAGGTGACCAAATGATCCAGGCACATAAAACTGTCATAAATATGAGTCAATTGCCAAGCCTCCAAATTTTGATTACATGATTATGAGGATGTTGCAATGGTCATAAGTATGAAAAATTGTCATATGTCACTTTTTCAGTGCTGTTGTAACTTTGAACTGTCATTAAATAAACTGTTGTAAGTCAAAGATTACCTATATTATATTGGCCTTAGATATAGGGTTGAAGGTAAAAATAATGACCAGCAACAAGTTACTTATAATCAGTGCAGTATGTTAAGCAAAATCTGTGTTTTTTGTTGACCAGAAAAGTACTATTTCTTATAAAATTTTGATTATATTAAACCAATATTTTTTTTGTAATGAGTTTACTTTCTCTTGTTGATTGGTCCCCCAAAAAGTGAAATAGATTTTTAGATATTGGATTTTGAGTTGTCAAATAATCACTTTCCCTTTTTCTTTAGGGAAGATAAGGAAAATACTTTATATGAAAAGTTTTGTGAACATAATTTTAGCATTAATCACAAATTCCTTCTTCATTCTGCTTAAATCAGGAGAATATTTTTCATCTGATTCAGATGAATGTTTAAAGAGGCAAAAAAAAAGTCCCAGAAGTTTAAAATCTGCCCATCTCTGACTTTACTATCAGCTAGTAAAGCCTGATAATTATGACCTGTGAGATGTTCTTAACTAAATTTGGAAACATGAATTGTTGAATCACATTTGTTCTCATTTCAGTTGATGTAAAGGTTGCAGTGCTGAAATATGAATAAACTCTGGAGAACTAAAAGCAATGATAAATTGCTGGAGGTGATGGTATCTAATTAAAGAATCATCAACCTCTGAGAAAAAATCCATTAAGAGCAACCAGATGGAGACAAAACACCTTTTAATTTTTCATCAAATTTCTTTTGATAGAAAAAGCAGAGGAATACCTATCAGGCCTGAAGAAAGAATGGGCTTCTGATATTACAGCTTGGCAAATGAATTATATTGTGCTGGGAATAATTATGGGGGATGGATCTTCAGGTCTTGGCATCCCAGATGATTGACAGTTCTATTGATGACAGGGCTAAATAATGTTAGGGTGATTGATAGCTAGCCATCCGAAGATATCAAGTATACCTATCATCAGCTGCATAAGAAAAAATGCAACTCTCATTTACTAAGATTTGCCAAGAAGGTTTAATCCCTTACTCATACACATTTCCTCATTTATAAGGTTAGATTCATTTTAGAAAAGCCAGCTCATAAGGTTTTTTTAAAAAAAGTAATACTATTTTTTTAATTGAAAGCATTGGTATTTCAAATCATTTTAGCATGTCATTTGTGATAGACAACTCATAATTATTTTTCAATGTATAATCACAGTCCTGGGAGACAGAAAAGAAAGAATGAATAAAAGTGGGTTTTGAAATGGGCAGAATGGTTTTTTTTTAAATTCCTAGATCAGCACCTACAGATGAGCTACTAAAAGAAAATATTTTTGAATTAAATGGCATGATTACTAAGAGTATTTTATTGTATTGTGCATTGTACTATACTGCATTTTATTTTAGCAATGAAGCATGAATGAACAGTGACCAAAATTGGCCAAAGTAACAATTAAATTAGGGAATGTAAAGTAGTCACCTTAGGCTGATTACAAGTGCCATGAAAAAGAGCATACTCTTAATCATTTCACTGTATTGTTATTTTATTTATGGATGTTCTGAAAAAGCAGCAAATTGTAATTGTTTAATAATACTATTTTATATTTGGAACTATGGATGAAAAGAGACATTGTCTATCTCATGAGGCAAAATGTATTGGTTGATTTTAGATCATGCATACCATGATATAGTTCTAAATGTGAATGCACATATTGATATTACATTTGTTTTTACAGAATATTGAAAGGTTTTCAAGTGATTCTATAACACTAAATTTCTTAAACCTGAAGTGTTTGGATGATTATTCAGCTTGACATCTGATGTAACTTGAAAATATTAACTAGTTGCTAGAAGAATCGAGCTCACGCTGAGGAATAAAGAGAAGTCCAGATAGTGGTGATTGGGTTCACACAGTGGCTTCTTGATTTGCGTACAGTGATTGTACCAATTTAACTAGATGTGCTGGTACTCTCAAGTTTTGTATTCTTGTAGTTTATGAAGCATATTTAAATAATATTTTGATAGTCAGAAGATTTTTCTATGATGTAGCACAGATTTGCAACATGGTCCAGATACCACGACTCCTTTGGAAACTTGGACACTGAGATTCCCTTTCAATGGTTATGCTAGGTACTATTGCATAATTTTAAGATAACCTTGTTGATGTGAGAGATGAGAGCAATTGTGTGATAATTGGTGAAATCTTTGAGTCACCCTTTTTCAGTAGTGGAACATTGAATATTTGTAATCCTGTGGCCATATGTTGATTTTCCAGATTTTCTTTCACAAATCTGTAATGACTCTGAGTGGTACAGATATCAGTAATTCTTCAGGGATAGTGTCAACATCTGGAGTCTTGTTGTTTGGCAGTTGGTTCCTCCCATATGATCTCTTCCTCAAGGATGGCTGGTTCTATTTCTGCTTCTCTTTCCTCATCATCTTGAGGCTGGGCTCCTTTTTCTATTTGCAACGGCAGTACTGTATATTCTCACCATCTGTTCTTGATGTCTTGTTGGTCAGACAGTTGTTCCCCTCCTTGTTTTTAATGATGCCTTTACAAGCAATAACTGGAGTTCAGATCTTTTTGACTTACATAAATGCATTCTGGTAGTGAACTACATTAAGGAATGTAGTTCACTACAAGCTGTTTACATCACTCGTCCAGTAAATTTCATTTTGCTTTCTTGTTGCCTTTGAAAATGTGCCTTCAATCTTCTTACTTCTTCCCATTTGCCTACCACCTTCATTGTTTTTCTTTGCACAGCTATTTTGATGGTTTCACCTGAGTGCCATTTCCTTTTTATCTCTCTTTCCTGTGTGTTATATATTCTTCTACAATTCCGATACTGGTCAATTAAATTTTCTGCCATATTTTATCAGGCATTTTCTCAGCAGTGTCCAGTAGTTCAAACTTATTTTTCACCTCCATTGTATACGTGGCAGGGACTTAAGTGATATCAGATTTCTTTGGAGGCACTATCTAGATGGTGCATAGTTTGATTTTAATTTTTGCCACCAATAATTCATGATCTGAACTCAATAAAAACTTGGATATATTTTAACAGCAATGACTGAGCTAGTCCATCAATGATTGCATAGGACATAATCAATCTGACTACAGTGAAGTTAATTTGGTGAGGTCAAAGAATATAAGTGGTGTTTGTGCTATTTGAACCATGTTCTCATGATCCTAAATCTGTTTTCTTGGCAAAATTGTACCAAATCATTGCCTACATCATTCCTCTTATCTAATCTAAACTTTTGCATTAAAGTCACCCAGATGTAAACAATGTCTTTTCAGGAAACTTGTTTAATTGTTTCTTGACCATGGCATAAAAGCCCTCTATTTCAAGCTCTATTACAGCAGTCATTGGAAAATAGACTTGGACAACTGTGATGTTGAGGGCCTTGGTATGAATTCTGATAGTCATAATTCTGTCACTGACATTTGAGAAGCTTTCCATGCTCTAGCAAGTTTCTTGCTGACAATAAATGCCACCTCATTTATTTTCCTGGTATCATGTCCTGAATAATAGACAATAAAGTCCTTAGGTTGGATAAAGGACTTGCCTGACCAGTCTAGATCATTGACACCAAGGAGATCAATTTCCAACCTGATCATCCAATGCTTGACAATATATAATTTACCCTGACTCATTCTTCTGACATTCTATGTGGCTATCAGATGTATCTCTGCACAAATCAGATATTTGCTTGGACCACTGGTTACCTCAGCAATTGGGATTCCTATTGTGTTATTGTTGGGCACCCAGCAATTTTCTTGGTGAGTTTTTTATGGAGTTGGTCACCATATCTTTTTTCTTTCTTGGTATTAATTCAATTTATAGATTGGTCTTTATAGATGATTAATTTGAAAGTAATGTTTTCCCTCTCAGTATAGTGGAAATAAAGCCATGAGAATCTCATTGTCCTTCTGAAACTATGCCTACAAGTTAATACAGAAAAGCACAGATGCAACCAGAAAGAGCTACAGGAATATAGTGTAGTTTAAAAGTTTTAGGAAAATATTTACAAAGAACTACCTGAAGCAGTTTTTTAATGCAAATTTAATGAAACTTTGTGATCTTTAATTCTTTTTAGTTAATTCTCCCCTCATCCAATTTAACCCAGCGCAACAATATATTTTACAGAAATTATGACTGTAACAAAGTTTAAACTTGATCTCCCCAACAGACTATTCTTTATGTTTGAGCGTTCTTTTCAGGCTTCAGAGAAAAATATCATTGTTCAGGAAAGCAATCTGAGGAACATTAGCTTTAAAAGCAATTGTGAACAGTGGAGGGTAGGAGTATGAAAGAAGTTTACAGTACAAAACAAAAAAGGAAAAACTTGACTCTTTGCAAAAGCTCTGTCACATTACACAGAAATGCAAACTGAGGCGCGCAAGTTAACTTCAATTCTTTTTCAATGAAAGGCAGGCATTTAGAAGAAAAGTTTGTCTATTATGTGCCACTCTAATTAGAAGGTTATTTTTAAAGCATATTTTTCTTGCCATTTAATGGTCATTCAGATTTTGGCAGTGGCTACACCAGGACTGAAGATCTGGAATGTAAGAAAGAGGTATTGTATCATTTTTGTGGTACCAATATGGGAACTGTAACTATTTTAAGAACGATTCACGAGAGAAGTGGATGCTCTTGTGCAGGATGAAGATACACAAATACCCAGACAAGGAGCCGAGGTGGCGCAGTGGTTAAATGCAGCACTGCAGGCTACTTCAGCTGACTGCAGTTCTGCAGTTCAGCTGTTCAAATCTCACCGGCTCAGGGTTGACTCAGCCTTCCATCCTTCTGAGGTGGGTAAAATGAGGACCCGGATTGTTGTTGGGGGCAATATGCTGACTCTGTAAACCACTTAGAGAGGGCTGAAAGCCCTATGAAGCGGTATATAAGTCTAACTGCTATTGCTATTGCCATTTTCAGTCCTTTCAATTGCATGTGTTAGGCCAAGGACTCAATTTAATTTGAGATATTCCAATCCATCCACCACCACCCCAAAAAAAGAGTAATGTGGCTTGCGAAACCCAAGTTCTGGTGCCTTGCAACATAATCAGTACTGCAGAAGAAATTAAGGGGCTGATTCAGGAGGAAGTAGGCTCCTAACTGACCTGCCAGACCATTTGAGGCCAAGCAAATAATCGTCCTAATCTTCAACCATTATAGATTGTTGGATGGAAAGACTTCCAAGATAAGAGGAAAGACCTCACTTTTGTTACTTATTGATGTTTTCAAGCTACATCTTACGTGAACAGATGATGAGATACAAGCACAAACATGAGGACATGATCTCTATAAACAATAGAGTTCCTTTATGTCAGATGTGGTCATGGTCTGCTCCAAGTGCTAGTCTTTAGTTTTTCAAGATTCCAGCGTTCCTCTTAGTCCTCTCCAGCCACATTCTGTTGCTTTCCTCCTCTTTTACCTTTATAGTCTAGCATTTGCTGATATCATATGCCTGAAATGTAAGTTCTTGCAAGCACAAACTATTTTAAACCATTACTCAAAATCTCAGTGTTGCTCTGCTACCATGAAAAATTTTTTGGGTTTTCTCATCAATCTGATTACCCTCACAAAATCCCAATAAATATTTTTTAAAGTCAAAGTAGTTATTCTTGCTATCCCCTTTTAATTTGGTCCTTCAAAGATTTTTTTAAATTTTATTTTATCAATTTCATATATACATTCACAATTATATGATCTCATAACTGTTATTAATAATATGTATTTATAACAATTTTCCCCCTACTGTTGACAATATACTTGAAGATTGCTTTTTTAACGTCCCATAGATCCATCTTATCTTACAACGGTCCTACTTCTTCCCTCCCTCCCTCTTTCCTTCCCTCGTTTCTTCTCTCCTACTCCCCTTCCTTCCCTTCCTCCTTCCCCTTCCCTCCTTCTCTCCTTCTCTCCTTCCCTCCTTTCTTTTCTCCTTCTCTCCGTCCTTTCCCCCTTCCTTTCCTCCTTCCTTTCCCCTTTCCTTTCCTCCTTCCTTCCCCCCTTCCTTCTCTCCTACATTCTCTCCTTCCTTCCCTCCTGTCTACTCTCCTTCTCTCCTCCCTTCCCTCCTTCCTTCCCTCCTTTCTTTTCTCCTTCTCTCCTTCCTTCCCTCCTTGTTTCCCTCCTTGTTTCCCTCCCTCCTTCCCTCCCTCCTTCCCTCCCTCCTTCCTACCCCCCTTTCTTCCCTTTCTTCTCTCCTTCCTTCCTTCCTCCTCTCCTTTCCCTTCTCTCCTTCCCCTTCCTCCCCTTTACCCTTCCCCTCTTCTTCCCATTCCTCCCCTCTTTCCTACTCTTACATTCCCTCCCATTCTTCCTCTGCCTTTCCCTTTCTCCTATTCCTCTCCTTTCTCCTCTCCTTCCTATCTTTCCTTCTACTCTTCCCTCCATCCACTCTATCCGTTGTTGTGTTTACATATTTTCCTCTTCAGGGGATGACCTGGTTCTCTTTTTTTTTTTCCTTATTTGAAAGTTATATAAAAAAGGCAAGATTTACAAAATACAAGATACAAAAATAGATAAAGCTCTTTACATATTTTCATCTCCCATTGCTCATCTCGCCTTACCTAGTATGAAACTAGGTTGCTAATTCCATGCAGGTAGTTATAACGGATTACCTATCAACTTTTCAAGTTTTTCCAACGTTGTGGTCTAATGGTGTTACTCAACGGTGAATTCTCACCTCTAATACATTTCTACTCTCATTTGTCCCTCTGTCTTTGTGTATTGTTTATTTGAGTTGTTGCTTAGATCATTTTAAGTTAGTCAGCTATCTCCTTTTATATCTGAATCCTCACTGTCTCATCAAGCCATTTGTACAATTTTTCCCAGACTTTGTAAAAGTCTGTGCCTTTTTTATCATTAATCCGCATTGTCAATCTGTTCATTTCTGCTAATTCTAAGATTTTGTTCATCACCATTGTGCTAGTGGGGGCATTTTCCCTTTTCCAGCACTGCGCATAAGCAATCCTTGCCGCCGTCAAGATGTGGACGAGAAGGTATTGATTGGTTTTACTTATTTTTTGATCTGTTATCCCTAATAGAAACATTTCCGGCTTAAGACTTAATTTAATTGACATGATTTCATTCAGCCATCTTAGCATTCGCTTCCAATATGTCTTAGCCACCGGACACGTCCACCACATGTGGTAGTACGTGCCCAGCATTGTTTTGCATTTCCAGCATTTGGCCGATAATTTTGGGGAAATTTTTGCCAGTCTTGTCGGAGGGAGATGCCAGCGGTAGAACATTTTGTATATATTTTCTTTATAGGCCGTCGATTTCGTTAATTTCAGGTTCCACTCCCATACCCTTTCCCAGTCATCCAGGTCAATTGTGTGGCCGATATTCTGGGCCCAGGTTACCATGACTTCTTTCACTCTTTCTGCTTCCATTTTTCGGATCAGCAAGCAGTTATATATTTTTGAGATTAATTTCTCATCTGGTCCTATTAAGATTTTATCCAATTCCTGGTCCTTGTCCTGAAAGCCAAATTGTGCTAGATCTGATTTGTATTTATTTTGTATTTGAAAGTATGGCCACCAATCAATATTTATTCCCATTTCAGCCAAATTTTCCCTGGAATTTAGTCTATTTTGGTCATCTAACAGCTGTTTGTAAATAACATTTTTGTCAAAATTTATCAAATTTGGGTATATCAGGGCTTCCGTCGGGGATATCCATTTGGGTAGTTGGATATAGAGTTTCCTTCTAATTTCCAGCCAATCCTTAATCAGTACCCCTCTTAAATGGTGTCTTCTAAAATAATTGTGGACTTTATTTCCCTCACACCATAAGTAATTGTGCCACCCCCATTGCAAGTCGTGGCCCTCTATCGTTAGGATTCTTTTGTTGGTTAACATTACCCACTCTTTTATCCACATTGTTGTTGCTGCTTGATGATATGCTGTTGTATAGCCAGCAACAGCCTGTGCTGCGCCCTGATTGGCTGGGACACAGCACAGCCTGTGATTGGATAATAAAGTGACAGTTAATGATAGTTGCTTGTGCCTGAGAGTATAAATACCGTGACCGTTTACAACGGAATTGAATCGCTGTCATCTTCTAATAAACATCTTACTCTCTGATCAATGGCTCCTGCGTCTTTCCCTCACAATACACAAAATATGCTTTCCATTCCGGTAGGCCCATTCCACCTTGCGCTCTTTAATCTTGAAGATGCTTATATTTTATTCTAGGCTTTTTGCCATTCCACACAAAATTTTGTACCATTTTATCCAAATCGTTATAAAATTTTTCTCCTAATTTGACCGGTGCCGTTTGAAATAAATAGAGAATTTTTGGCAAGACATTCATCTTGATTACTGCGATTCTTCCCATCAATGATATTTGTAGCTTCAACCAATTTTTAAATCCTTCAAAGATTTTTAAAGTCTAATCCTAAACACATTGAGTAGACTGTATCAAACAATATGGTACATGTGCATCAGTAATGGTATATGGTTTATTGGGATTTATATGCCGCCCTTTTCCCTGAGGGGACTCAGGGCGGCTTACAACCACAGGGGAGGGGGGTGCAAGGTCAGAAACAAACAATATGTGCACAAAGAAAAAATAATAAAACACAACTTTCATTCAGCAATCAAACACTCGGGCGGGTAATTGGAACCTATCCCCAGGCCTGCTGGGAGAGCCAGATCTTGAGGGCTGCGCGGAAGGTCTGGATAGTGGTGAGGGTACGGATCTCCATGGGGAGCTCGTTCCACAGGGTCGGGGCAGCAACAGAAAAGGCTCTCCTCCGTGTGGTCGCCAGTCGACATTGACTGGCAGATGGAATTCGGAGGAGGCCCAATCTGTGCGATCTAATTGGTCGATTTAGGGAGGTAATCGGCAGAAGGCGGTCTCTCAAGTACCCAGATCCACTACCATGGAGTGCTTTAAAGATGGTCATCAGTATCCTGAAGCACACCCGGAGACCAACAGGTAGCCAGTGCAGCTCGCGGAGGACAGGTGTAACGTGGGCGAACCGCGGTGCGCCCACTATCACTCGCGCGGCTGCATTTTGGACTAGCTGTAGTCGCCGGATGCACCTCAGGGGCAACCCCATGTAGAGCCCATTGCAGTATTCCAGTCTAGAGATCACAAGGGCTCGAGTGACTGTTGTGAGAGCCCCCCGGTCTAGGTAGGGCCGCAACTGGCGGACCAGGCGAACCTGGGCAAATGCCCCCCTGGTCACAGCCGACAGCTGGTGATCAAAAGTCAGCTGTGGATCCAGGAGGACTCCTAAGTTGCGGACCCTATCTGAGGGGTATAAAATTTGACCCCCCAGCCTAAGCGTTGGTGTATTAGCCAAATTATTGGGGGGGAAGCACAACAGCCACTCGGTCTTATCCGGGTTGAGTACCAGTTTGTTAGCACTCATCCAGTTCTTAACGGCCTCCAAACCCTGGTTCATCACGTCCACCGCTTCATTGAGTTGGCACGGGGCGGACAGATACAATTGCGTATCGTCCGCATATTGATGGTATTTTATCCCGTGCCTCCGAATGATCTCGCCCAGCGGTTTCATGTATATGTTAAATAGTAGGGGGGATAGGACCGAACCCTGAGGTACCCCACATGTTAGGGGCCTCAGGGACGATCTCTGCCCCCCGACCAACACCGACTGCGACCTGTCCGAGAGGTAGGAGGAGAACCACCGCAGAACAGTGCCTCCCACTCCCACCTCCCGCAGTCGTCGCAGAAGGATACCTCTTATCTTCACTACCGGTTCTGCTGTAGCATGCGCAGAAGGTCCATGATGACGTCTGAGTGGGTGGGTAGAGCCTCGCACCACGCAAAATACCACCTCTGATGTGCATAAAGTCAGAAAACAAGGCTGCCCCTCTTTACATTCTCATATGTAATTAATTCCCATTCAATAAATGATGATATCTGGCCAGATTAAAATATCTCGTCTGTTTTACCCTGAACATAGCAAATATTACTCTGTAGAAGAAAACGATGGATCCATTATTCTTCTCTCCTTCAAAGAACAAGAAGTATATCAGCCTTCCCGTTTAAACATACAAAAGGAAAGACCAAAAAGATAAAAACAAAAATTATTTTCTAAGCAATAAAGACCCATGAGAGCCTTTTCCAGTGATCAATCAATAACAAGAAGTAAGCTTAAGGGGAAAAGAGTATGTCCCAAAGAGAAGCCAAACTATAAAACAACTCTTGGTTTGACAAGTGGGGGAAAAAAAGCTTTTCCATATTGCATAAATATTTAGTATCTTTCATTTACCCTGATTTTGTCCGTAATGTTGTGTCTCCTGACTCCTATTTTCTCAATTCGCCCACCAGTTTCCATTTGTAGAAGGAACCATCAATTATCGTTACAAATAAATATTTCAGTTTCATGCCTTGGTTGGCCTTTCTAAATTCATTTTTTTTAAAATTTATAGTATATAGGTAGCAGTTAACAACCATGGCCTATTTGCACGTTCAGTATTTGAGCCAAATACGGTATAGTAGCGGGAATTATTTGAGTTCCCTTTATTTGGGATTGAAGCTTTGCCCTTACCACAATGAAGGACTAGTTTTACGATAGCTGTACATGGAGAGATAGAAATCGTGCAAAATTTTGTAGGAAATGCATCATAAAATACTGTTTCTTTTGAATTATGTTTTTCTCCTTCAGCTTCTTCTTTTCATATAAGAAAAAGGAGTAGATTCCTTTTTTAGTGTGTGTGTGTGTGTGTGTGTGTGTGTGTGTGTGTGTGTGTATTTGTGTTTAAATAAATATAGATCATCCCACAATAAAGCGACAGTATGATAAATAAAGAGGTGGGAAATACTGGCAGAACAGCATTCATGAGTAGATGAATATGGTAAAACCGAGGAGTTAATTTACTGTAGTTCTAAAAATGCAGTAACTCAGAAGAAATGTATCAATTTCATGCATTTATTTGCTTGCTTTCCTATCTTGTTGTTAATAAAAAGAAAGATTATATTTCAGTGATAGTCTTTTTTCCATATTCTGAATTAGGCTGGAAAATTCATGGCTTCGCCTCCTCTTAGTTTTTGATAAAGGTGTTATTTCTTTTGCAGAAATGTATTAATCTGATTTGTTTGCTTGTGTAGCTAGTTCTTATGATCTGTTTATAATGTTTGCATGCTGAAATAACAAAGAAAACAATGTCACTGAACATAGTTTATAATTCTCTTTCTGCTTAATACTATTTATTTGTCAGTTTGCTTTAAAAAGGGGTGGGGAAATGAATATTCACAATCCTGAAGCCTAGAGAAATGTTTAAAGATATATTTAAAGAGGTTAAAAAAAACCGCAACAACACCTAACCTACCATAATCCTCAATATTGGGAATATTCATGGAAAATCCTTAAATTGAACATATTAGCTTTCTTCCATCCCAGATATGATACCATAAGCCACACATATTAAAAATATTTGTATAAGGACAAATATATCTCATGACATTAAAATCCTCTTTTGTATTTTTTTTGATTGAGAAATAAAGGTGTAGCTTTAGTCAAGAAAAAATATAGAATGGAGTTTATGATTGCATGGGACATTGCAGAGTTATTAAGAGATATAGCAACTCCCTAGTCCAGGAGTGTTAAACGCAAGACCTGCGGGCCAGATCCCGCCTATGAGGTGCTTAGATCTGGCCAGTGGGGACTCTTTAGAAGAGCAAAGCACTGGCACATGATGCCTTTGCCAGCAAAAAGGAAGCTCAGGAGGGCCACACACAGCCATTTCAAGCAACCCTCTGCCACTGAAAATGGAGCTTGGAAGGGCTACATGTGGCCAAGCTCTGTTTTCACTGGCAGAGCACTCAAGCCATCACAGGTTCTCTCAACACCAGTGATGTTGAGCTGGCCACACTCACCCATAGTCACACCCACCTATCCCCCCAAGGTGAAACACAATCCTTATGTGGCCCTCAATGAAATTGAGTTTGACATCCCTGCTCTACTCAGTGTTTCTCAACTTCAGCAACTCTAGGATGCGTAGACTTCAACTCCCACAAGTTAAAGTTTCTGAGATTGAGAAATGCTACTGTGGCCCATTGTTTTAGTCTCTTTATTCCTCAGTTGTTTTCAGACATAGCACCGGGATGGAGATCTTCCTAGTGAACCTTACTATTGAGGTTTTTAAAGCAGAAAGAGCTCAAAAATGTATGCATACTTGGGTTATAGAAAATATTTTTCACAGATTAGTGTGCTGTAATATCACATTTACAAATGTGTTGTGACTCAGCAGACGTCTTCTGTGAGTCTTTTCAGGATGCAAGATTAACTATGCAGGTGGGGGTCGGTAGGGGCATATTCTGGGGATAAAAGGATGGATGGTGCCATGCCCTGGTTGCAGGAGTCAACGTTCCTTGGTTCGTTCAACATTGATTGATCATCAGTCGTGGTTTATGTAAGATACACTTGGAAAAGTGATTTGTTTTCTGTAACCCTGATTCAAGGAGGCACTTGGAGAAGTTCATTGCTTGTAAGAGTTGTTTTGTATTCTGTTATCTGCTTGAAAGAGACTTTATTTCTGTTTATTTTTGGGTTTGGAGCCAGTCTGAGCCAAGAACTGATAAAGAGAGTTCCTTTTAAGTTTGTTTGCCTGTCGTCTGTTAATGAGCCGAGAAGGGAGGACAGAACACAAATATATGAGAGAATCATTTGATAAAGCAACACCCACATCCAAGAAAGCACTGAAAATATTCTCATACCCATCCTTCTTTGTTTTATTCCCTTGAATTGTAGATGATCGCATTGAGCCTCAAGGAAGAGACCAAATGCATCACTACTCACGAGTCCCTGTGTGCCCAAAAGAGATCTAAGTCTCATCTACCTTGGATTCCTTCTTAATTCCTTCTTATTTCCTTAGACTATTAGAAGTTCAGATTCTTGTAGAGAGCTTAATCTTGCAATAAATCTTTATATTCATTTTAACTGCCTGAATCTTCTGATTTTTACCAGTGGTTGACAGAATTTACCAAACCTGGGAAAACTGCTTTTCACAAAAAAATAAAAATAATCCACACTTATAACCTTTGGATTTCTTTTGAAGTCTATCTAGTTTAGATAACCATCATCAACTTGATACATTGGTTGGCTATTGAAAAAAATGTAGCTTTTGATGAGATAATGATTGGAGATGTGAAGAAGCAAGAAATCTCTGAAATTATCACAGGTGAAGATATTATACCTTCCTGAACACAGGAAACATCTACCTGCTCTCTTTTTATAATGTGATTGGCAGAGAAATGAAACTATGACAAAAGGAACATTGAAGGTTCTTGAAAAATTGTGTACATAAACCATATTTAAGCTGACACTTTAGTTAACTCAGATGTTGGGTAACAATGCAACACATCAATATTTCACTGTCCAAGAACAATGCTATAGAAATGGCAAAAGCTGAACTATATGAGATTTCAGACAAATGATGAATTGCTCCCATATTACAAGCAAAGCCACAACACTCTAATTCTTTTTTCAAAAAAAAAAAAAGTAACTTTGGAATCTAGTAACATATTCTCTGATGGAAAGTTACCTCCTATTGGTTCTGACAAAAGTCCTATCATATAATTCCTAATATTTCTTATATGTGATTATTATAAAATGGTCAGTTTTTGCATGGTTTTATAATTGAGACGTTACTCTTAATATTCATCCTAATGTTATTTTCCTATGATGTATTCTTCATTTTGCCTATTTGTTCCATTTTTATGCCATTTTTCCATCAAAATTTCGAAGGCTATTCACTGCTTCCTCAAAACACTCCTGCAGAAATCAAGATGAGAGAAAGTGAATGATTTAAACTCAACCAAAGAATAAGTTCACCTATGGTCAGCAACATGGAATCTCAGGCTGCCCCTCTAGGTGAGACTCAAATTTCAATTACAGTTTAATCTAATGTTTTTAAATTAATAGCTTAAATTACCAAATCTGATGAGATATCAATGTTTTTTTTTTACCTCAAATCACATGAGAGCTCAATGAAGGAACACAAACATTCAATCAGGTTTGGCAATCTTAGGA
This sequence comes from Thamnophis elegans, assembly GCF_009769535.1. Lineage (NCBI taxonomy): Eukaryota > Metazoa > Chordata > Lepidosauria > Squamata > Natricidae > Thamnophis > Thamnophis elegans. The sequence continues at coordinate 24,884,023 of NC_045558.1, forward strand.
TAATTTATACGTATTAGAATTTATTTATTTCTTTTGATGTTAATTCTTCTTTGTATCACAATTAAGAAATGTATTTCAAATAGAATTGCTATTAAAACTGGACAACGCTATCTATGCATTTTGTGCCTTATGCTAAATAAATAAATAGGCAGTAATCTAATTTTCATTTCTATTAGTTACTTTAGGCTTTATTTATGAATGTCTCAGAATAATGGCCAGAAGACAGTTCACACAGAGCAAATAGAGAGTCTGTTTATATAATCAAATCTGTAGACAAAATAATGTTCCAACATTACCAAACTCAGGCTCGATCAATAAAGATCCTCCATAAACTTTAGCTCTATGAAAATGTCATGAAATCCAAGTAATATATCCCAGAGTCAGGGCTGACAATCTCTGTGGCAATAATAATCTGGGATTGCATTATCCCAAAATAAACAATGGCACTTAACGCCTGGGAAATATTAGATAACAATAAGAATCAACAGAGAAATGGTTACAATTTCTTCTATGAATATATTCTAGGAAGTTTATGTAAGAAGAGATGGTTTGTAGCAGTGGTGGGATTCAATTTTTTTTTACTATCGTTTCTGTGGGGGTGGCTTTGTGGGCTTTGTAGGGGAAGGATACTGCAAAATCCCCATTCCCTCCCTATCCCACTAACCTACTTTCCAGCTCTGTTCTCCTGTTCAGGGCAACAAAAGAAGGTCAGCTGGGAGGTTAGGAGGCATCGGGGATGGGGCCAGCTTTTTGCCAGTTCTCCGAACTACTCAAAATTTCCACTACCGTTTCTCCAGAATCTGTAAGAACTGGCTGAATATCACCTCTGGTTTGTGGCTTTTGCAATAGTTCATATAATTTAGAAATCTTCTACTTTTAGAGAATGAAATGTTTGTTTGTTTTTTTACTGCAAAGACAGCAAATATGGTACAAGCAAATAAGGAATGAAATAGATGCAGTCAGGATTGGCATGAGCAGTTATTCTTTTTCTCTCTCTACTGAATATACAAATTGACTTTGATCCTGCAAGAAATGTTTATGTCCATATGAAAGTGGTATCTGTGGGAATGTGTATACTAATGGTTATGAGATGACACAGTTAAACTTTCTAAAAGCATTATTTGAAGTAAAGCAATTACTCCTTATGTCTGCAAGAATGAAATTTACCACCACAGGAAAGCATAAAAAGTCAAAATAACAACTGCATGTTGAATATAAATGATGCCACAGTTAATGTCACCTTCTACTTGTTACAGGCAAGTACAGATTTAAAAGGCACCCAGAGAGTTATTTTATATAGAGGTTGAGTTATGGGCTTCTCAAAATCTTTTGAAGATTTCCTCCCCCTCCTTACCCTACCCCAGTCCACATTTCTCAAAGTAATATATTTACTATTTCAGAAAACTAAAAACTTAAGTCATTGGAATGTACAGAATTTCTTTTTTATGACATTTCCAGTAAGACTATTATTAGTTAAAAAAAAACATTCAGCATTGCCCACAATGAAGAAATAGTTGGTGAAGATGATGGAATTTGTGATGATGGCTATTTGATTTGAGAAAAAAAAAACATCTATGTATAAAGACTGGAAACCCTTTACCATTTGCGTAAAACAGAACAAATTACATTTATGATTTATAGATTTGATTAGAAAAATAATGGGTATTAGAAAAGAGTGAGCTTTTTTGTAATCATGGCAAGACCTAATTTTGACATTTTACTTGTATTTGTTGCAAAAAAAATTGAAGACTTTTCTTTCTTTCTTTCTTTCTTTCTTTCTTTCCTTCCTTCCTTCCTTCCTTCCTTCCTTCCTTTTTTCTTTATCTCCTCTCTCTCTTTCTTTCTCTGTCTTTTTCTGTCTTTCTTTTTTTCTTTCTCTTTCTTTCTCTCTTTCCTTCTCTCGTCAGTTTATGTTAACTTTTATGTTATTTATAAAACTTAATAAAAATAATACTCTATCTAAAAATAAATTTACACAACTCTTTTTTAATTTAAAAAAAGGCAGGGCTGGTGTAAATTCTAGATTGATAGAACACTACTAAAATCATAAACATCTGGATATTTGTGATAGTTGGCAGTAGGTTAAAGGTTCTAAATCTACAGGAAAGTTCACAAACATATTAATATATTTTTATTTACAACAATATAGACTTTGTTTGCCATATTGCCTTCTAATATGTACCTTTGAATTCTCACTTTTGTAATAGCAATATTACTTAGACTTATGTATGCACAGTATATACCACTTCATAGTGCTTTACAGCCACAATTTCTGAGTGGTTTACAGAATTAGCCTATTGCCCCCAACAATCTGGATCTTCATTTTACCAGCCTTGGAAGGATGGAAGAGCCGAGGTGGCGCAGTGGTTAGGGTGCAGTACTGTAGGCCACTTCAGCTGACTGTGATCTGCAGTTCAGTGGTTCAAATCTCACTGGCTCAAGGTCGACTCAGCCTTCCATCCTTCCGAGGTGGGTGAAATGAGGACCCAGACTGTGGGGGCAAGTTGTTGACTCAATTTGCTAAAAAAATCTGTAAACCGCTTAGAGAGGGCTGAAAGCCCTATGAAGCGGTATATAAGTCTAATAAATAAAATAAATAAAATGGAAGGATGAAAGGATGGGTGATCCTTGAGCCTGGCGAATTTCAACCAAATTCTCAGTTTAGTTTACAAGCTTGGTCTTTTTCTGTTGGTTTGCCCTCCAAGAACTAACTAGATATGATCCTGTTAAGCTTTTGAAGGTCAGCCAAGTCATTTAAGTGTTGCACTAGCCATGAATAGTTGCATTGATATCAAATCCAAAGGACTATAACCAATTTGGTGTTGTCGTTACAGCCACTGAAATAGTACATGGAAATTCTAATGTTTCTGTAAGAGAGAATTGCATTGGATGATTGATTGATTGATTGATTTGATTGATTTATTCAGTTTGTATGCCACCCTATTCCCGAGAGACTCAGGGCGGCTAACAATCAAAAAGGGAGGGGGATACAGAATAAAAATAAAAAGACAAACACATTTAAAAAACCACAACAGTCATAACCTCGGATGGGGCTGGAAAATTCAACAGCCCCAGGCCTGCCAGAACAGCCAGGTCTTAAGTGTTTTGCGGAAAGCCGGAAGGGTGGTGAGGGTCCAGATATCAACGGGAAGATCGTTTCAGAGGGTGGGAGCAGCCACAGAAAAGGCCCTCCCCCGGGGAGTTGCCAGTCGACACTGGCCGGCAGATGGAATTCGGAGGAGGCCTAGTCTGTGGGATCTAATAGGTCTTTGGGAGGTAATTGGCAGGAGGCGGTCTCTCAAGTGCAAAAAAAAAAAAAATTCTCAGTAGCTCCCAGCAACAAGAGCAAGTTCTGAGGTTGAGAGAAGTAAAAACAGAAAGCAAAAGCTGGATGACTTTTGGACAGTTTCTCTTTCACAGCCCCAAAAGCAGATAATGATAAACATCAGCCAATAAAACTTCAACATTTGTCTATGTAATCCTCAGAAGTCAAGATTAACTCAAAGGCAATATATAAAGGAAGCTAATTTTACACCCTCCTTAAATTATATTTACTCTTGGGTTCTTGAAAAAGAAAACAGTCTACACTTTATGTTATGTTAATAGTCCTCTCTGGTTATAAATGCTTGCAGGTTATAAATTTAGTTAAATTCGTATAGAGAAGGTGACTCGGAAAATCTACCTGGGGAGTAATGGAGAATATCTTATAATTCTATTGATGATAGAAGATGGTTTTAGCTGTAATATTTCTGTCAACTTAATGAGCTAAAGTGATAGATTAAAAAACTAGATTAAAAAGACACTTCATACTCTTACAAAAATGCTATTAAGAAAATCCCTAATAATCTCAGAAGGGGAAGGACTAACAGAAGCTTGCAATAAATGTGAGATTAAACAGGATTCTAGGAGCCTCCATAGAATACACACTGTCTATTTCATTATGTATGAGACATGGTGAGTGTGTGCTTAAATGTGATGGTGCACTTAAATGAGCTGTAAAATATAAACAAATAAGATGATTTAGTGGGACCTAAACAGATAGGGTTGCTGTTGAAAATATTGGCAGCACTATTTTCCATATAACGACCAGGTATGTGCACAAAAGAAAGATTTTATTCTGCGCGCAGAACAAAAGCACTCTAGTCTTAAGTGTTCCACTGGAACTTTTGTGGTGCATTGAAACATTTTGAGTGTATCACCTTTAGAGCTTAGTGGTGACTCAAAACAAAGACTAATGATCCCTTGTTTTTCATTATAGTGGAAGGGGAAAGGGTAATCTGTGCTGAATGCCATTTACCACACAATGTATAGAAAAATTGGCTAAGAGGCTGTATTAATTTTAAAATGTAACATTCCATAGTAAAATTTCTATAGCAAGAAGATTCCTAGTAAAAGTTTTGGTTTTGGGGCTCATGTTGCACAACAGCAGTGGGTTTCACATTTTGTTACCACTGGTTCGCCATGCATGCACCCAGTCTTCCACGCATGTGCTTTGCTCTTGTGCCTGCCCAGCCTTCCGTGCATGTGCTTTGCTCACCTGAGCACCTTCTGCTCATGCCCTCGCCCTCAAAATGTGCCTAAATAGGACAGCATAGAGCCGGGGCATAGAGCCGGGGCAGGCCCACCTGTGATTGCCGCTGTTGGTTTGGGTGAACCGGTCCAAACAGGCTGAATGCCACCTCTGTTGCACAATTATACAGCTGTAAAACTCAGCCAAGTGAAGAAGAGATAGAGAATATGAAGAGCTTAAGAACTTAAAAAATATATTGGTCTGCTATTGACTTGAAACTTCTTTTTAATGCATAAAGTTGCACAGCACATTTATTTTGCATTTGGCTCTAGCCTGCAATACAGAGCTCAACAATAAACAAAGCAAGATATTTTTGGCAGCTCAACAATAGAACAACTGTGTGCAGTGCACAAGCATAGTGCATATTTTTGCATTTGGCCATCTGCCCGCACAGCACATATTGTGTCAACAACGTGATATTACAACCCATAAATGAAAATTTCCATATAGCCAGGGATATAAAAGCCACCGTTAACTTACCTTACAGGGAGGCAGCAGGATTTCCTTTAACATTCCAAGAAGTTCAAAAGAGATCTTCACTCATAATCATGGGTGTACAAGATGGTAGCCTGGGTGGGCCATGATGGTGGATAAAAAGCAAATGACAACACATAGCTGAGATATTGTGATGCAGATACATCCTTTTTTGAATTTTTCACCACATCACATGGACATTAGAAGTGGAAGTCAGCCAAGATATTAACCTTGCTTTATTGGCATCATCATGGGTTCCTGCAGAGGGCCGATCACAATCTCCACACAAGCACATAACATTCTTACTTCTCATATGGTTTCTCTGTTCCTCCAGTTTGTTTATCCTTTTATTTATTCCAGTTGTAAGAGTTCTTCCAGCTTTCTGATTTCTTTCTTGGCATACATGATATTGCTTATGACATATAGGAATCTAATGTCACAGGCTATTCATTTTATATACCAATTGTTTTATTGCTTTTATCATTTTAGAACTTGCATCTGGTTTTAAATCAAATTTAGCAATTAAAAAAATCACGTACCAATCTAAACAATCTAAACAGTCATATTTTTAATTTTCAGGTATATTTGAATTTTAGTTTAGTTGCTTTAGTTTTATTGCAGTGTAAATCATATATATATGTTATACATGTGTAACAGTATGTTTTAAAATAAACTATATATATGAAGCCAAAGAATTTAAATGCAAAAGATAACACTAAATAAAAATTACCCATAATTGGTATCACGGTTAAAAGATATCGTGGTTCTGCAGACAATGTGGATAGATATTAATATTGAAATGAGAAAATTTTTAAATCAATTTTCAAAATCAGTTAACACTGGAAAGTTTAGACATTTTACAGAAGTTGAAAAAATTACAAATATTACTCTATGATAACATTTTAAAACTGCTATGATTTTCTGAACATTTTACTAAATGCATCGAAGAAACTACTAAAAAACAATGCAAATTATGCTGTGAAAATAACATTGTCCTTGATTCCAATTGTCACTGATCAGAAGTTGTACCAAGTTAAGGACACAGCATCCAAAGTGCCTGATGGTGATAATGGAAAGAAATATGTGATGTTATTACTCTATAGTCCTATTTCATTATAGGCTTAGTGGCTATATATGCCAGATTTTGTTGATGTGCTTCTGGAGTCAGTAACCTCCTCAAATAATAAGTTAATAATAAGTTAAACTATATTTATATGTAGCTGGATAGTATCATGATGTGCATTGTAGTGCTAATAAAAACATGTTTTGTAGAAAACAATCATACATTGTGACATGAGTCATGCTTCTAAAATTGTAACGCTCATGTGTGATACCGCAATATACAAAGTTTCAGAATCCTATTGAGAGATATTGGCATATTGAGTAAAGTGAAGTCAGTAATGGAGAATAATGTATGTTGCTTGCAAAATGTTGAGATTTTCTTTTATTACAGCTTCAGATTTCTCTTAATAAATATAGTCCATTCACCTCTTGTGCTTTTGCTTCCTTGTAAATGAAGAAAACACATGAGTGCAGCTTATTGTTTTCTGTTTGGTGAGAGTTTGTTTGCTCGCTTTTTAAAACTATCTCAATCTTATTTTACAATTTGTGTTTCCTGATCAAAATGAACTTGGGAGTTATGGTTGAAGAGGATTTCAACAACTGCAGAAAATAGCTACTGAACACACAGATTTTGCTGCAGCAAGCGAAAGCTCTCATTATTCAGTGGAGTTCATGTGCTTTGCTAACAAAATATTGCTCCTAGATTAAGGTGACCAGATTTTCAGATTGAAAAAGAGGGACACCCTTGACCGGGGGGGGGGGGGGCTTGATTAAAAAAATTTTTTTTTGTCAAAAGGTCACCCCAGGACACTGAAACCAGCATAAATACGAATCTGTTGCCAAACAAAATTTTGATCACGTGACCATGAGGATGCTGCAACGGTCGCTAAGTGTGAAAAATGGTCGCAACGGTCGCTAAGTGTGAAAAATGATCATCAGTCACTTTTTTCAATGCCATTGTATCTTCCTGATTATTAAAAGTGCAAATTCACTCAGTGTCAATCATGACTCCTGAGTCCATTTCAAAGTATTGTGCATAGAAATTTTAAAAATGGCTTGTTTCAATTTATTTTGGATAGAATCTTTTTTTAAATAGTTTAAGACAATTTAAAAAAAGAATCAACACAGAATAACACTATTTTTAAAAATCATATGCACAATAAATAAAATATTATTTTAAAATACATTAAAAAAATAAAAGAAAAAACCCAGCTCACTTACCAGCAGGCAGGCAGAGTCAGCAGATCTTCGTAGGGATGGATGGAAGCACACAGGGAGCCTATATATACGCAACTGCAGTAACAATGACAATGATGAAGGATTGGATTGAGTTAAAGAATAAAAGAATTCTGATCTTAGAAGGCCATGACCTGCAGGCAGGCTGGCATAATTTCTTATGGAATGAATGACAAACATAAAACGCACAAATACTTTCAAAATCATTTAATTAGAACTTTACTGCAACAATGGCTCAAAATCAAAAAAATCCACTATGTGAAAACCCCAAATTGGCTATCACCAACAGAAAGAACGACACACCCAAATTTTACAGATTGGAACAAAATTCTAAGATACAGAGATCTAATTGACAGACAGGGAAATTTAAAAACAATTGAAGAATTGGCAGATCAGAATATGAAAGGTGACTGGCTAACCTACCTCCAAATTAAAACTAAATACAATAAAGACACTAAAATATATGGTATTGAAACAGAACCACACAAATTGAATAAAATTATTCAAAGTCTGGACAGAAAGATGATAGGGAAAATATACAAATTCCTCTTGAAGTATCAAATGGAAGAGGAAATTGGAAACTGTAAAAGAACCAATGATAAAATGGGCACAGAACTTTGGCTATAACATTGAACTAGACAAATGGGAAAAATTTTGGGGAATAAATTTAAGAATGACACTATCAATCCCATACAAGGAAAACCTTGTTCTTTCAATCCTTCCAATATCTTTTTCCTTCATTCCCTTGTCTGTTTCAATATTAAGTACATTTCTTCCTTTCTTCCTATAATTTTTTCCATTTTCTTCCTTATATTCTTTTCCATTTCAACATTGTCTTCCTTTTTTCCTTCCTTCCTTCCTATACGTCTTTCCATTTTCTTCCTTATATTATCTTTTCTGTTTCAACAGTCTTTGTTTCTTCCTTCCTTCCTTCCTTCCTTCCCTTCCTTCCTATACTTCTTCTTTCATTCATTATATTTTCTTTTCCATTTCAATATTAAGTGTAATTCTTTGTTCCTCCTTCCTTCTTTCAATCCTTCCAATACTTTTTCCTTCATTCTCTTTTCCTTCAATATTAAGTGCAATTCCTTCCTTCCTTCCTTCCTTCCTTCCTAAGTTATTTCCATTTTCTTCCTTATATAATATTTTCTGTTTCAACATAAACTGCCTTCCTTCCTTCCCTCCCTCCCATCCCTTTCTTTATGTTTTCTTCATGCTTTCTTTTCTTTTTCCTCTGCTCTTTTTAAATCCCCCCCCTTCTTCTCCTCCTCTACATTTAGGTTGGATTAGTTTGTACAACGGTCATCAAACTTCTGAAGTAAAAATAAATAAATAAATCATATTTAAGAAGAAGAAGAAAAAGGAAGACGTTATTAGTTAAGTCAAACGTTTTAATAAAAGTTTCATCTTTTAAGATTCGTCCAACACATCCAATTGTAACCTTAACAGAATTCCATTGATTCACGAATGGACTCCACGGAAGGAGGAGAGGTCTGGGCAGCAACGGGAGCCCCAGAAGCCAGAGGACGTTCTCTGCTGGCGTTTGCCGCTCCCCCGACCTCTCTTCCTTCCGCGGCGAATCCCATTGATTCATGAACGGACTCCACAGAAGGAGGAGAGGTCGGGACAGCAGCGGGAGCCCCAGAAGCCAGAGGACGTTCTCTGCTGGTGTCTGCCGCTGCCACGACCTCTCTTCCTTCCGCGGCGAATCCCATTGATTCACGAACGGACTCCACAGAAGGAGGAGAGGTCGGGACAGCAGCGGGAGCCCCAGAAGCCAGAGGACGTTCTCTGCTGGCGTCTGCCGCTCCCCCGACCTCTCTTCCTTCCGCGGCGAATCCCATTGATTCACGAACGGACTCCACAGAAGGAGGAGAGGTCGGGACAGCAGCGGGAGCCCCAGAAGACAGAGGACGTTCTCTGCTGGTGTCTTCCGCTGCCACGACCTCTCTTCCTTCCGCGGCGAATCCCATTGATTCACGAACGGACTCCACAGAAGGAGGAGAGGTCGGGACAGCAGCGGGAGCCCCAGAAGCCAGAGGACGTTCTCTGCTGGCGTCTGCCGCTCCCCCGACCTCTCTTCCTTCCGCGGCGAATCCCATTGATTCACGAACGGACTCCACAGAAGGAGGAGAGGTCGGGACAGCAGCGGGAGCCCCAGAAGCCAGAGGACGTTCTCTGCTGGCGTCTGCCGCTGCCACGACCTCTCTTCCTTCCGCGGCGAATCCCATTGATTCACGAACGGACTCCACAGAAGGAGGAGAAGTCGGGACAGCAGTGGGAGCCCCAGAAGCCAGAGGACGTTCTCTGCTGGCGTCTGCCGCTCCCCCGACCTCTCTTCCTTCCGCGTGGAATCCCATTGATTCATGAACGGACTCCACAGAAGGAGGAGAGGTCGGGACAGCAGCGGGAGCCCCAGAAGCGAGAGGACGTTCTCTGCTGGCGTCTGCCGCTCCCCCGACCTCTCTTCCTTCCGCGGTGAATCCCATTGATTCACGAACGGACTCCACAGAAGGAGGAGAGGTCGGGACAGCAGCGGGAGCCCCAGAAGCCAGAGAACGTTCTCTGCTGGCGTCTGCCGCTGCCACGACCTCTCTTCCTTCCGCGGCGAATCCCATTGATTCACGAACGGACTCCACAGAAGGAGGAGAGGTCAGGACAGCAGCGGGAGCCCCAGAAGCCAGAGGACGTTCTCTGCTGGCGTCTGCCGCTGCCACGACCTCTCTTCCTTCCGCGGCGAATCCCATTGATTCACAAACGGACTCCACAGAAGGAGGAGAGGTCGGGACAGCAGCGGGAGCCCCAGAAGCCAGAGGACGTTCTCTGCTGGCGTCTGCCGCTCCCCCGACCTCTCTTCCTTCCGCGTGGAATCCCATTGATTCATGAACGGACTCCACAGAAGGAGGAGAGGTCGGGACAGCAGCGGGAGCCCCAGAAGCGAGAGGACGTTCTCTGCTGGCGTCTGCCGCTCCCCCGACCTCTCTTCCTTCCGCGGCGAATCCCATTGATTCACGAACGGACTCCACAGAAGGAGGAGAGGTCGGGACAGCAGCGGGAGCCCCAGAAGCCAGAGGACGTTCTCTGCTGGCGTCTGCCGCTGCCACGACCTCTCTTCCTTCCGCGGCGAATCCCATTGATTCACGAATGGACTCCACAGAAGGAGGAGAGGTCGGGACAGCAGCGGGAGCCCCAGAAGCCAGAGGACGTTCTCTGCTGGCGTCTGCCGCTGCCACGACCTCTCTTCCTTCCGCGGCGAATCCCATTGATTCACGAACGGACTCCACAGAAGGAGGAGAGGTCGGGACAGCAGCGGGAGCCCCAGAAGCCAGAGGACGTTCTCTGCTGGCGTCTGCCGCTCCCCCGACCTCTCTTCCTTCCGCGTGGAATCCCATTGATTCATGAACGGACTCCACAGAAGGAGGAGAGGTCGGGACAGCAGCGGGAGCCCCAGAAGCGAGAGGACGTTCTCTGCTGGCGTCTGCCGCTCCCCCGACCTCTCTTCCTTCCGCGGCGAATCCCATTGATTCATGAACGGACTCCACGGAAGGAGGAGAGGTCTGGGCAGCAGCGGGAGCCCCGGAAGCGAGAGGACGTTCTCTGCTGGCGTCTGCCGCTGCCACGACCTCTCCTCCTTCCATGGCGAATCACATTGATTCACGAACGGACTCCACGGAAGGAGGAGAGGTCGGGCCAGTGGCCGACGCCAGCAGAGAACTTCTGCCAGGCGGCTGCCAGCGCCCCCACCCTCTCCTCCTGCCGCGGCGAGCGGAAAATTCTCTGATTAGATTAGATTATCATTACTCACCAACAAGCGCAGCTGCAACCCCAAAAGACGAAAGGAAAATGGAGACTCGCGCAGGCGTCCTCAGGCTAAGGAGTCCAGCCAATCAGTGAGCTGGTTGGGATGGAAAATTTTCCATCCCAGCCAGCTCACTGATTGGCTGTAGTCCTGGCCAATTAAATCAGTGAGCGGCAGGCTGGGCTGGCTTAAATTTGTAGGTAGCAGATAGAACAGAACGATGAGCCAGCCCAGCAAGCTAGCAGCTGATGGGCGGGAGCTGCGAGCGCCAAAAAAAGCGTGCTTTTTAAAAAAGCGTGCGGGACGCGGGAAAATGCATTAAGAAGCGGGGGTGTCCCGCCAAAAGCGGGACGTCTGGTCACCTTATCCTAGATTCTTTCTACTACTTCTATAACCAAGACTGCTAACTTACAGCATGACTGCTGCTTATGTACCCTCCAACCAGCTGCTACAGAAAACACAGTTTCTACTGTGTTTTCTACTATTTTTGTCAAATAGCTGATCTATGCATTATTCTTTTCCTTTAAGTTAAATTAAATTATTGAAAATTTGAATCACTGGATTCTCATGTATATATCAAGCTTGAGATCATAATACATACTTCTAAAAAAGCTGTATCAGGTGTGTAAAGTCAGCACCTACCCCCCAGAAGAATGAAATATTTCAGGAAATATTAGAAAGGCAAAATATTATATTTCCCTAAAGGAGAAATGGAGAAAAGACAGAAAGGAGACTCAATCTTTCTTAATAGTCCCCAACAGGTATTTTGTGCCCATTATAAAAGATTGGGCCAACCTATTCGGAAACCAGCCCCATTTTTGCTGCCCCAAGCAGAAACTGAAGAAGTCAAATTTTAGAAATGCGGATTTTGTAATCCATTCAGAAAGACTAGGTCAAGACAGAAACTAAGATAAGTAGCGAAGAGATGATTGACAAAATTCTCTCAGACAAACACCTAGGAATTGTATTTTCTCTTTTGCCTATAGAGCCAGCTATAACCTCTACATAACCCCTATATGACCCATAGGAATCTGACAAGAGTCAAAGGATATTAAAGGACATGTTCTGGCACAGGAACAGAAGATCAAACACAGAGGCCCAAGAAAATATAACACACACACCCCACTCTCAATTCCATTTTTGTCAGCTGCCCAGAACCACAAACCCTGGTGGTCCTGCTTATCAATAAATGAACCCTCTTTCCAATTAGCCTTCAGCTTCCATTTTATTTCCAGTGCTTTCCTCCGGCTTGGAATTGGACCAGATGGATGTTTCTTCCAACATAGGTTATTTCATTTTGGCCACTACATTGAAGAATTTCTTATTATATTCCGTTCTTGAAAGGGCACCTGTCAGTCAGGTGTGTGTATTAAATTGGGCTAAAATAAGACATTAATTCAGATTAATCTATAGGTACCAAATGTTGTTTAGTAGCATGTGGTTTGAATGGTACAATCACCATGCCAGTACAATTTATGATCCCTTGATATCTTCCGAAAGGAATTAGGGAAGCACTATGTTAACATATTCAGAGTCCTTGCAGGAAAGTTTTCAATTTACTTCTGAAGAATCTGGTCTATCTGTATGGGTTGAAAATTTCATTGACTAGCTCTGCACTAACATAAATAGATTCTTCCAATTGCCACGGAAGGTCAAGGGCAGACATTTTATCTTGCTGATAATAACAAATACAAGTGTCCTCTCCTGTATTCAGGAGGATAGAGGGCAACTATAAATGTGCAACAGGAGAAGGCCTTCCAGTTTATAAGCAGCAATCATTCAAGTCTGGTTTCTGTGCTGCATAAGGAGCAATTGTAAAAGATGTAAGAACTAGTTGCACAAGGAAAAGTGGTTTCCTGCACCTACTAATTGAAATTGGGATTTGCAACTTTAGCTTCAAGGGCAATTTACATTTAAAAAACATTTAAAAATAGGTGAGGCTGAATGATATTTTTTTTTTGCAAGAGTTGCCTTGAAAGTTTGATGAATGCATTAGAAAACATGAAGAAAGTCTGAGAGGTTTCAGTAGTTGCTGATAGCAAAGGGGTATTTGTCAAAGTCTTATTTGAGATAAAATGTAGGTAAAGGCAACCATGGAGAGTCAAAAAAATCAAGATGGCAGCAACCAAAGCATAGTTCCTTTTTTACATGGATGCATGCAATTTAAAGAAAGGAGGAATTTGATTGGCATATTTATACCTGTCATATCGACTTTTTTTGGGCCCTAACTGGCAGTGGATATATTTGGAAGTCACCTTGTTTCTGGATGAAATATACATTAAAACACTGGTTAATTTTAAAATCCTACCTGATTTACATCCAGGCTATTTGAGAAGGACCCATTCTTTTAAATGAGTCTACAGGCTGTTTGAGAGAACACCACTTTCTCTATCAGGATTGTCAAACTCAAGGTCTGTGGGCCAGATCCGGCCTGTGGGGTGCTTAGATCTGGCCCACAGGGCCACCCTGGAAATAGTGGAGCCTCTGCCAGCAAAAATGGAGCTCAGGAAGGCTCCCTCAGGAAACACACCCTGACCATGGCCCCCCCACCTGAAGTCAAACAAAACCCTGATGAGACCCTCAATGAAATTGAGTTTGACACCCCTGTTTTATATCAACCTCCAGGCTATTTGAGAGTACATTTTCTACATAAACATCTCCTGCTGCTTGAGAGAACTTCCTGAATCAACATCTCTTTCTACATCAACCTCCAGATTGTTTAAGGCAGTGGTCTCCAACCTTTCTGGCTTTGCAGACCTGCTGGGCAGAGAGGGGATATTCTGCAATGAGCAGGGGGTGAGTGTGTAAGCTCCATTTATCCAAGGGATGAGCACATGCGCCTGCCGCTCACACAAATGGAGCTTTGTGTAGGCATGCGGGGCTGCTGGTCTCAAAAGTGGAGCTGAGTATGTACAAGTACTTGCCGGCCTGGTATTGGGTCATGGCCGAGTGGTTGAGGATTCAGGTTTAAGGAAATATCTCTTTCTATGAACCCACATGTTTACTGAATTCATTTTAGGATGATATAAGTTAATCTGGCTGAGACATGGAACACGCTTCATGGATTTTTTATTTTTACATTCCATCTGTTTGGGATGCATTCTCT